>NC_137108.1:15737753-16337753 GCF_949357685.1 Gobio gobio
ACGTTTCTAAATGTTAGAGAGTTGTGATCAGCAAATATTACACAACATTATACAATAAGACTATGTGCTGCATTATTTTGTGCAGAAAATCTCATTAACAGTAAACATCTCAATCATCCTCACCTGATGGAAGAACGGTTTATTCTTTCCTCTGTTTTAAATTAACTAAACTAGTTCTGAACGTCCTGTAAGGTCAATCAGTAACGAGTGTCGTGGAAATTCTCAATACGAATATCTGAATTCACCACAGACCATTCAAAACAACTCCCAGTTGATAATATAACTGTACAATATCTCGAGGTAATTCCCTTCTTGAATACTTCTAACACAATTTCAATACTTCGAGGTAATTTCCCTCCCGAAGTAAGGCGATGACGTCCCGTTGAGAAGCTACTATCACTAACGTTAACTCAAACACATATGAGCACACAGGTCTTTAGTGTATCATCTATACACTCTCACCGTCCATCTCAGGTGTATGCTGGTCTCTGCAGGATCCTTAATACTAACGTATTACAGTTTCACCCCGAGAACAGCTCTATAGTCTTCCAAAACTATAACTGTCTCTGCTGTGATCTTTTGGGCGTAGCATCTTTAGTACTTCTATTCCTCAGCTGCGCAGCATATATACCTGACACCACTCCCAAGTTGCTCTTTGCTGAAATGAAGTTTTATTCACGGCCGGGAGATTACTGTTCACAACAACCAAATGAGTCTCCTGAACAGAAAGATGCATGTACATTAAAGTTTTTACAGTTGATTGAAAATCAATGTCACTTAAGATTCCTTCACTGTGATTTGTTCTGGTGATTGGTTTATAATAATCTAAGCTTATCATATGACTGTTCTTATTTGTGTTAAGCACCTTTTTGGGTAAGTCTACATCGTCTTTGACCTGAACATCCCTAGTCTGCGTTTTTCTGTAGTTTCATGTTAAATAACCCTTTTACCACTTCTGAGGCCATTATATAAAATATTTCCATCAAACCAGTCACCAACAATGTGAGTTATTCATGCTAGCTGTGTCAATATATAGGACCTAAAGAAGACTGATTTAAAGAACCATGTTTTGTTCTGAACTGGAATACCAATAGGCCTATTTAGGATGCAATGGAAATAAATGCATGAAAGCTTACTGAAAAGATAGCATGGAATTGTAAACTTAAAAGTTTTCCCTGGTTGTTGTTTAATTCACGGGACCGGACACCAGTTATTTTGCCAAGAGATCTCTTTTCTATTATTTCATATGTCAGCATAGAAGAGAAAGACAATTTTCTTGGAGATGGTCTTCTTTCCAGCTTTCTCTGTCTTTCTGGACACAAGGTTGGGTTTTATAGGTTGCTTAAACAGAAAAAAAAAATTGTATTACCAGAAAAACAGGTTGAAGTCCATTTTTCATTGGACCTGCTACATAATTCTTCCTTACAGAGAATTCACCTCTGCACAATTGGAAAACTCATGCTACATATTCCTGTGTTCAAAATGATCTCCTCTCCGTGTCTCTCCATGTAACCCTCACACTCCTGAGTTCAAACGGACTGAATAAAAAATTTATTCAAATAATTATAAATATTGATAAAGAGTAATACAGAAAATAATATTAAATAATATAATCTTAGTCTTCAGGAATAAAAACCCCACACCATTTAGTTTCAAAATCATCATTTTTCGAACTTATTGAGTTGTTCCAAGAATACTTAGTTTAAAAAAAAGAAAAGAAAAAATAAATCACTATTTGGAATTACAAACCATCTTTTAGAAGAAGAAAAACAAAATGAAGAAAACTGTCAAATTAGTTTTGGCAAAGATTTGGCAGACATGCAATTATCTCTGTTTTATCACTAATCTTTATATTATGGATTTATTGACCACGTACATTAATTAATGGGTGGCTATATCTGTCTTCAATATGTGGCTTTTATGGATAGCTTTTCAAATAGTGTTTCTGTTCTATAGACTTTGGTTCCTGTGCTAATTCACTCAAGATGTGAGAGGGAAACCTGTGATCTAATTCAGATCTAATGACTAACTTTACAAGAAAACACTTTTATTCCACCATACAATATATTATTGGCATAGTGTTGAGTCATTTCGATGAGAAATAGCAGTAAACTGTACAGAGGCACTTCAGATGCCCCTATAACTGCAAAATAATATAGTTCCATAAATTATTGACCAGGATAATTTGTGAGATATTGTACGTTAACCTTTTTTCAATTTCTATTATTGTTATAAAGTGATTATTCAGAGTGTACATTACAGTGGGGGGTAGCAATTTTTATGTGGACTTGTATTGGTCTTTATGTCTGTAATTGTATTAGTGTTTGTGGAAAGTGAACAGGTTCTCATTAACTCCTTATGAATCAGCTCCTTTTGCCCTGCCTGTGTGCGCTGCTCTGAATGAAAGCCTCGTTCTGATTGGCCGTCTGAACGGTGGCAGGGCTGATAAACCCCCAGGCTTCCCTGCTGTTCCACATCACTCTGCTTTGCTCTGTGTGTATGTGTTTACATATGTGTGTTTGAAACAAACAGAAAGCGTGTGAGGACCGACGAGAGGGACAAATCTTCTTTTTTTGCCTGACACTGTAAGTACATTGAAAGCTATTAGAGGAAAGAGAGAGTTATTATGAGCGTAACACTTGTTGAGCATTCAGAACACAGTCCAGGTTCAAGGTCCAAATATTAAAGGATTTTGTCTGGTTGATGAAATGCATAACTACTGAGGTGGATTGTCTTTTCTTTCTCTTTCTGCATTGTGTTTCTTATTATAAAGCATGTTGAGTTTAGTATTAATTTTAAAAAATGTCACCGTGCCAGTTAAATGTAATCAGCAGACTTTAGATTTTACTCCATTTTTACAACACATGCTTCAGTGCAGCGTGACATGCCATAAAGATATCTCCACTTGACAAACCATAAAGTGCTTTCTAAGGTGCCCGTGGCTTTACAAATCAAAACCAGATTGATTATTAATTCAAGCTTTTATATGCAATTGTTCTTTACTTAAAATTGGTTTAGGAACATTAGGATAATGATTGATCCTAAATGTTTCTTTGCATTTGCTGGTTTGTTTGTCTTCAGAAGTATTCTTAAGTTTAATTAGCTTTAATGTTCATTTACGACATACAGGAATGTATAGTAAAAATGCTTACAAAAATACAAATATTAATAAAAAATGTTTCCATGGTATGTCCTCAAATAGCAAATTATGTTTGTACACATGTGCAAAGATGTACAACTAGTATAATAGTACTTACTAGTACGTGATCAAAACGACCAGCCACCTTCTGGATGAGTCATCACTTGAACACACACACACACACACACACACACACACACACACACACACACACACACACACACACACACACACACACACACACACACACACACACACACACACACACACACACACACACACACACACACACACACACACACACACACACACACACAAACACACACACACACACACACACACACACACACACACACACACACACACACACACCTCAATCCATTTGCATTATGTGGATAAGGGTGATGAGATAACAGGCCTACAAATAATTAATAGTAGTCGCTGTCACCAACCCTGCTGATAGAACTCTTTTAGGACAATGCTTTCACTGATATATTGCAGTTTCTTTCTGTTATACGTGCTCTATTCAATTCCAATTTAAGGTCAAATTTAACCAATGGACTACATGTGATTGTGTGAGGAAAATCAGTGTAAGAAATTTGTAAAATTAGGAAATGTGATGCAAATGAGCTGTGCCAGCATTCTGTTCAAACTTTTGGTTGGAAAGTTCACATCATTGTTCATTTTTTATAGTATGTATTTGGCAACCTGTGATGTTCTTATCAGCAGAATATTGCTACTCATGTGCAGGGATAATGATTGATTATGGTTTAACACATTTTTGTTTTTTTGTTTTTTTCATATTCACACAAATAGAATTCATTTGTGTACTCTGTATGAGGTGCATTCATTATATGACAAGATATGCTGGAAGGTTATTTGCGTTTACTAAAACTTAAACTATTTCAAACATTTTTGTTAATAAAATTAAAGCTATAATTGATTTAAATAAAGCAATATTACATTGGCAGCTAACTGAAATAAGTTTTTGTTTAAAAAATAAAATAAATAACTGGTGAAATAATGAACTAAAACTAAAATTAAAGCTGAAATAAAAAATTAACCCCAAATATTAATATTTCAAAAACTGAAATGAAACTAAAACGACAAAAGCACATAGCAAAATTAAATAAATATTAAATAAAAAAATAAAGTTAAATAAATGAAAACTGAAAATATAAAAATAAAAGCTAATTCAAAATATTAATAAAAATATGGCAACACTTTACTTTACAGTGTCTTTGTTACACGGTACATGTAGTTACTTTAGTAAAATAATCAAATTGTCAATAATAATAATGCACTATAAATGATGCATAATTACATTCTACTACCCCTAAACCAAACCCTAATCCTAATCCTAAACCTATAGTAAGTATATGTAGTTAATTATTATAAGTACTTAGATGTATAATTACACTGTAACACAGATACCTTAAAATAAAGTGTAACCAAAGACTATAAGAGTAATAATACTAAAAAATAACACTGCTAGGCTGCAGGATTTTTTACTGATCATAATTCTTAAATTAAAAAATAAAAATACTCACCGAAACGAATGTATTGTTGAGGATTTGCTATAATTATTGAACATGTGTCCTTTGGCTCTAGTTTTCCTGTTAAGATACTGAGAGTCATGTTGTCCATGAAAATCTCAATCACACTATAGCTCTCCTCATTTGAGAACAATGAGAAGAACCTATACATCAGATTGACTTTTATTCTTCCCACTGAAAGACTCTAGTCAAGTCAAGTCAAGTCAAGTCAACTTTATTTATATAGCGCTTTTAACAATGTAGATTGTTTCAAAGCAGCTTTACAGTGTTAAACAGGAAAATAATGCAGCATAATTTTATTCAGCTGTATAGCCATTCTGGAAAAATTTCAAGTATCATACAGTGACAGTGTGGGCTTTAGATCAATAATTTGATCAGTAATTTAGTTTAAATGGTTAATTTAGTTTATTATTTAGATGTATTTCGATGTTTAGTTGAAAAATTTAGTGTCCCCAACTGAGCACGCCAAGCCAGAGGCAACAGTGGCAAGGAAACCAAAACCCCATTAGGTGACCTAATGGAGAAAAATAAACCTTGGGAGAAACCAGGCTCAGTCGGGGTGCCAGTTCTCCTCTGGCCAATTAACAAACAGCGTATTATTATTATTATTCTGGCAGTTTTACAGCTCGGAGGTCATAATAGATCAGAATATTCGAGGGACCGGGGGCAACATGCTGGAGACGGGTTTATTGAGGATGATGTTGATTAAATAATTATTAAAGTGCAATATTCGAATGATCGGAGGCAACACGCAGGAGACGGGTTTATTGAGATGCCGTGTCGATGAGGCAGTTTCAGGGGGAGTCTAATCACGGTCTCCCAGACACTTCAGGGTCCTGTGTTGGTCTTCTCTGGGCGCAGGTCCACCATCAGATCTGGATACGGCCCGGATCCAGCTGACTGCAGTAAACCTCGGGATAAAACAGAGAGACTAACATTAGCGTAGATGCCATTCTTCTGATGATGTAACGAGTACATCAGGTGTTATGGGAAGTGTTCCCGGTTCCGGCTGACCTAGTTAATGCAGCCTAACAATCATTTCATTGAAAAAGTGTTTTATGTGTATGCCACAGTAAAGAGATGTGTTTTTAGTCTAGATTTAAACTGACAGAGTGTGTCTGCTTCCCGAACAATGTTAGGAAGACTGTTCCAGAGTTTAGGTGCTAAATAGGAAAACGATCGACCGCCTACAGTTGATTTGGATATTCTCGGTATGATCAACTGGCCAGAATTTTGAGACCGCAGTAGACGTGATGGAGTATAATATGTTAAGAGCTCGCTCAAGTATTGGGGAGCTAAACCATTTAGTGCTTTGTAAGTAATAAGTAAGATTTTAAAATGTATGCGATGTTTAATAGGCAGCCAGTGCAGTGTTGACAGAACTGGGCTAATATGGTCATACTTCCTGGTTCTAGTAAGAACTCGAGCTGCTGCGTTTTGGACCAGCTGGAGTTTATTTATTAAGCGAGCAGGGCAACCACCCAGTAGAGCATTACAATAATCTAACCTTGAGGTCATGAACGCATGAACTAACTGTTCAGCATTTTGCATTGAGAGCATGTGCCGTAATTTAGATATATTTTTAAGATGGTAGAAAGCAGTTTTACAGATGCTAGAAACGTGGCTTTCAAACGAAAGATTGGTATCAAAGAGCACACCCAGGTTCCTCACTGACGACGAGGACTTGACAGAACAGCCATCAAGTGTTAGACAGTATTCTAGGTTACTACTTGTGGAGCTTTTTTGTCCAATAATTAAAAATTCAGTTTTTTCTGAATTGAGTTGCAGGAAATTACCAGTCATCCAATGTTTTATATCAGCTATGCATTCCGTTAATCTTGTGAATTGGTAAGTTTCTTTAGGGCGTGAAGAAATATAGAGCTGAGTATCGTCAGCATAACAATGAAAACTAACGCCATGCTTCCTAATGATATCTCCCAGTGGTAGCATGTACAGGGTGAAGAGTAGCGGTCCTAGCACTGAGCCTTGCGGTACTCCATACTGAACTTGCGATCGGTGTGACATATCTTCATTTACTACTACAAACTGATAACGGTCGCATAGGTATGATTTAAACCATGATAATGCAATTCCACTAATACCTACATAATTTTCGAGTCTATTCAAAAGAATGTTGTGGTCGATAGTATCAAATGCAGCGCTAAGATCGAGTAACACTAATAGAGAGATACAGCCACGATCGGATGATAAGAGCAAATCATTTGTAACTCTGACGAGAGCAGTCTCAGTGCTATGATACGGTCTAAATCCTGACTGGAAATCCTCACAGATACCATTTCTTTCTAAAAAGGAACATAATTGTGAAGACACTGCCTTTTCAAGTATTTTTGACAGAAAGGGTAGATTTGAGATTGGTCTATAATTGACTAAATCTGTAGGATCAAGTTGCGGTTTTTTAATAAGTGGTTTAATAATTGCCAACTTAAAAGTTTTCGGTACATATCCTAATGACAAAGATGAATTAATGATATTAAGAAGAGGATCTATGACCTCTGGTAGCATCTCTTTTAATAGCCTAGTTGGTATAGGGTCGAGCATACATGTTGTCGATTTTGATGATTTAACGAGTTTAGCCAATTCTTCTTCTCCTATAGCAGTGAATGAGTGTAATTTTTCCTCAGTGACACTACAATGCTCTGTCTGATGTGATGCTGTATTAGATGGCTGCATGGTTAAAAAATTTTTCCTAATATTATCAATCTTACATGTGAAGAAGTTCATAAAGTCATTACTGCTGTGCTGTTTACAATCATCAGAAGTTGAAGCTTTATTTTTGGTTAATTTAGCCACTGTATCGAATAAATACCTTGGGTTGTGTTTGTTTTCTTCCAAGAGAGTTGAGAAATAAGAAGATCTAGCAGTTTTTACAGCCTTTCTGTATGTGATCATGTGCTCTTTCCACGAATTACGAAATACCTCTAATTTTGTTTTCTTCCAGCTGCGCTCCATTTTTCTGGCTGCTGTTTTAAGGGCTCGGGTGTGCTCGTTGTACCACGGCGTTGGACTATTTTCTTTAATCTTCTTTAAGCGCAGAGGAGCAACTGTGTCTAAAGTACTGCAAAAGAGAGAGTCAATAGTTTCTGTTGCAACATCGAGTTCTTCTATACTATCTGGGATGCTGAGCAGATGATACTGATGAGGGAGATTATTTAAAAAGCAATCTTTAGTAGCGGCAGTGATTGTCCTGCCATTTTTAAAGCAAGGGGGCGGCTTTGCAACCTTAGCTAAATTAAGTATACATGATACTAAGTAATGATCTGAGATGTCATCGCTCTGCTGCAGAATTTCAACGGTATCAACATTTATTCCATGTGACAATATTAGGTCTAAAGTATGATTATGGCGATGAGTGGCTCCTGACACGTGTTGCCTAACTCCAATAGAGTTTAGTGTGTCTTTAAATGCTAATCCCAATACGTCTTTTCCGTTGTCAACATGGATATTAAAATCACCAACAATTAGTACTTTATCTACGGCCAGTACTAACTCTGATAGAAAATCAGCAAATTCTTTGATAAAGTCTGTATTATGCCCAGGTGGCCTGTATACAGTAGCTAACACAAATGTTGAACGGGTTTTATCATGTACACTACATAGCGTTACATAAAGCACCAAAACTTCGAAGGAATTATATTTGAAACTAGACTTCTGAGTAATACTGAAGATATTATTATAAATTACAGCAACCCCTCCCCCTTTACCTTTCAGACGCGGCTCATGTTTATAACAATAATCTTGGGGGGTGGACTCATTTAAGGTAATGTAGTCGTCAGGTTTTAGCCAGGTTTCTGTCAAACAGAGCACATCTAGATTATTATCTGTAATAATATCATTAACAATAAGCGCTTTTGGGGAAAGGGATCTAATATTCAGCAACCCAAGCTTTATCAATTGTTCATCTGTATTATATATTTTGTTTATTTGTTGGACGTCAATTAAATTTTTACTGTTGAATGGTTTTGATGTTTTTTTGTATTTACTAATTCGGGGAACAGACACAGTCTCTATATGATAATATCTAGGTGAAAGAGTCTCTATGTGCTGGGATTTATCTGACTCCGGTAACGTGAGACAGCTAGCAGACGGTCGGTTTAGCCAGTTTGTCTGCTTCCTGACCTGGGCCCTAGTGAGTCAAGGTTTAGCTCTAAGACTATGTGCCAGATTACTAGAGAGAAGAGCGGCACCACCCCAAGAGGGATGGATGCCATCCACTGCTTGGGGCGGCAGTGGTTCAGTGGTTCATGTAGGTTGTCTACAAACCGGAAGGTTGGTGGTTCGATCCCCGGTTCCACCTGACCAAGTGTCGAGGTGTCCATGAGCAAGACACCTAACCCCAGCTGCTCCCGACGAGCTGGATGGCGCCTTGCATGGCTGACACCGCCGTCGGTGTGTGAATGGGTGAATGTGAGGCAATGTGTAAAGCGCTTTGGATGGCCATTGGTCTGTTAAAAGCGCTATATAAATGCAGTCCATGCAGTCCATTTACCATTCTTCAACAGGTCAGGTCTGCCCCAAAAACTTTTCCAATTGTCTATGAACCCTATGTTATTTTGCAGACACCACTTAGACAACCAGCCATTGAGTGATGATAGTCTGCTAACTATCTCATCACTCCTTTCTCTCACTCTACTCCACTTTCAGTCAAAACGATGGACACTGCAGAGTTCCGGAGACGCGGGAAGGAGATGGTGGACTATGTGGCTGATTATATAGAGAACATTGAGAAGAGGCAGGTTTACCCTGATGTGGAACCTGGATATCTGAGGCCACTGATTCCCGAGGAGGCCCCGGAGGAGGCAGAGAACTATGAGGATGTGGTCAAAGACATAGAGAGGGTGATCATGCCAGGGGTGAGTCAGTGTTAACCAGACTGAAGTAAAACTTTGTTTTCAACTGGTAAGATTTGTTTAGGCGTCATATTTTATAGGATGTATCTCTAGATTTAAGTCAATTTATGTACAGTAAATTATTTTAAGTCTAGATGGCTAGTCAAGTCAAGTCACCTTCATTTACATAGCGCTTTTCACAATATAGATTGTATCAAAGCAGCTTCACAGTGATAATAGGAAATTAATGGAAGAGAGATTGCTCTACATCAGCTCTAGAAAAAAAGTTATTGTCCAGCTAAATTAAGTTTTTGATTGATTAATTTCCGTTGTAAATAATCATTAGTTATTTACTTTGGGGCCACTTACACAACACCATTTTCAACCAAAATAGAAAACTCTCAATGCGTTTTGGCCGCTCATCTGCACGGCAACAGCGCCCAGTGGCTTGAGAACGCAAACCCTGAAAGATGTTTTGAAATAGTTTTGAAACGATACCGTTATCCTCTTCGTGTAAACTAAAAAATTTTTTTTTTAAAAAGTGAATCTGTGAGAACGCAGGTCCACCATCTGATAAGGATACGGCCTAGATCCGGCACACTACAGTAAACCTCGGGATAAACAGAAAGACTAATATTAGCATTGAGGCCATTCTTATGATGTAACGAGTACATCAGGTGTTATGGGAAATGTTCCCGGTTCCGGCTGACCTAGTTAATGCAAAACTGATTTGAATAATAGAAATTGATGATGTTCTATGTCTATGCCAGGTTAAAGAGATGTGTTTTTAGTATAGATTTAAACTGACAGTGTGTCAGCTTCCCGCACAATGCTAGGAAGACTGTTCCAGGGTTTAGGTGCTAAATAGGAAAAGGATCTGCAGTTGATTATGATATTCTAGGTATTATCAACTGGACAGAATTTTGAGATCACAATAGACGTTCAAGTCATGGGGAGCTAAACCATTTAGTGCTTTGTAAGTAATTAGTAAGCATTTTAAAATGTATGCAATGTTTAATAGGGAGCCAATGCAGTGTTGACAGAACCGGGCTAATATGGTCATACTTCCTGGTTCTAGTAAGAAAGTGTTTTGGACCAGCTGCAGTTTATTTATTAAGCGTGCAGGGCAACCACCCAGTAGAGCATTACAATAATCTAGCCTTGAGGTCATGAACGCAAGAACTAACTGTTCAGCATTTTGCATTGAGAGCATGTCGTAATTTAGATATATTTTTAAGATGGAAGAATGCGGTTTTACAGATGCTAGAAACATGGCTTTCAAATGAAAGATTGGTATTAAAGAGCACACCCAGGTTCCTAACTGAAGACGGAGACTTGACAGAGCAGCCAAGTCTTAGCATTATTCTAGGTTACCACATGCAGAGGTTTTTGGTCCAATAATTAGAATCTCTGTTTTTTAGAGCTAATATTTTAGCTATTCATCATTTCCACCAAATACTGAACAAGTTAACGTTCAGCGGCAACTACTGTTTATAGACACTGATAATATAAATACTAAGATAAATATGCAACAGATCTGTCTTTAAAATGTGTCTCTATATATATATATATATATATATATATATATATATATATATATATATATATATATATATATATATATATATATATATATATATATATATATATATATATATTTTTTTTTTTTTTTGGTATCTGTTTAACAGAAAATGTGTTAAAGTAAGACAATTACGAAACAAAATTTATTACGCGCATAATACACAAAAATCAAACCATTATTTTGGTCATTTAAATTTTAATTTGTAACACTTTAGTTCACAGTGTCCTTGTTACATGTACATGTACTTACTGTAGTAATAACAGTATATTTTTAAAGATTAAAGGGTTAGTTCACCCAAAAATGAAAATTCTGTCATTAATTACTTACCCTCATGTCGTTCGACACCCGTAAGACCTCCGTTCGTCTTCGGAACACAAATGAAGATATTTTAGTTGAAATCTGATGGCTCTGAAAGGCATTGGCACAATGCACGGTTCACTCTCAAGACCCTTAAAAGGTACTAAAGACGTCGTTACAAAGTCCATCTCACTACAGTGGTTCTAAAATAACTTTATGAATCGGCGAGAATAGTTTTTGTGGGCAAAAAAACCCTAAATAACGACTTATATAGTGATGACGATTTCAAAACACGGCCTCATGAAGCTTCGAAGCGTTATGAATCAGTGAGTCGAATCATGATTCGGATCGCGTGTCAAACCGCCAAACTGCTGAAATTTGGCGATCCAAACTGCTCATTCGACTCACTGATTCATATATATATTCATGATAAAATGTGGCCACATTGAGAGATCCTCAAAGTTTTCTCTCATTAGATGTGCCTTTTTTTGTGTCTGAATCTGATTTAGGAAATGAATCATTAAACTCTGACCTTGGGTCAGAGCAAAGCCTCCTCCACCCCTTTATTTCATAGCTCAGAGGAAAAAACAAACATTTTAATTCAGTTAAAGGTGTTAACCTTCCCAATGTGTCCAATTAGACCAATTTTCCCTTTCAGAAGTCTTGTTTTAATGCTTGTTTAAAAGTGTGTGCTGGAGCTAATGAATGACTCACAATAGGAAAATCCTGCAAGAGAGAGACAGACGCACAGTGCCTCAAGCTCTCTCCTCCGTTAAAAAAACACATGGAATAATTTCATCTAGCCTTCATAATTTCATCTAACCTTTAACTTTCTGAGAGAAAACCCCCAATGTCACTATTTCTGAAGTCATACTCCCAGTTCAAAAAGGTGAACAACAACAGAACAACCAAACTAAATCTGACATATCACAGTCCCCTTACTCTGTAGCTTGGTAACATGTTAAAATACAGAAGCAAATACAGAGGTTGTACAAATGATCTCTTATATATTTTGTTTTTTTTATGAACATTGAATATACATTTAAAACAATTGTTTCTACATATTTACTGCACTGTTTCAGGTGACTCACTGGCACAGCCCCTACTTCTATGCATACTTCCCTACTGCCCACTCTTTTCCTGCATTGCTAGCAGACATGCTGTGTGGAGCCATTGGTTGTGTTGGATTCTCTTGGGTATGTTTTTCTCTCTATTCATCTATCCATGTAGTTTAGGAACCTAAACCTACCTGTCCGTCCGTCCGTCCATCCATCCATTCATCCATCCATCCATCCATCCATCCATCCATCCATCCATCCATCCATCCATCCATCATTGCATCAATTTGTTTAGCCACCTATCTGTGCATCCATCCATCCATCCATCCATCCATCCATCCATCCATCCATCCATCCATCCATCCATCCATCCATCCATCCATCCACCTGCCTGTTCTTGTAGGCTGATTCAGGATTTGTTTTGTTTTGTAGGCAGCGAGTCCGGCCTGTACGGAGCTGGAGACAGTGATGCTGGACTGGCTGGGAAAGATGCTAAAGCTACCAGAAGATTTTCTTGCTGGTACAGAGGGCAAAGGGGGAGGGGTCATCCAGGTGAGATAATTAAGAAAATATTGTTGCTGCTAGTACTGTAAGTTTATTTGTATGGCATCACTTAAAGGGTTTCAATCAGGGGTTATTGGAGAAGATAATTTCTATAAACTGTATATCATTTTTAATTGATGAGACACTGTATTGCCAAAAGTATAGGGACACCCTCCAAATCATTGAATTCAGATGTTCAAATCACTTCCGTGGCCACAGATGTATAAATTCAAGCACCTAGGCATGCAGACACTTCTACAAACATTTGTGAAAGAATGGGTCCCTCCCAGGAGCTCAGTGAATTAAATCGTGGTACCCTAATAGGTTGCCACCTGTGCAATAAGTCCATTCATTAAATTTTCTCACTACTAAATATTCTATGGTCAACTGTTAGTGGTATTGTAACAAAGTGGAAGCAATTGGGAACAACAGCAACTCATCCATTTTAAGTGGTAGTCCACGTAAAATCACAGACCGGGGTCAGTGCATGCTGAGGTGCATAGTGCACAGAAGTCGCCAACTTTCTGCAGAGTCAGTAGCTACCGGGGTTGAGGAGTAACAGAATACATGTAATAGCTTTACGTAATCAGAATACAAAAAATTGGCAACTGTAATTCGTTACAGTTACATCAAAAAACAAAGTAATCAGAATGCAGTTACATTTTGTATAAAATGAGAATACGTTCAGGATTACAATGGTTTAATTTAAAACCAAATAAATTAGTATTTTGACATAATAAGGCCCCGATTAGACAGAACACGTTTTTCCAGTTTGAAAAAGTGAGAAAGAATATATATATCTATATATATATATTCTATATATATATATATATATATATATATATATATTCTATATATATATATATATATATATATATATATATATATATATATATTCAACAAATATATATATATATATATATATATTCAACAAATATATATATATATATATATATATTTTTTTTTACTTTATTACTTACTTAAGAAAGTAATCAGAAAAAAGTAATCAGTAAAAAAGTAATCAGATTATATTACTTTCATATTGTGGTGCTTTAATTTCCGTTACTGAATAGTTTTTTATGAAGTAATTTGTAACTGTAACGGAATACATTTTAAAAGTAACCCTCCCAACCCTGATGGCTACAGACCTCCAAACTTCATGTGGCCTTCAGATTAGTTCAAGAACTGTGTGTAGAGAGCTTCATGGAATGGGTTTCCATGGCCGAGCAGCTGCATCCAAGCCTTACATCACCAAGTGCAATGCAAAGCGTCGGATGCAGTGGCGTAAACCACACCGTCACTGGACTCTAGAGCAGTGGAGACGTGTTCTCTGGAGTGATGAATGCCGCTTCTCTGTCTGGCAATCCGATGGACGAGTCTGGGTTTGGCGGTTGCCAGGAGAACAGTACTTGCCTATACCTTGTGGAAAGACTTCCCAAAAGCGTTGAAGCTGTTATAGCTGCAAAATGTGGGCCAACTCCATATTAAACCCTACGGATTAAGAATGGGATGTCATTAAAATTCATGTGCATGTAAAGGCAGGCGTCCCAAAACTTTTGGCAATATAGTGTATATAACTGTGTGAATGAACATTAACTTTTAAGCATCTGTAGGTCTGCAAAGGTTGATTTATATAATCAAAATGTGTTTTGAAACAGACAACACACATTGCAATATAGAAATGTTGCTTTAAATATAATTACATGTCTGAATTGGCAACAGGATCTTGTGTCAGGTGTAAAAATGAATGTTTCAAACTATTGAAATGCCATACGCTCAATACGTGTTTACGGGTAATTTCTTCAGAACAACAACAAATTTCAAATACATTTCCCACACAACAACTTGTTTGTCATTGATTTCTTCTCTAGGCCCTGACAATTGTTATGTCCAGTAGAAATTGCCTTTTAAGACGTCAGCTAGACATGAGAGGAGACAGTCAGGCAGGCGTGTGTTGAGAGCAGTCTGTGTTCATTTCATCATTATTGATGCAGCAGTTGAGCAGCTGTGACCATTTAGAAAGAGACACAGGAAGCACAGCGTATGGAAAGCCCACTGATGACAGTCGGCTTGATGCTCTGTCATTAGGGCTGCTTTGGAGTGTGTGTCCTTCCCCTGGATGGTTTTGTCTCTGGGCTTTTCAGAGAGCTCACTATGGCAACAAGCATTATTTTCACCGATAGCATGCACTAATGAGGGAGTTTGTGGGTTTTGTAAGCAATGCCTCTCAACAAAGGTGGGCATAGTAGAGAGGGGAGGAGAACAGGTGTAGGCATAAGTAAATTATGCAAGTAAAACTTAGCGTGTAGCATTTGACATTGCAAGTATTGAAGTGCATCACTCATCACAATATTCATTTATCTTAAGTCTTAACCCTGTGAAGCCTGACATATGAAATAAGTCAGAATTTATATATATATATATATATATATATATATATATTAGGGCTGTCAATAGATTAACATTTTTTAATCACGATTAATCGCACCTTTGTTCTGCTCGTTCTCATCATCATCAGTTCTCTCTTAACATTAGGTTAAGTCAGTGTAGCTACTGTTGGAGTAACTGAATAACTCCGGATTGTTGGTTTATTTCGAGTCAGAGGAACTTTCCCAGAATTTAACGGCTTAAAATGGCCTGATCACAAGCAGAGAAGCAGAATCGAGTTAAAGAATTAGAATGGAAATTTCCTCCTACCAGGGTTACAGGTGCTGTAGATGCTCAGTGTGATTGTGATGAAAACTCCAGACTTCTAACATCATCTAACTGTGTGAAAATTATGTTAATGACGCAGCTTCACGTAGTACCTCTGTAATTTATTTAACGTTAATTGCGTTAAATAATTTTAATGCGTTAAGGAATTTAAATTAAGCTCATGGGTTAATATATTTTAACTCAACAGTTAGACATTTAGACAAAATACTAATTTAAAAAAATTTAACATTTTGTCCTCAAATTTGATGTGTTAGAAGCAGGAAAAATGGGCAAGCGTAAGGATTTAAGTGAGTTTGAAATGGACCAATTTGTGATGGCTCAGAGCATCTCCAAAACTGCAGCTCTTGTGGGCTGTTCCGGTCTGCAGTGGTCAGTATCAATCAAAAGTTGTCCAAGGAAGTAACAGTGGTGAACCAGCGACAGGGTCATGGGTGGCCAAGGCTCATTGATGCACGTGGGGAGCGAAGGCTGGCCCAAGTGGTCTGATCAAACAGATGAGCTACTGTAGCTCAAATTGCACAAGAAGTTATTGCTGGTTCTGATAGAAAGGTGTCAGAATACACAGTGTACAGAATACACAGTGTTAAGTATGGGGCTGCATAGCCGCAGACCAGTCAGGGTGCCCATGATTACCCCTGTCCACCTCAGAAAGCGCCAACAGTGGGCACATGAGCATCAGAACTGGACCACAGAGCAATGGAAGAAGGTGGCGTGGTCTGATGAATCGCGCAAATTTGCGTCTGGTTTAAGACATGCATTTTTGGTCAAAAAGGCAAAGTCAATAGCCTGTCAATAAAAGTGTTTTTCCATGTTCGTGGGTTGAAGTGACCCCAATTATGTGATATTCCCAGGAATGCGAAGCTTGAAGCCCTCTTTACACCGCCAGCTGCATGATCTCATGCATTTTCAATGGAGAGCTGGTGACTTCCGGCGACGGTGTCTATTGGTGACAGAATTTAGATGTGTCAAGAAACTTGAGGCACGCAACAAAATAATTTAGAATTTAAAATCCTTTTTGTCATTGAAACAATATTTATTTGCTTTGTGATAACTGACATTTCACTGACATTTTCACTCCAAATTTGAAATTTGTTTAATACTTGAGTTGCCAAATAAATGTGGCAATAGTTTTCCAGGTTATCTAATAAAGTAAACTGAATCATTAGTAATCAGTTTGTGGGTGTGCGCTGTCAGGCTGACAAAGGGAAATCAAAGACAGCTCGTGCCTCTCAATGAGCTGAGGTAATCTTATTGAGGGGTTTCGAGTGGAAGTCTTCTCATTCACTCTTTGAGAACATACAAAACAGAGCTGGAGAGCTAATGAAAATTCATCACCGCTGCATCGCTAGGGCATATTGATTGAGGTTGTTTTGCTCAATGCAATATTCAAGATCAGAGAAATGTTGTCTTAAATAATATTGAACATAGCAATTATGAGAAATTCTGAGAACTGCTCAATATAGACAGCAAATTTTGGTGTACTTGTGCAGACATGTTCAAATAAATAAATAAATAAATGTGCTGTTTGTTCATACAGGGCACTGCCAGTGAAGCCAGTCTCATGGCTCTCCTTGCTGCTCGTTCCAAAATCGTCAAACTGATCCAGGCTGACCATCCTGACCAATCGGAGTCAGATATTACAGCCAAACTAGTCGCCTACTCATCTGATCAGGTGAGACAACAAGCCAAGATGAAAGACTGCTGCAAGGGTATATTTAACCTACAGGACATTTAAACTGGTCTGCAAGGTAATACACATAATTTAACAGGCACTGTGACAACAGCGCCTTTTCTTCTGTAAGGATGAGCGTCTGGGGGTGAGTTGGGATGATTAGCAAGAATTCTCATTGAATGGAAATGTCAAACAATGCAAAAGGGCAACACAACAGTTCTCTCATGTATCAGGATAACAGTGAAGTGCCACTTGTGTGTCTGTAAAAGTATAATTGGACACCATGAAAATTTCAATAATGGTCATGTTTTTAAAAAAATCATTAATTGAGAAATAACATTGCAGTGTTTTGTTGATATTTCAGGCACACTCATCGGTGGAGAGGGCAGGGTTGATAGGTGGAGTGAGGATGAAGAAAATTCCCTCCGACAATAAGTTTTCTGTGCGAGGAGATGCGCTGCAGAGTGTTCTAGATGAGGATAGAGCCGCAGGACTCATACCATTTTTTGTATGTATATCACTACATGCTTCTTTTAAACAGCACACTACTAAAAACAATAAATAAAGCAAATGTTATTATTACTTACTTATTATTTGTATTATTCAACTTATTTTATTGATTCTTGAACAACATTTCTGTCTGAAAATTTTGTTCTAATCCTATCCCTACCCCTAAACCTAACCCTAATCATAAGTTCCCTTTCGAGGGAACGAGCACTGCATCGGAACAACGCTTTGGGGATGCTCCCTTAGCATCAGCGAATCTGAAACCAGAATGCCAACTAGGCCAATCCGATACCCGGAAGTATAAAAGGGGAGCTGGACCGTAATGGCGGTAGTAATTGCTCTGAAGCATGCGCTCCAGGCGCGCCGAGGTGTGGCGTCGGGATGTAGTGCTCGTTCCCCTTCTCAGGGAACAAGGGTTATATACATAACCCGAGCAGTTCCCTTTCGAGGGAACTCGCACTGCATCGGAACGACGCTTTGGGGAATGAGTACCCACTAGGCCACACCGAAGGGTAGCACCTGCCCTAGTGTGAAGCCGGAGACCGGGCACAGCTAGGACTGGAGCACCCTAGCACCAGGCGTCGTAGGGAGATCCAGGCTATAGAACCTGATAAAAGTGTGTGGGGTAGCCCACCCGGCCACCTCGCAGATATCCTGCAAGGGGACCCCAGAAAGAAGGGCCACCGAAGAGGCCATGCCTCTGGTGGAATGAGCCCTCACGGCCACAGGTGAAGGCAAACTGCGGACCTGGTAGGCCATGGTAATCGCCTGGACAATCCAATTACTGATTGTCTGAGTAGACGCAGGCAATCCCTTCTTAGGTGAGCCAAAACACACCAACAGTTGTTGCGATCTCCTCCACTGTGCAGACTTCGCCAGATAAACTCTAAGGGCCCTAACCGGGCAGAGTAGGTGAAGCCTCCCCTCTTCCGCCGTCACGTGAGGCGGAGGATGGAATGCCTGCAGGACCAATGACCTGACCACCCTTGAAGGCACCTTAGGCACGTAGCCCGGCCTAGGGTGTAAGATGGCTTTTACTCCTCCCGGGGCAAACTTCAGGCAGGTCGGCGTTACCGCCAAGGCCTGGAGATCTCCCACTCTCCTAAGAGAGGTAATGGCAAGGAGAAAAGCCACCTTAAGGGTCAGGTCCTTTGGTCCAGCCGACTCCAATGGTTCGAAGGGGGCCTCAGCCAATCCTTCAAGAACCACTGCCAGGTCCCAGGTTGGAACTCTGGAATGAGCCGCAGGCCTCATCCTCCGAGCCCCACGGAGGAATTGTACAACCAGATGGTGCCTACCCAGAGGCCCATCACCCATAGGAGCGTGGAAAGCCGCAATGGCAGCCACGTACACCTTGAGTGTGGACGGGGTAAGTCCTGCAGAGAAGCGATCTTGGAGGAACTCCAGCACTGAAGCCACTGGGCAGTTAACTGGGTCCACCTCACGCTCCCTGCACCAAGTGGAAAATACATTCCACTTGAGGCTGTACAGTCTCCTCGTAGATGGAGCCCTGGAACTGAGTAAGGTCTCTACCACCTCCGCCGATAGGCCAGCCTCTAGGTACCTGGTCCCCTCAGGGGCCAGACCCACAGGTTCCAAATCTCCGGGCGGGGGTAAAATATCGTACCCGCCGCCTGAGATAGGAGATCCCTCCTCAGAGGAATCTCCCACGGCTGACCTGTTAGCAGAGCTATGATATCCGAGAACCAAACTCGAGTCGGCCAACGGGGTGCTACCAGAAGTAGACTGACCCCCTGTCGCCTGACCCTCTCCAGGACTCCCGGAAGCAGAGCAATTGGGGGAAATGCGCACAGACACAGCCTCGGCTACGTCTGAACCATGGCATCCAACCCCAGCGAGGCTGGATGCGTGAGGAAAAACCACAGTGGGCAGTGGGACGTCTCTCGAGATGCAAATAATCCACTTCCACTGGGCCGAACCTCTTGCATATGGCCTCCACCACCTCTGGGTGGAGTCGCCACTCCCCGGGCCTCAGCCCCTGCCTCGGCAGGATGTCTGCTCCCTGATTTTGGACCCCCGGGATATACATTGCCCTGATGGACAACAGTTTCCCTTGGGACCACAGGAGGATGTGATGCGCCAGTCTGCAAAGAGGGCACAACCTCAAACCCCCCTGCCGTGCCCCAACCAGTGAGGGAGGCGTCTGTTGAAACGGATTTCCGGCAACAGGACGCTCCCAACACTGGCCCTTGGGACAGAAACCAAGGTTTCTTCCATATGACTAGGGTACCAAGGCCACTGCGCGTTACCCTGATCATATAGAATGGATTTCCCCTTAAGGAAAGCCACCTGGTTTACTTCCATATCAGGACATGGTGGCCGCGGAGGCACGGCCAGCCGAGAGCGGAGCACCCTGAGCGTCAGCTTCTTGTAATGCTCACAAGCGGCTCCCTCGAGAGCCGCTCGAGCATGCTGAACGCCCAGGCAGTGCACACACAGCAGGTGTGTATCCGAGCCCGACATGAAACGGGGACACGTATGCACACACTGCTTAAACTGTCTCACATTCTCACATTTTTCCATTTTTGCAATCACACACACTTTCACTGACATACAACAGTAAATAGACAAACAGTTTGACAGATAGCGCTTGCTGAAGAGCAATAACTACCGCCATTACGTTCCAGCTCCCCTTTTATACTTCCGGGTATGCCGTCACAATGACGTCATCATGCACGCCAATCGGATTGGCCTAGTTGGCAGTGCTCGTTCCCCTTCTCAGGGAACAAGGGTTATATACATAACCCGAGCAGTTATCCCTAAAATCAGAGGGAAATGTAGGTAAATAACTGATGTAGAAGCCCCTAACCCTGCTTGTAAGCCTAAACTTGTCATAATCTGTAAATGTGTCCCTTAATTCTGATTGGTTGATTGGAATGTTGTCCCAGGATCTACAAAGACATGGATCCAGGAATATTATATACATATAGTATTAATATTAGTATTATAACTTCCGGCCACTATACTGTATATTAACAGTGCACAATTACAGAATCGGTAAAACATCATGGTAGAAAGATAGCAGCCACTCAGGCTGTTAAAGAGCATGAAATGAGAACAAATTGGACATTTGTCTCTGCTCTTTCTCCGAACCTGTCCCCGACCGTCTGCATGAGGGCTAATGCTGTTTGGAGAGCCTGTTTTCTGAATCACATTAGTCAAATTAGCCCCAGGCTCAGCCAGCAGATCTGTGTTAGAAGAATGACAAAACGAGCAGGAACAAATCTTTTTGTGATCAAACCGTAGGGATCAAATACATTTTTCATTGAACATTGTAGGTTAGGATAAGGTTGACTTATTTGTTTGAGCAGTACATAAAATATTAAAATCAACACATAATAGTCCATCCATTTAATTTCTGGATGTTTCTCTTAGTTTTGTGCAACACTGGGAACAACTCCATCCTGTGCATTCGACTGCATCACTGAGCTCGGCCCTATTTGTAAGACCAAATACCATTTATTGTTCTTTTCATTTATAGCTTATTTGTGGCTGTAATGAAATCAATGAATATTTTGAAACATTGTCAATATTTCCATGTCAGGTAATGCAGAGAAAATCTGGATGCATATTGATGCCGCATATGCTGGGAGTGCATTTATCTGTCCAGAGTTCAGACCCCTCCTGAATGGCGTAGAGGTGAGATAACAATCAAATCACACATTGTGTTCTTGAGCACACTTCACACAGACTGATCTTAAAGCCCTGAAAGGTGTGGGTGATAACAGAAGAGCAATCTGTGCTGGGCTCAACTATTGATCCTGTTACTTTGGGAGCGGTGTGTGGAGGACGGAGTCGTGCGTGTGCGATTGAGAATATTTAAATGTCACAAATGATGTGAGCTGGCATGAGCAATATCTTGTGGAATGGGCTGGAAATTAGAGATCCCTGATCGTCCTTTGAGTTGTCGTGGCACCCAGCTCGGTGTCGCAATGATAAGGGTAAAGTAATTTCCTGAGGCAAAGAAAGACCTTTAGATAAGTTCCTTTTTTCCCTCGCTAAAGAAATATCACTGTATATTAGCATCACGAGTTCAAACAAAAGTGAAGACATGGCTCCCCTGCTCAGACCATGGTTTTTATTATTGACCGGAATGACAGCAGGCTGCTGTTTCCTGTGTGCAGTCCGTTGCCAGGAAGTGAAAGACAGGCAGGACTTATTATGGCAACTATCAGACCGCCATGACAGTGTCTGCCTTCTTTATTGAAGCAGATGGAAAGGATATTGGAAAGGGGAGAGTGAGCAAAAAGATTAGACTTTGAGATAGTGGGTCTGTTCGAATGCTCATTGGACAGATGCTGCAGTTGATTGTGAGTTTGATGCATAATATTCTATGATTCAAGAGCTCATGTCAGACCAAGCCAACACGTAGGTGGCAGATGACTCATCTTTAATTTTATTTTCATATTTCAAAATTACAGTCTTTATTTTAACAGATTCTTGAGTATTGGGATAAAAGAGGCTCCAAAACTGAAGTTTAGAGTATGCAGGGAATTACTTTGGATTAAATGATTCAAAGTTATTCACCTGTGTGGGTGCAATCTCCATCCTTGCTTTCACAAATAGTTTTTTCTTGCCCAAATACAAAAATATTGTCCAATATTTATTATAAATATTGACAAATCTAGCAATCGCTTAATAAATAAATAAATAAATAAATAAATAAATAACAGAATTGAGACTACAGGACTTAGGCTCCATCAACTGAATTGGCACCTCCATTATTGGCATTGCTAGAAACTGTTAGGACCTATTTAAAATGATGAAAATGATCTTAAAATCCCAAACAATTTTGGATAGAGTTCGGATGTCATGGTTGTAATAACGAATATCTTAGCAAAATATCATATGTAAAACTATACATCTCTGTTATACCTTCCCCATATCTTGTTTAGACTTTTGTGTTACTTCCTGTTTCTTCCCTTCTTCCTCTGTTACTTCCTAATCATGTTTATTAGTTCCCTGATTGTTCCCATCTGTGTTAGCTTGTTACCCTTATTCATAATTTTTTTTTTTGAAAACTGGAAGCTCAAGTAGTAAGATATGATTTATCTTGACCTCTGTTTTAATTAATTAAAAATGAATTTATGCATGATATAAATGTATGCATAAATTATGCATTATATTTATGTATGACATTTTGGACTAGCAATATGAAAAATGGATGATGATTCAACTGTAGGCGCCATCTTCTGGTCAGACACGGGAAGTCATTCAGGACGACCCTCACAGTGCATTATGGGTATTCTCTAGCAGTTGAGCGTACATCAGTTGCACACTGGTTATTGTGGTGCATTGTGCGATTGAATGAGTGCACTCGATAACGTCCACTATGGTTTTGGACACCACTACAAATGGCTGTCCCCTCAAATAGTGCCCTATTTAATGTTATAGGGGACATATATATTTCGGACACAGCCCTTGTTTTTTTACTTTTTCCTTGTCAGTCAATGCAGTAGTTGTAGATGGTGCACGTCCCTGCTTTTTGGTTCTCTCTGTTTCTTGTGTTGGCTGCATGGTTTCTTAATTATGTTTGTTTGTTTACTAAAACCCCTGTATCTCTTCAACTCCTGCTTCATTATGGGAACAATCAGGGAACTAATCAGCATGAAAAACTACAAGAGACTACAAACATGGCACAGAAACAGGAAATCACACAAAAGTCCAAACAAGACATGGGGATCATATAACACATCTGATGTCATGTGTCTGATATTACTGAACTAGGCAGGTGAAATATTGTAAGAGGATCTTCAGGATGAAAACTAACTTTGAAATAACCTAATTTAATATGCACACAGGTGCACACAGTATCCTGGTTCTTCTCGATCTCAGTGCAGCATTTGACACTGTGTGCCACTCCACGCTTCTTTCACAACTATCTGCAATAGGCATCACTGGTGCTGCTCTTCAGTGGTTAACTTCATATCTATCAGATAGACAGCAATTTGTTAGGATAGGTAAAGATCGATCCGGTACCGTTCCTTTCTCTCATGGTGTACCTCAAGGTTCTGTACTTGGTCCTCTTTTATTTCTCATTTATGTGTTGCCACTAGGTCAGATAATCAGACGGCATGGTCTTAACTTTCATAGTTACGCTGATGATATTCAAATTTATTTCATGCTTAAACCCAACTCTTAAAACCTGGATGACTGATAACTTCTTACAGCTTAATGCTGATAAAACTGAAATCCTTTTGATTGGCCCTAAATCACATAGTTTACCACGACATGACATTTTCATTTATATTGATGGTGTTCAGATAAGGCCTTCAAAAACTGTGACTCCACGTTATGCATTGACTCACATATTGGTCAGACTGTTAAATCATGCTTTTTCCACTTGCGAAATGTTGTTCGTATCCGCCGCTCCCTTAACTTCATAGATGCTGAAACTGTTTTTCACGCTTTTATATCCTCCAGATTGGACTACTGTAACGCCTTATTCAGCGGCTTACCTACCAAAGCTGTACATCACCTTCAAATGGGGCTAAACTCAGATAAACAAATCTGCACATATCAGTCCCATCCTCAACCAACTTCACTGGCTTCCTGTGGCCAGTCGTATCCAGTTTAAACTGCTTGTTTTGGTCTATAAAGCAAGTCATGGCCCCACACCCCAATACCTGGCTGAGTTAGTGCAACCATATGTTGCTGCCCGGACCCTTAGATCTAGAAATGATAACTTGCTTGTTGTACCCAAGTATAAACGGTCTACTGTGGGTGGTAGGGCTTTTAGTGTTATTGGCCCTAAGCTATGGAATAAGCTGTCCCCGAATCTTCGTAGCGCACCTACTCTCCAGACATTTAAGTCTCAACTTAAAACTCATCTTTTCTCTATGCTCAGTAAATAATTATTTCTCTACTTCTCTGCCTTCAAGTGATCTCACACTTTTCATTTTATGTTATATGACTTCTTTATTGTATTTAATGTTCTCTTTGATTCTAAAACTTCTTATGTTAATTATCTGTAGTTGTTTGTTGTCTCCATCTGCTTGTTTATTTGTAATAATGAGCAGGCTGGCTGTAATTGTGATTGTCATTTGATTGTACTCTTGTACTACATTGTGAAGCGACCTTGGGTTCTTGAAAGGCGTTATAAAAAGAAACATATTATTATTATTAATAATATTTTAATAATCTGATGTTGTTGACATCTATGTTAAGAACATTCTAGTTATCATCCCTGATTTATTTCAAAGTGAAAATCGTATTAATTTAACAAATGCCAGGCAAGTTTTGTGACGTTTTGCCCCGTCTCAAGAAGAATAAGTGTTAAAAAACATCACAATTTGCTTCTCTTTTAGTTTGCAGACTCTTTCAATTTCAATCCTCATAAATGGCTCCTGGTCAACTTTGATTGCTCAACATTGTGGTAAGTGTCAAAAAGCTTATTTAATTTATCCTCTGACCCAATCTACTGTATCCCAACATACTATTGGTTTTGTCAGTCAACAGAGGAAATGGTTCCAGCTGCCCTTCATATCAGCACCAGACAAAAAGATGCGGTCATGGTTATATAAGAATATAAAGACACAAATTGACTTTGATATACACCACCATTCAAAGGATTGGGGGAAGTAAGAATTATTTAGGCATTGGGGGAAGTTTATTAATATTTATTTATAATAATAATGATATTTCTTAAACACCAAATCAGCATATTAGGCTGATTTCTGAAAGATCATGTGACACTGAAGACTGTGTAATGGCTGCTGAAAATTAATCTTTGCCATCACTGGAATAATTTGTAAATATATTAAAATAGAAAACAGTTATTGTAATAATAATAATTGCTGTTTCTTTGTTGATCAAATTATTGCAGCATTGGTGAGCATAGAAAACTTCTTAAAAAAAAAAAAAAATCTCACCAATGTAGGAAATCCCTCACTTTGGAAACAAATCTTGAATCCTTGCTTTTTAGTCAAACTAAAAACTTTAGTTCCCTTTCAGTCAGTCACGTTCAACGTACATCGGACGTCACCGACGAATTGGGATCACTTCAGGGAGCCCCTATCAGCTTAGAGATATAGAGAACAGGCCAATGGGCCATTGGCGTGCAAGATTTGCATCTCGCGTTCCGCCCCGCATCGCGGGTATAAACAGGACGCGAGAGCAGCGCACTATTGTCATTCACTTCGGAGCCGAACGGCGTTGATGAAGCAAGACTGCTTTTCTAAAAGAGAGCCCATCTACAAGAGAGATACTCCAGAGAACAAGAGGGACGCTTTGTGTTGGCGAAAAGGCACAATCAGCGCGATCACGTGCTCAACACTGCATCAGCAAAACAAACTGCTGTTCTCACAGCAACTTTCGGTTCGGTGAGGGCGTTTGTTTCAGTGAGTGCAGACACAGGACTGCACTTACCTCCTGTGTGCTGCCGTGGTCTTCCCCTGGGTGCTTCAGCAATGTTGAAAGAGCGTTTCCTCACAAAAGAGAAACACGGGTGTGACACTGCGTCTTTTTCAAGACGTCATTCCACCATTAGTAATGTAGTGTAAAAAAAAAAAAAAAAGTGGTACCCAAATTCTCAAGAGCAGTTCCAATACCTCTGGGTCTTGGGAGTTCAGGAATTGCAGCGTGTGAAGCTACAAAGCCTCGCTGCTCTCATTCCCCTCCCCACAAGAGGGCGAGAATGGCAGTGTGTGACGCTACAAAGCCTCGCCACTCTCATTCCCCTCTTCTCAGCGGTGCGTAGACGACAGTGCGCAACGCTATGCCTCGCCGCTCCCCGCTGAGGAAGGAGGTGAGGCAGACCGTATGCGATGCCACAAAGCCTTGCCACGCTCAGCCCCTCCTTCATTTGGAGAGTGTGCTTGGCGGTGTATAACGCTCCCATGCTTTGTCAGCCTCTGGTGCCTTTCCAAATCGCCAGCAGGGGGTGCCGGCTGTGGGAACGCACACAAGCGGCCTTCCCACACTCGCACACCCCCTCAGCGGAAGAAGGTAGTGTTGCACAGCACACTCAGACCCCACTTCGGGCCGCTACCATGCCATCCGTCGGGTCCCTGCATGCCGCTACGCTGCCCCGCTGCGGGTACATCTGTGGTGCTGTTGGTCCCGCTTGCACGGCCTCTGGGAGCCTGGCTAGTGCTTCCCAGCCCGTCTCGCCGGCTCATCCGTACCATCAGACTCGGCTATGCAATTCAGTTCGCCCGGCGCTCCCCCAAGTTCAGGGGCGTTCACTTCACCTCCGTGTCGAAGGAGGACGCCCCTGTGCTCCAGGCGGAGATTGCAGTCCTACTGGCGAAGGACACGATAGAGCCGGTCCCTCCAGCTGATATGAAGTCTGGGTTCTACAGCCCGTACTTCATTGTACCCAAGAAAGGCGGCGAGTTACGGCCGATCTGGATCTGCGACACTTGAACCGCTCCCTTCACAGGATGCCGTTCATTGTGTTAACGCAGAAACGCATCTTCAGGTGCATCCGTCCCCAAGAATGGTTTGCAGCGATCGACCTGAAGGACGCGTACTTTCATGTCTCGATTCTCCCTCGACACAGACCGTTTCTACGCTTTACATTCGACGGACGAGCATATCAGTACAGAGTCCTTCCCTTCGGGCTGTCCCTGTCGCCCCATGTCTTCACGAAAGTCGCGGAGGCGGCCATTGCTCCCATGAGAGAGTGTGGTGTTCGCCTTCACAACTATCTCGACGACTGGCTGATCCTTGCCCAGTCGCGGGATCAGTTGTGCGAACACAGGGACATGGTGCTTCGGCACCTCAGCCAGTTGGGACTTCGGGTCAACCGGGAGAAGAGCAAACTCTCTCCTACACAGAGGATCTCTTTTCTCGGGATGGAGATCGACTCGGTCGCCCTGACAGCGCGCCTCACAGTAGAGCGCGTCCAGTCGGTGTTGAACTGCTTGAATTCATTCAAAACGCAGGACAGCGGTACCACTGAAATATTTTCAGAGGCTCCTGGGGCATATGGCATCCGCAGCCGCAGTAACGCCGCTAGGGTTGCATCATATGAGACCGCTTCAACGCTGGCTACACAACCGAGTCCCGAGATGGGCATGGCACAGCGGATCCCTCCGTGTCCAAGTGATGCAGAGATGCCGCCAAACCTTCAGCCCGTGGTCGGACCCTTCATTTCTACAGGCAGGAGTGCCTCTAGAACAAGTGTCCAGGCATGCTGTTATCTCCGCGGATGCCTCATCCACCGGCTGGGGTGCCACGTCCAACGTACTTGCAGCTTCGGGTCTGTGGACGGGGCCTCAACTGCAATGGCAGATCTTTGCCTGGAGTTGGTAGCAGTTCGTCTTGCACTGGGCCACTTCAAAACGCCGCCACAAGGCAAGCACGTTCTGGTCCGTACGGACAACACTGCGGCCATTGTGTATGTAAAAAAACAGGGTGGTCTACGCTTCCATCGCCTGTTACAACTTGCCCGCCATCTCCTCCTCTGGAGTCAGAAGCATCTGAGGTCGCTTCTTTCCATTCACATTCCGGCCTGATCAATTGTGCAGCCGACGAGCTCTCACGACAGCCAGTGCTCCGGGAGAGTGGAGACTCCATCCCCAGGTGGTCCAGCTGATCTGGAGTTGCTTAGGGACCGCACAGGTAGACCTGTTTGCCGCCCCGGATGCGACCCATTGCCAGTTGTTTTATTCCCTGACCAGGGGGACCCTCGGCTCGGATGCCCTGGCACTCAGCTGGCCCCGGGACCTACGCAGATTTCCCCCAGTGAGCCTTCTTGCACAGACACTGTGCAACGTCAGGGAGGACGAGGAGCAAGTCCTGTTGGTTGCTCTGTATTGGCCCCACCGGACATGGTTCCTGGAACTAGTGCTCCTCGCAACAGCACCTCCTTGGCCATTCCTCTGAGGAAGGACCTCCTGACTCAGAGACGGGGCACCCTCTGGCACCTGATCTCTGAAAACTCCATGTCTGGTCCCTGACGGGACTCGGAGGTTCTAGGTGGTAGACACCATCACTTCCGCTAGAGATCCCTCTACGAGGCGCCTCTATGCGTTGAAGTGGAACCTGTTCGTCGATTGGTGCTCTTCTTGCCGAGAAGACCCCCGAAGATGTTCGATCAGTTCTGTGCTTTCCTTCCTACAAGATGGGTTGGAGCGAAGGCTGTCTCCCTCCTCCTTCAAAGTTTATGTTGCCCCTATCACTGCTAATCATGACATGGTAGATGTTCTTAGGTAAGCACATTCTGATCGTCAGGTTCCTGAGGGGGGTGAGGAGACTAAATCCGCCTCGACCCCGTCTATACCCTCTTGGGACTTAACTCTGGTGCTAACTGCACTACAGAGAGTGCCCTTTGAGCCTTTGCAGTCAGCGGAGTTAAAAATTCTGTCTCTGAAGGCAGTACTCCTGACTTCATTGGCCTCTTTCAAGAGGGTAGGGGACCTGCAGGCATTTTTGGTCAACGAATCGTGCCTGGAATTCGGGCCTGGTAACTGTCATGTAATCCTGAGACCCCGGCCTGGATATGTGCCCAAGGTTCCCACCACTCCCTTCCGGGACCAAGTGGTGAGCCTGCAAGCGCTGCCTTCGGAGGAGGCAGACCCAGCCCTAGCTTTTCTCTGCCCAGTCCGCGCCCTGTGGACTTACATGGACAGAATGCAAAGCTTCGGGATCTCAGAGTAGCTCTTCGTCTGTTACGGAGGCCAGCAGAAGGGAAAGGCTGTCTCCAAGCAGAGGATGGCCCACTGGATAGTGGATGCCATCGTCTTGGCGTATGAAACCCAAGACGTGCCCTGCCCGTGAGTTTTCCCGCCTGGAACAGACGGGGTCTAAGGGGCTCTTCGCTGGACGCTGGAAGTGGTAGTAACTGTGGCGTTTTCCAAAGTGATCCCAATTCATCGGTGACGTCCGACATACATCGAACGTGACCGACTGAAAGGGAACGTCTCGATTACGTATGGTAACCCTCGTTCCCTGAAGGGGGGAACGGAGACGTACGTCCCGACGCCACAGTTACTGTACCATCACTGCATGGCCGAGTCACTAGTTCGGCTCCTCAGTGAAAAACAATAGTGCTCTGCTCTCGCTTCCTGTTTATACCCGCGGTGCGGGGCGGAACGTGAGATGCAAATCTCGCACGCCAATGGCCCATTGGCCTGTTCTCTATATCTCGAAGCTGATAGGGGCTCCCTGAAGTGATCCCAATTCGTCGGTGACGTCCGACATACGTCTCCGTTCCCTCCTTCAGGGAACGAGGGTTACCATACATAACCGAGACGTTTTTCCATCTCCATTGTCTGAGTGCTGAACGGCAATAAAGGGAACCGTAAACCTTCTGTTCTCTATATCTTGAAGCTGATAGGGGCTCCCTGAAGTGATCCCAATTCGTCGGTGACGTCCGACATACGTCTCCGTTCCCTCCTTCAGGGAACGAGGGTTACCATACATAACCAAGACGTTTTTCCATCTCCATTGTCTGAGTGCTGAACGGCAATAAAGGGAACCGTAAACCTTGAACCTTAAAACAAATATTGCGAGACCTTTTCTAAGAACTAACTTGACTTTTCTTAGCCACGGACCATTAGTGTAGTGTGTACTGGTCTGCAAATACATAGAAAGAAAGATACACACATTCATATATTATATACTATATATATAAAGAAGTTACTTTGTGGAGAAAAAAATGATGTATCTCAATGCATAATCCCCTCTTATACCAGTAGGCTCTTTAACAGAACTTGATCGGCACTATCTTGATTCAACTCTAAGGTGTGTCCAGTTAAACACCGAGTCATTCTGGGCTCACACTAGAACAAAATTACAACGTTATTATTAAAAATAACACTTATTCTTAATATTGAAAGGGAAAAGAGACTCCCACATACTAGACACACTGTGAATGATATAGCTTATATATAGTCTCTTCTGTCTCTTCTAACTTTGTTTAAAAATGCAGATAGAGCATTTGCATACATACTTTGTCACATCAGGATCCACAATATAATAGCAAATAATATAATAATTAGCCCTTATTGAACATATAAATAATAACAATATATACTGTACACACAATGATCTCTAGTAATTGACTGTTGTCTCTGTGTGATGAATGTCAATGTCTCTGTGCAGGGTGAAGAAAAGATCAGACATTATTGGAGCATTTAAAATGGAGCCACTTTATTTGAAGCATGATCACCAAGAGTCAGGTAATCAATCAGTCACATCACTGCATCACTTGCACCATATATCATTACATTTCAGTTGCTGACACAGTCTACAAATTTCGATTGGTGGTTAGTTAGGCACTGGAAACTTCAGTCATTATGGTAAAGAATAAGAATAATAACAATAATAAAAGATTGTAGTGCATTAGAATGAGATGTAAAGAGGATGACCATGATCCTCATTAATGAGACATGTTGTTTTGTGCTGACATCCACTTAACGTCATACTGAAGGCTCGATCAGATTATTCCCCTTAGCACTCAGCTGTATCCTGTAAGCCTCTCTGTGTTCTAGTAAACAACAGCCTTCTAAACTCCTATACTGACCTCAAGTAGATTTAGTGTGTTTTTGCATGTGTTGTGCATTTGTGTTTGGCAAAATACAGTATTTGACATTTTCCCATTTAACCAGCCTCTTTACTACTGAGCTTTGATGATTCATATAAAAAGTAAGTAATCACAATGGGCATAGTATTACTGAATTTACGGACTTGTTTAGCTGGAGTCAGAAGCGTAAATCGTCAATAGGGCTCATAGACCATCAAGTGATAATAGTCCCCTCAACCATTACCCAGGCGCATTTGCCCCATGAGAAGGAAAGTCACAGCCTTTTTCAACATTCCTCCCTTCCTTGTGGGCCCAGCCTTAGCCACATGCGGCCCAGGAGCAGAGCTCTAAGATTGAGCTATTTCATCTTCTTTAGCTTGACACAGTCATTTAGGAATACTGGCCCAGGGAGACCTACCACTAGAAGGAGAAAACATGGGGGTTTTCATTTAGAAAAACTATTTACCCTCCTCGCTATTTAGAACTCCAACCTCTAAGAGGTCGCAGGGAAGCTTCAGCTCTACTACCACAGAACAATCGCAGAAGAAAGCATTTACTACCTGCCTGGATTAGTCCAGGACCCCAAGACTCCCAGCACCTGAAAAAGGAGCCCGATAACAAGAAGAGCTGCCAGAAGGCAAATTAACCTCTACTTGCCAGGTTCGAAGGAATTGGTTTAGGCTCCAATGGATAATGGAGGACCCTAATTTAAAACCCAGACAGTAGGGGAGGGTTCTACACTACACTCAACCCAGAAGGACTGCCGGGTCACAAGACTCCAAGCATTACTACAAAGGTGCACTCTCAGAATAAAAAAAAAAAAAAAAATTACCTTTAGGGGTACAACAGCTTTTCACTGAGACGGTACCTTTAAAATGTGCATATTAGTACTTTAGAGTAGCAATAAGTACCTTAAGGTACTACTATGAATCTTTTAGGGGTAAAAAAAAAGGTACAAAGATGTCCTATTAAGGGTACTGCCCCTGTGACAAGGTGTTGTACCCCTAAATGTAATATTTTTGCAATTTTTTTCTGACAGTGTGTCTGATAACAAGAAGAGCTGCTTAAAGGCAAATTAACCTCTACTTGTTATGTTTTCCGGGATCATTTGAGCTCTGACAAAGGTGCCTGATAACAAGATGAGTTGCTAAAAGGCAGTTTACTTTCTACTATTTAGGTTCTACAGGACCGGTTGAGGTTCCAACAGGGAGTGGAGGACTCTACTTTAAAACCCAGAAAGTAGGGGAGGGTTCTTCTTGAAGAACAGCTTGCCAGAGGGAGCCTGATACTGCTGTCCTTCTAAGGAGGAGGGATCTTATTTCTCAGCAATTCAGTCTTGTTTACCAAATCGCTTCCTTTCAATTACTTTCTCCTAGCACCCCGCCTCCCCTGTACGATACTCCTTGCTGGAGGAGGACCACAAGTGGCTAAGCTTAGCCTCTGTCCCTACCACTAGTCCTAAGTTTGTGATGGACCAGGAACCCAGAGGTATTAGGTGAAGACTTAGCATATAGTGAGCTTTATGCTACGGTTCCCCTGAAAGCTGCGTGGGTTCCCCTGAAAGCTGCTGACCGTGCCCTCGCCTCTCTGAACCTTCCAAATACCGTCTCCGCAGACGTGCCAAAAAGTTCAGTGGGCAAGACTGCCGTATCAAGGAGAATTTTTTTCTTGCACTCCTTAATGTCTGCCAAGTTCAACCACAGATGCCTCTCTGTGGCCATCATTGCTCCCCTTGAACAACCAATGGCAACGGGAGTTTATTTGGTAGCCAAAACAGTCCCTGCCCCTGGTCCAAGTCTTTAAGCAGGTCCGCTTGGTATGCTTACAACACTATCATCATGTGCAAGGAACTACTGGCCTGACCTGTTGTCGCATACGCCCTGCCATTCAAACGTGAGGTAGTCCTCAACGCAGAACCTGATTCCACCAAGTGCCACATGTCCATGGATCAATATCTTTGTTGATCCTGAAACAACATTCCAATCAACCAATCAGATTTGATTGACAAGTTTACAGTTTGTCAAGTTTAGGCTTAGGTGTTTCTACATCAGTGTTTTTCCCCTATAATTTCCCTCTGATTTTAGGGATAACATATTGGTAAGGTTAGGTTAAGGGGTAGGGATATGGTTTTGATAAAATTTTCGGATTTAAATGTTATTCCACGATCAACAAAATGGCAGGCTAAGAAAGCTCACTACATGCAATAGCCTTGCCCTAACCACCTAAACTTGGCTGGACAGTGCCAGCCACATTTGCTATCTTCTTGTGGACAGTAGAGGGGGCGGATTTATTAATTAGTCTGCTACGAATACATCGCTATGAGTGCCTTGAACTCCATTGAGAGCACTTGTGCAAACGCTGACTACTATCCCTCAGTTGAGAATCAAGGAAGAACAAAGCTTCTTACCAGTCTCTTTCATTCAGTCTCACGAATGCATCATAATGTCCACATCCAGCTTCCCTAAGGAGTTGGACATGCTCCATCCGTAGCATTTGTTTTACACGCACATATAACAAGCGTCTCCTGAAGACAAAAAGAGTTGATGATGTCTATTTCAGGCACCTTCTTATATGTGTGGACGTTCTGGTAGTGACATCATGGACTGTCATCGACCAATGAAATTGCATTGTGTGTACATGTGCTTCAGACACAGGTCACACTAATTGCGTTCCATAGCATTGATCCAAGACATGCAGTGTTGAGTTTCACTTCAAAAGGGAACTTAATGCTTCATACATTCACTAAGAATCATCTTGACACCATGGCTAAAAGTAATTGTAAACATCATAATTTGTTGCAGATGCAACTTTTTGATATTTTGATATATTTAATATGATTTCATACTATTTCTGTAGTTTTCTCAAACCCGTCAACCAATGAGCTGCCTTTTGCTTGTTGGCCATTTAAACATGGCTAAACAAAGACAGTTTCTCTGGTCATGTGTCTGTAGGCAATGTGCAGCTGTGCAGACAATTGTAATAGTGCTGACAGCAAAACAAAAGAGCAGACCTGTCTCTCAACCCACACACATACACGTGCAAATATGCATACACACCTTAAAGCCATTTCTATCATGAACAACTTCCTGATTAAATTATCAACAGGCTTGGCCAGATGGAAAAATAACTGTTATTCTTAAACATTTTATTGCTTGTTATCTGTAAGGAATCATTGTTGTGATGATTCTACACACTGTATATATTATTTACATCTGAGCTTTCTTGTTGGTGTGATTTGACTAAATATTGTTTTTTTTATATATTTATAGGACTTGTCACTGATTATAGAGTAAGTACACTGCATGCAATGTGTGTGTGTGTGTGTGTGTGTGTGTGTGAGAGAGAGAGAGAGAGAGAGAGAGAGAGAGAGAGAGAGAGAGAGAGAGAGAGAGAGAGAGAGAGAGAGAGAGAGAGAGAGAAAAAAATGTTTATGAGTTTATGATAAGCATTTTGTTGATTTAAGCATTTTTACAATATAAAAAATATTTGTACAAACATGAAATAACGAGCAATTCATTTATTACAGCATTCATTAATCTTTGTTAAAGTGGTCCTATGGTGCCCTTTTACAAAGTCTTGATTTTGTTTTCTAGAATATGCTTTCATTAAGAACAACAAACATTATTTTTCTCATATTTTATATTATTACAGCATCTCTCTCCCCAGTCTGGCTCGAACACACCATTCAGTTCCTGTTTCGATTAAACCCTTCCTACCAATTCAAGCCTGATTCAGAAGGGTTAGTTCACCCAAAAATGAAAATTCTGTCATCATTTACTCATCCTCATGTTGTTCCAAACCCGTAAGACCTTCGCTCATCTTCGGAACACAAATGAAGATATTTTTGATGAAATCTGAGAGCTCTCTGACCCCTCCATAGACAGCAAAGTAATGAACACTTTCAAGGCCCAGAAAGGTAATGAAAATATCGTTAAAATCATCCATATGACTACAGTGGTTCAACCTTAAAGTTATAGTGACAAGAATACTTTTCGAGTGCAAAAACAAACTAAAATAATGACTTTATTCAACAATTTCTTCACATCCATGTCAGTCTCCTACGCAGTTTGCGTTGTAAATACAGTGCAGTTCCTGAGTAATCATCACACCCATGCTTCGTGGTGCTCACGTGAACAGCATCGGCTGTCATAGAACTCGAAAGCGCTGCTCTGTTGCGTAAATTGCATGGGAGACTGACACAGACTAGACAAAATTGTTGAATAAAGTCATTATTTTTGTTTGTTTTTGTGCACAAAAAGTATTCTCGTCGCTTCATAATTAAGGTTGAACCACTGGAGTCACATGGACTATTTTAACCTTTCTGGGCCTTGAAAGTGGCCTTTGTGTTCCGAAGATGAATGAAGGACTTGCGGTTTTGGAACGACATGAGAGTGAGTAATTAATGACAGAATTTTCATTTTTGGGTGAACTATCCCTTTAAGAATGTTAACAACCAAGAGGATCATGCAGAACGGATTTCATGCATGAAATTTGCACACACAGATTTCACAGGACATTTTAGAGTCGTATGTAAAAAAAATAAAAATATAAAAAATGTATGTATTTCAGATACAAAGTTATATACCATTTAATCATGATACTTCTCAAAAAAACCTATGGTAATACAAACAGTAATCGATCACAAAACCATGGTTAATTTTCCTAAGGGGCTGTGAACAGGTTTACAAAAGCTACAGTAAACACTATATCAACACTTCAGCAGGCTAGCTGAGGCTTTGCCCTTTGTTTACATCAAAGCAACTACATAAAACGTATAATTGGAACTATTAATAGAAAAAGCAACTAGAAATAATAAGACAATAAGACACTTAATAAGACACTTACAAGTTGTGATCCAAATAGGTACTGGAAGCTGTTCTCCATAAGATGTGCAGCACACAGATAAACGATAAACAGTGTTTTTAAAATAAATGTAAACCACTCTAATTTCTTCAGCCTTAGGAAGGTCAAACTGAAATGAGTTTTGGAAACGGGGTGTCTCTTTGACATAGCTGCAACACTGTCTTCTCTAATGCAGCTCAACCATCATCTCATCTCCTTTTTTGCGTATTCCGTGGGTGGAGATTATTTAAATGAGGAACATTTTGACTTCACAAGATCCAGAAAAAACACATTGTCATCCAAACGAGTTGTTCGTTGTAGTTCTTGAAAAAGTGGATAAATAAATGAAATATTTCCCTTTGGAGTGGACTTTGAGCTTTGTAACATTGTAGATCTTTTTATGCTCAAACAGCAACATTACACAATAACTAAAGTTGAAAAAGTGAAAAAGCATAATAGGACCCCTTTAATGTTAGTAAAAATGCAGTAGCATAACTTTATTGTTAACAAACATATTTAATGCATGATTTCCATTTTTATTTGTTTGATAATATAATTGCTGTTAATGTAATATAATTTTTAAACAATATCACATTTTGGTCCAGGGGGGAATTTTTTTTTTAAACCATATCTAAGAACCACTAAGAACCCATTTAAATGCCAATTAACTGTATAATGTATCTATATATCTCTGTATTCAGTTCTTTTTATAGGAAGAAACACATATTTAAGTATAGGTGATGAGAGGAGAGAGCAGTACAAACTTTTGTATAAGCATTGTAGGCGTATGTATTGTGTGTATGTGGACTAGTTTGTGTCTGTGTGATTCATGTGTACTTCATGTATTTATGTTTGCACAGTTCATATGTCATATCTTATCTCATCTCCCTTCAGCACTGGCAAATTCCATTGGGACGTAGGTTCCGCTCTCTCAAGATGTGGTTTGTGTTCCGCATGTATGGACTCAAAGGTCTCCAAGCCTACATCCGCAAAGTAAGTGCCTTTATTCCATGCTGTCAATCAGATTAGCCCTGCCAATCACATTTTATTTGCCTCCACAGTCGATTTGGAATGATGCAAATCAGTGCACTCTTTTTGTTTTTGTAAGACATTATGTGTTCTGGTCTGCACATGGACTATCCTATAGGAAGTCTGGTCCACATGCTATAGCCTATTTGTTGAGAAATATAGTGCATGCAAGACCTATTTTAAACTCTTTGGGCCAGATTTTCTAAACAGAGCAAATTAGCGCGAGAGTGCAGTTCCAAAAAAAGCGCAGATGTGAGTGGAAAGTTCAGCGCGTGATCTACTGACCACGTACAAATTAAAGAACACTGACGCAGCCGGATCATTTCCTTAAAGCTAGACTGTGTAACTTTTTTAGTTTATTCTTAGCTAAAAACACTTAGTTATTTCAAAAATATATGTGCTCATTAATGTATATTTACTTCTTTCAAGTAATAAAGTATTCTCGTAAGTTTATAATATGCCATTGAAATTACATACGGGTAAGGGGTTCGAATGCGGGTTGCCATGTTGCCCCCCCATCTTGAAAGCACATTAGCCAAAGAGGGACATACCCGTAAATTCAAACTTTGCCTTTCGCGTTTTAACACTCGATGGCACCGTGTCGAATGTGGACGAGGTCGAACTGGAAGCCATGTTAATCTTGAACTAAATCGGCCACCGTAGGAGTTCAAACGAAATCGGAATTGAGAGGAACAGAAACTATTATTCACTGGATGGTCATATACCTTTCCACCGCTAGATGGGGGAAAATATCACACAGTGTAGCTTTAATGACCAACGCAATATCAATCTACTAAGACATGCTTTTTGGGAAATTCGCAAATTCGACTAATATACAGTATATAATATACAGTAAATTGACTAACACAAACCTTAGCAAATCACCTTGCATGATTCATTTTTGATATTCTCCTCCCATAAATTTTGCATCTGAAAGGGAAACTCATACAATAAGGTCAGCCGCAAACACACTTGTGCCCACGCCTTTTCAGTTCTAATTTTTCACTCTGTCTTTAGTAAATCCTGAAAGTAGTTTTTTAACGCCAAAAGAGGGTTTGCGCTAAACTTGAGCAGCCTGTTAAATCTGTCCCTTTGTATTCTTAAAAAAAATTAAAAATAAACACATATTTTTGTTCTTATTAGTTTAAAAAGTTACACTTTCAGAAGAAAAGGTTCTATTAGGGATTCCCAAGTCCATCATGGGGTAATTTTATGGATTTAGTTTTTATTAACTTATAAATGGCATGCATTAAACAGCTCATAAACATACTTTATCACTAGAAAAAACCTTAAACATAAAAGTGTTGTGCATTATTTTTTAACATGTATCCTTATATAGAATATTTCTTGGCAGAAAGGGTTGAGTCAAGAACCCTATGGGTTCTATATAGAAACCCAGTTGAACCTTTTTTTCCTAAAAATGTGAAGGTTACTTATTTAATATTTAATTTAATTAATAATATTTAATTCATTGCATTTTAATATGGATAATCCAGGTCAATAAAATATCAAAGCACAACATTTCCCCCCACTTGCACTTCTCTTTTATTCATTCAGTACTTCAATGACTCATATTTAATTGTCAGCTCTTTGTGTGACATTGTGTGGTCAGATTTGATTCCTGTAAACAGCATTAAAATAACGATTACTGATACATTGAATCTGTAGGACAATTTGTTCTAATGCTTAGGACATTTTTTTATATATTTTGGTTGTTTATTTTAATCTACAGACTGCCCTCTGCTGGTATGCTTGAAAGAGTGTTTTACCCAAAGAAATGTGAAAATTCTGCTACCCTGCATCTATCTACAATGTCGTTGTAAGTTTTCCAAAAAATAGCTGCATCTCATGTCTAAAATGCATTGTTCATCTTGTCTCAGCATGTAGGGTTGGCCAAAGAGTTTGAGTCTTTGGTGAGAGCTGATCAACGCTTTGAGATCTCAGCTGATGTTGTGCTGGGCCTCGTCTGCTTTAGAATCAAGGTCAGAGAATACACTCTCTCTACAGAAACACAAAAGATCCCTTCTTGTGGTTATAATAGATTGAGACAGGGAGGTGGTTAACTATGGAAAATTGCGGTATGAATTATTTTAATTTCCAAAGATGTGCAAAGAGAGCAACACAAATGACACAAAATGATGTTACAAAGAGTAACATGTAAAAAAAGTGTCTCTGCCAACACAAATCTCGTTTGATAAAGAGATTCTGTTCATTTGCATGTTAGATGCAAACTTGTATGAAATTATTTTCATATGATCACTTTATTTAGGCAAAGGTAAATTATATATATAAGTTATATATTTCAGTGTTATTTAAATATCTCTGATATAATTATTATAGTTTTTGTTCAAATTTTTAATTACAATTGATATGCTGTGTGATTTTGTCATTTTTATTATTATTTTTTAGATATGTTTGTAACACATGCAAATAAGGTACCACTGGATATTAATTTTAGTTAGTAATTTCAACATTTACTATTAAAGTCAAAAGTTGCATATGTTCATATGATTTAATAGAACTAAGCTAACATGAACAAACAATGATATTTCTTTTATTGACTTACATTGACAATAAATACTGTAACAAATGTATTGATTTATATTAGTTAATGCATTAACTAATTATATATTGGAATATATTATTACTAATATTAATATTACTAATTGGTTATATTGGAACCTTATTTTAAAGTGTTACCAATATGTTTATATAGTTTTTATTAAGTTTTATAAAATTTAGTTTGAGTTTTTTTTTGGTACTTCAATTTAAACTAAATAAAAAATGAGAAATGTTGCCTTGGCAGAAATAAAATAAGTTTTAGTTTTTATTGAAATAAGTTTTAGTATAAGTATTTATTTTATGGCTGTATTTTTAGTTTTCAAGATAATATCCTTTCAATCTTGGATAAAGTTGCTCTTATTAAATCTACAGCAGCATCTTTGACTAATTTCACCCCGATGAGATACTCAGCTTTGAAGTATGCTTGAGGATGATATCTAGTTATATATACATTTGTTTAAGCCTCATGAAATTACATAAATGTCTATTCTTCTAAATTGCAAAAATTCTAAAAGATTGGATGGCAGATAACTCTTGGCATTTTATCTTGTTCATAGTTGCTTTTATCAGTTGAGAAACATTGATAAAAAAGGCCAATTGTGTCCACAGTAGAGATGGAGATGATTACACATTGTACATTCTTTAATTTCCTCCCGCCTTGTTTATTGTAATTCTCTTTTTTACTTGTCTTAGTAATTAATTCTTAAAAATATGATTACAAATGGTTCAAAATGCTGCCACAAAGCTTTTAACTTGGTCAACAAAGGCCACGTTTCCACTGTAGGGCCAAAAGAGAGCGTGCTAGTGTGTGCCAGGCCCAGTCTTGTTTCCACTGTCATTTCCGGGGCTTGATCAGACCTCCTCGAGGCTTCCTCAGGGCCAGTAGCCGGGGTTTTTGGCCCGCCAAATCCCTTGGTCAAAAGCAGGCCAACTGGGGCTTGAGGGGCAAGGACACAGAGTCAGGAGAGGGTCAACAGTGTTGCGCATTTTCCGTGTTTTCATATCAGGCTAACGTCTGCATTTAAGACATTTAAAACAATTTTCAGCTCAAAACTCACGTTCAGACACCAGTGAGTGTGTGAAAAAACTTCAGATTGTGATCCGATGGGGATTCTGATCACCGTATGAGGCAGAAATATCTGTGATGCTAAAGGCTAATTATACTAATCATTGTAATTATAAATACACATATGCTCATGTACTTAGACAAAGCATATATGATTATAATTATGTATTTATGTGGTTTCATGATACCGTTTGATAATGGACTTCTGTATCCGCAAATATCATATATTACATATACATATTGTTTTTCAAGTACGAGCGGCAGGGCCGGCCCTGACCAATTTGCTGCCCTAGGCAAGATTTTACTTGGTGCCCCTTGTATCAAGGTTTAGCACTACATGTTTTCAGTCTAAGTTGTGGAAACACTCATACTGTTTTATTTTTGTAATGCATTGATGTTTTATTTTTATTGTTGTTGTTGTTTTATATGATGTCCAGTCCATTCTACCCCGTCATTATATTCATGATATTATTATTATTATTTTTTTTTAAAAGGCTGATGATAGTAAAACTGTACAAATATTGCACCTATGCCACATTACAGCCTAAACACAAATAGCAAGATTAATTGCATCTAACATTCATGCACAAACTATTCATTGAGAACTAGCAAAAGTCTTTGTTTTCCAGTAGATGGCAGCAATCTTCCACTAAACTATGAGCATTCATGTTTTCACCAGGAATTCAACTGAGAAATGTTTATATTTAATGTGAATTTTACATAAATAGTTGCCATTTTAAATAAACCTGTATATAAATATCATTACTAATTTCGGCAAATACATTTTAAAATTGCTATACACCCCCTTAAAACTGCACAACTGCAGAGTAAAAACATTAGGCTATTAAAAAAGTGATATTACATGCGTTTAATATTTTTATATTATTTATTTTTTACAAAATCACACTGGCTGTGGCCTCTGGAGAACCCAGAACAGCTGCTTGCATAAAGTTTAAGGTAAAAATATCTGGAATTAAAGCTACACTATGTAACTTTTCCGTCCACTAGAGGTCGCCTGTTCAAAACAAAGGCGTAGTTTGATGACGCCACGTTTGAGCGCAGAATCTCGGGACATGTGGTCTTCACCTCACAGCCGGTGGGAAACAGTCAGGATAGGACTCGGGCAGAAATCATGTTCATGGATGCGATTATTAACATTACTGTAGTGAAGCAGAGCAGGAGCGAGTGTTGTGGAGCTGAGCAAGGCCTCAGGAGCGATTGAAGAGCGGGACTGTTATTATGGCATAGTCGCCGGCGGGACTTTTATTATGACACAGTTGCCGGCGGCACTTCCTCTTCTCCAGTCATGAGTCTGAGGTAACCCAACTTTGTTTATCGTATTAGATATATCTGAGTGTGTTGAAAAGGAAGTTATGACGTTCGCTCGGCGGCTGCTATGACACTTGTTCACACTGCAGTGAGAGTAAAGTGTTTCACTGAATAAAACCGGAGACCGAGGGTGACGCAGATATGACGCAATCGACAGGCGACTCCCTCACACGCATAGCCCACACGTCCCGGTTCCTCGGTTAAAATAGCAATTTTCTCACGATTTACAAATAGTTGAAAACATTTGGGATATTCTAAGTACTCAACTGAACAAAATATATAACACTGGCCTAGTGGTTTCTGGATGTTTTACTGCAAAAATCCTACATAGTTCACCTTTAATTAGCAAACATTAGTATTTTACTACTGTGCAATTAAATAAACTGTTCATTAATTTGCCTACATCACTTTACTTCTGTCTTTACACGGCAAAAAAAGCTCTTCTTATTTAGAATCTTTTTCTTGTGTCCAGTCCAAATATCTAAAAATTCTTAAATCAAGGTGCATTTACTAGATAAGTAAAATGACATACTTCATTTTGATTTTATTTTCAAGTAAACAAGAAAAATGTCTTGAGTTTTTACTTAAAACAAGCAAAATTATCTGCCAATGGGGTGAGAAAAATAATCTTATTTCTGTTTGGGACAGAAACAAGATTTCAATCAGAAACAAGATTATTATTTTTCCACTCCATTGGCAGATAATTTTGCTTGTTTTAAGAAAAAATTCACTTAATTTTGATTTTATTTTCAAGAAAACAAGAAAACTATCTTCTGTCATTTAACTTATCTAGTAAATGCACCTTGATTTAGGAATTTTAGATATTTAGACTAGAAACAAGACACAAATACTATGTAAGAAGAGCAGTGTATCCCTTATCTTCCCTGCATCAGAGGGCTTCTGTCTTTTTAGACACTTCAATTCGGCCATCCGTCATAAATAATCAGGCAATTTACACTGTGTCAACACCTGGCGCGAACGGTCAAGCACCCTAAAAAATGAAAGCAATCCTGTCTGCGTTGGATGCGGCGAGAGGCGACGCAACACAACAAATTCCTCTAACGATAAACTGATCGCGCGTTGTATTTCTGACGCACTTCAAGTAGATCGGCGGGGGGAGATTAATGAGGCGGACCGGAAAGAGGCGGGGGACTTAGTTACGTTTTTTTGCGCTTTATTTGGTAATATTTCAGTAATAACATCAATAATATTAATAAAATAGTATCAGTAATACATTTTGGCGCCCCTATGGATGAGTGGCGCCCCTGGCATTTGCCTATTCCCCCTATGCCACGGGCCGGCCCTGAGGAGCGGGCACGGCCATTTGTCATTTTAATGTGTCTGGAGGCGTGTTAAGGGAGGGTTTAGGCTAGCGCTTCGGGGCCACTGACCCAACAGTGGAAACAGAGCTTGATTTTGGCCTTGTGGCTCAAGGCCCAGCACATTGTTAGCCCTGGCTTGCACTGGCTCAACAGTAGAGAAGCGGATAAAGAGCTCACGTAACACCAAGTTTCATTTATTTACATGCTGTTGTGTTTAGAATTGTGCTCCCAAATTGTGGAATGCTTTCCCTTTGGATTTAAGATCTGTGGACACATTTAAAAAGCAGCTAAAACCCACTTCACTTTGCTTTTGTCTAAATAGTTCTCTATTGCTGTTTTCTTATCTGATTGTCTGTTTTTAATGTCTTTAAGTCTTATTTTGATTTCTGTTTTATATTTAGATGTAAAGCACTGTGTGAAGTTTTGCTCTAGAAATAAAAATTACTTACTTACTGACCTGTGTACCCTGCAGGGCTCCAATGAATTAAATGAAACTCTGTTGAAGAGGATCAACAGTGCACGTAAGATTCATCTGGTTCCATGCCAACTGGCAGGCAAGTTTGTTCTGCGTTTTGCCGTGTGTGCCCGTACTATTGAGTCACGGCATATTCAGGAGGCTTGGTGCCACATCAGCCACCTGGCATCCGAGCTGCTTCAGGAACTGCCCCACTGACCACTATGGTGACCATCACATGTTAAGTCAAAAAGTCTGATCTGTATCACACCTGTATTGCCACACTGTCTTACCTTCTGCGCATTAAGCATTCACTTCTAGGCTTTAGAGATGTAACCAGTTTAGATGGAAAGGAGGTCAAGCTGACTAGCTGAAGAAGTTACTGTAACAATACCCATTAATAGACACAGTACTTCCTTGAAAAAAAATTACAGCACAGCACTACAAAAATCATAATGAAATAACCCTTCACAATAGATAATGTTTTACAATGAACTCTATTAGAGATGTATCTGTTCAATAAAATACCATGTTCACCTGTTGAATAATAAATACTCCACATCACTTTTACAAAATTTTAGATCCCTGTTATTGGCATAAAAGTATCCGAAAATATATCCGAAAAGGCAAGCCAGTGTTGATTCTTGTTTTATTACGAGCTCTGTCACATTCTTCTTTCGTGCGCAGACTCTCCCCTGTTCTGCTTCTGCTTTTTGGGGTGATTCCCATGTCCCATGTCAATCTTTCTTGCTTGTTGTGACAAATAACCTATGCCACTCCCAAACCATACACACATCAAAATAGCCGGAGCAATTTTCTGTATTTATGGATATTACAAGACGCACGGGCGAGTGACATATGTGCGTAATTACCCACGAAAACCCTCCCAACAGTTCTAAAATATAGACACTTATAATAGGCTTACCATATGAATCATGGTAAGACAAAAACACAAAATTTTGAACAAAAATAATTACATAGTGTACCTTTAAATATGAAGAAAAATCAAAACACTGGTTTAGGTATTTATCTGACAAAATGATTTGCCAAATTAAGGCAACCTACAGCAACAGGTTTGATTTTACTATGCAAAACAAAACAAAAACATATATAGCATACACTGACTACAACATAATCAGTTATTCAAATTACTTTGGTTCGCTCTTGTTGTTTGCATGTGTTCATAATTTATTTGTATGACAGCCTGTCCAAAAAAATATGTCAGCACAATTTGGTATGTTTCATTGCTTTATCAAAAATAAAACAATTGACTCCAACGCAACTACATAATATGAGTACAAAATTGTTAAATAAATCATTAATAATGTTTAAATAAAGGGTGAATATATCAATTTTCCAAAGCTGGACATCACTTTTGGCCACTATTGTACTTGTGTATTTGAAAATGTGCCTATATTACAAATTATATATACTTTGTAAGATATTCAGAGATGGTTTACTCTTGAATAAGGGTATAGAGAAAGTTTTCAGATTGCTTTTACCAGAGCATTGGCCTTTATCGTTTCTCACTATGGCTTTGCTCACTATTATGCCTTTTCAAATATTAAGCCTAGTCACAGCCTAATTCCTCCTTCCTTTCTTTTCCTAAAAGCATTGTTCTTGTCTCTGCTCAGCTTCTGTGACGCGATACCTCACCAACCTTCTTTGACACAGTTGTTGTGCCACAAAAGATGTGACTTTTACATATTAAATAGTATTGTATATGTATTAACATTCACAATAAAGTGCATTTCTCCCAAAATGTTGCATGTGAATGGTATACTATTACATTCTTCAGAGAGAAGGTTTATTACATGATGATCTGTTAATTCACTATGGGCACTCATAATCTTGTACACTCCAAGACGGGTTTCTGGAATATATATATATATATGTATATATATATATATATATATATATATATATATATATATATATATATATATATATATATATATATATATATATATATATATATATATATATATATATATATATATATATATACACCAACTGGATTTGTATATAGTAAAAAATATCTGCAGTATTTGTGCTGAGGGCCACTGCCACCATGCCAGTCTGTTGTATTTCTCCCACAGTAACCGAAAGGGCATGATCTTTAATAACGTAAGTAAAAAAAAATTAAATAATAAATAAATAAATAAAATACAATAAATAGTACAAAAATACAAAGCCTTTGTGATGATGAACATGCAGGTCATCATCTCTGTGAACATCAGTTCACAGTGTTATTGAGTGTTTTGATTTATAAATTTTCATGATTATGATTTGAAATGTGTAGGGAGACAATGTCTAGTGTTCAAATGGTGTTGTGTTGCGGAGTGCAATAATATTCATGATTAGAATTGTGTTTAAAGGTTTACGTGATAGCACTGTTGATCTAAACCAGTATTCTTGGGTTATGGGGGTTAGTCCAGTCGACCCCCGTAGTTAGTATGATCCATGAGTGTTTGGTGGGAAATTTGCTGGTACAAGCCGCAGGAGTGTCCAACCCTGCTCCTGGAGAGCTACCGTCTGCGTCCTAAAAACCTAGGCAGCTGACTCGTTGCCTCGCTGCCTTATCAGACAATGGCTTGTAAGGCAGCGTTTCTGCATGAAGGCACCTCGCGAAACTAATTTTGGACAGACTTCTTTTAGGCAGTATAACCGTTTAATGATCTACAGCAAAATAGAGAGAGCTTTGGTGAGAACTAAACAAATCTTTAATTACTACATTAGTAATTTCTCGCTAGTAATGATATCAGAAGTGGAAAATGTTGGTAAAAACGTTCATTTACACACAAACTGACCAGCAACTTTCGGAAGGCATCTTTTTTTTCCCAGCTCAACTGTCACAGAATGGAAAGCACAGGATTGTGGGATATCAAAGGCAATGAAGGATACAAATATGTTTCCTTCAAAAATCGATCAGATGAAGGTATCTCAGGAGACAGGAAGTGAAGCTAACATTAGATTCGGATGTGCCTTGATGCCTTCCTGCCTTGAAATGTGTCCTCCGAAGGCAGCATTTTCCAGGTTTCGTACGCTCCAACACACCTGTCTGTAATTATCTAGCACCCTGAACACCATGATTAACTGGTTCAGGTGTGTTTGATTCAGATTGGAGCTAAAATCTGCAGGGTGGTAGCTCTCCAGGACCAGGGTTGGACACCCCTGAGCTATTTTGTTTGTGTGTGGGAGGCTAGTTGGGCCAGGGACAGCCAAGGGCAGTAGCATGTGAGGCTTCTTTGGCAGAGGCGAGGCCTTATGCCTAGTGATGGCCAAATGAAGCGTTTCGAAGCATTATTGCTTTCTGATACAATTGTGTCGAAAATGGTTCATTACTCAAAGCTTCATTCAGATAGAAATTCCAGCACCATCTCCTGGTGAACTAAATGTAATGCAACAAAGCTGACAACCATAAAATGCAAGTAGGCTTATATGTTAATGCCCCGTTTATTATGTGTTTACCGAGGCGATCAAAGCTGAAACAGTGTTAGTGCTGCGAAACTCATTTATGTAGGTGAATTTTACAGATACTGATGAATTCCATGTGTTCACCTTGATAATAAAACATTAACATAGTGAACCCAAGATGGCGGTGCGAGCAGTTCGCGAGGCTCTGGGTCTCTCCAGATTTTGCAATTTTGCGGTATTTCTCTTGCTCATCTCGGGTCTGTTTGTTCAGAATAGTTGTGCCTTAACATCGTACACCCGTGGTGAGATTTTGGATATTGGTTTGTGAATTTCCGTCAGTTTTATGGACAATCTTCGACTCCTTCCTGAGATCGCTAGGACACCCGAGGCTATGCACTCTACCCGGCCGGGCGGAAGTGCTCGCAGGCGGCATCGAGATCGTAAACAAAGGCGGGGGAAACGCGGAGGACTGAGAGCTAAGCTAAGGCTAAAGCTAAGGCTAACCCCACATCGGCTCTCTTTACCCAGTATTTTCCTTGCCAATGTACGGTCGCTAGTGAACAAAATGGAGGAGATTCGACTCAGCATCACACACGGATGTGTTTCACGGAAACCTGGCTAAACGTCGGAATACCGGACACCGCTATTGAGCTAGCGGGATGCCACACGCTCCGGGCGGATAGAACATTAGATGGCTCCGGTAAGACCAGAGGTGGTGGATTGTGCATTTACATTAACAAAGCCTGGTGCACAAACTCTGCTATTGTTGGCAGTCATTGTTCAGCTAACATCGAGTTTCTCATGGTTAAATGTAGACCGTTTTATCTACCGCGGGAGTTCACTTCCACCATTATAACTGCAGCCTATATTCCCCCGAATGCTGATGCCAAGCTTGCTATGAAAGAACTTCATGCAACCATCAGTAAACAACAGACTGATCACCCGGAAGCTGCTTTTATTGTTGCAGGTGACTTTAATCATTCAAACTTAAAGTCAGTGCTACCCAAGTTTCACCAGCATGTTTCCTGCCACACCAGAGGAAACAAAACCTTAGACCATGTTTACACAAACATGGCTGGCGCTTACGTTGCGACACCCCTCCCCCACCTGGGACAGATCACCTTTCTTTGTTCCTCACCCCCAAATATGCACCCCTCATCAACCGTGTGAAGCCATCAGTGAAGACCATCAAGGTGTGGCCTGCGGGGGTTGATTCCACACTCCAGGAAAGGTTTCTACACACAGACTGGAGTGTGTTTGATTCTCAAGCCACCAGTGGCGCTCACACGGACATTGACTTCTACACCTCCTCTGTATGGGATCATATCAATACCACCATTGACAGTGTTACAACCCAGAAACAGATCACCACATACCCAAATCAGAAGCCATGGATGAACAGGGAAGTGCGACTCCTGCTGAAGTCACGCAATACTGCCTTCAGATCAGGAGATGCACAAGCCTACAGTACGTCCAGAGCAAACCTGAAGAGGGGCATCAAAAAGGCCAAGCACTGCTACAAGCTAAAGATAGAGGGTCACTTTTCCAACTCTGACCCTCGACGCATGTGGCAGGGCATTCAGGCCATCAGTAACTACAAACCCCCCACTCCACCCCCGCAGCCACTGATGTTAACTTCCTGAATGAGCTAAATTACTTTTATGCTCACTTTGAAAGAGACAACAGAGAAACTGCCACCAAGCTCAAACCCTCAGCTGACCCACCAATCACACTCTCCTCCACAGATGTCTGCAAAGCACTGAGCCGGATCAGCGTGCACAAGGCTGCTGGACCAGACAACATCCCTGGTCGTGTTCTCAGGGCATGTGCGGAGCAGCTCGCTGGGGTTTTTACAGACATTTTCAACCTGTCTCTTGCCCAAGCAGCTGTACCATCATGCTTTAAACGCACTTCCATTGTGCCAGTGCCAAAACACTCTAGCCCGAGGTGCCCTAATGACTACCGCCCTGTAGCACTCACACCCATCGTTATGAAGTGCTTTGAGCGGCTGGTCCTGGAACACCTAAAAGACTCTCTACCATCCACACTGGACTCACACCAGTTTGCCTACCGCAGCAATAGGAGCACAGAGGATGCCGTTTCCATGGCACTGCACTCTGTGCTCACTCACCTGGACAATAAGAACACTTATGCACGCATGCTGTTTGTTGACTTCAGCTCAGCATTCAACACTGTCATCCCAACCAAGTTAATAGCTAAACTTGGAGACCTGGGCATCAATACCTCAATGTGCAACTGGATTTTGGACTTCCTAACTGACAGACCCCAGAATGTTTGTTCAGGATTCACCTGCTCCACATCCATCACTCTTAACACTGGTGTACCACAGGGCTGTGTGCTAAGCCCGTTTCTCTACTCCCTCTTCACCGCCGACTGCAAGCCTGTGTATGGATCTAATTCTATCGTCAAGTTTGCGGACGACACTACGGTGAATGGTCTCATCAGCAACAACGATGAGACTGCCTATAGGGAGGAGATCCAGCACCTGGCCACATGGTGCACTGAAAATAACCTGCTCCTCAACACCACCAAAACGAAGGAGCTCATCGTGGACTTCAGGAAGGAGTCAAGAGGCACACACGACACCATCCACATCAATGGAATGGCTGTTGAACGTGTCTCCAGTTTCAAGTTCCTGGGGATCCACATATCGGCGGACATGTCGTGGACAACCAACACCTCCAGCCTGGTCAAGAAGGCTCACCAGCGCCTCTTCTTCCTGAGGACACTGAGGAAGAATCAGCTCTCCTCGGCTATCCTGGTGAACTTCTATCGCTGCGCAATAGAAAGCATCCTGACCAACTGTGTGGCAGTATGGCATGGGAGCTGCTCTGTTGCGGAGCGCAAGGCACTGCAGCGGGTGGTGAAAACTGCCCAGCGCATCACAGGGACTCCACTACCTGCCATCGAGCACATCCAGAGGAATCGCTGCCTGCATCGAGCTCGCAGCATCCTCAAGGACTCCTCTCACCCAGCCCACAGACTGTTTTCTCTCCTGCCCTCCGGCAGGCGTTTCAGGATCCACCGGACCAGGACCAGCAGACTAAAGAACAGTTTTTTTCCCCAGAGCTGTCTCTTTACTGAACTCAAACCCCCGTTGATCCACTTCCCTCATATACTGATAACTCTCCTACCTCACATCCGCCTTCACTTTGTTATTTGCACTACCGACTGTTTATTACAGTAACAACTGTTTACTTATGCATTTTGCACTACCATACCGTAACTGGATTATGCTCATTTGCACTGCCGACTGTTATTTACAGTTCCAACTGTTACATTTGCATTTTGCACCGTACTTCTAACTGTAATATGCAATCACTTTCCACTGCACTTTTACACTTTTTTCGGATAGCTTCTGTCCATAATTTATTGCACTACCTTAATCCACTGCCATTTTGCTCATTTTAGCCTAACATATCATTGTATACCTCTATCTGTAAAATTCTGTTTATAGTAATAGCCATCTGTATATTTATTCACTGTACATATCCACCTGTACATTTTGTTTATAGTAATAGCCATCTGTATATTTATTCACTGTACATATTCACCTGTAAATTCTGTTTATAGTAATAACCATCTCTCTATTTATAGATATATTTATATATATTCAGTACATATCCATGTCCTGCACTTATGCAAACGGTGTATATCCTGCACTTGCTGCTATTGCACTTCTGTTTAGACCTAAACTGCATTTCGTTGCCTTGTACTTGTACTTGTGTAATGACAATAAAGTTGAATCTAATCTAATCTAATTAAGCATGATGTATGTGTGTGTGTGTGTGTGTGTGTGTGTGTGTGTGTGTGTGTGTGTGTGTGTGTGTGTGTGTGTGTGTGTGTGTGTGTGTGTGTGTGTGTGTGTGTGTGTGTGTGTAATTATTTCTTTAGACAAGGAGAGAATATCGGACCAGCTTAAAAAAAGTTGGAAACCAGAAATTCTAATGGTTTCTATTAAAATAGAACTCAGAACTCAGTATAACTTGTTAACTGGTGGGATGGATATTTTTGTATGTTGAAAAGGATGTGCTTGTGTAACTGGTTGTACTTGTATAATGTAGCAGAGGGTTTTTGAAGTTTCTGTCTTTGATGCGTGTTTTTATGTAACAATGTTCATATGTTCTCTAATTAATAATAATAAAATAAAAAAATAAAAACAAATGTGGCAGAGGGTGACACTGAAATAAACTCAATCCACTCTCCTCAACAATAACGCCAATCCAAACATTGACTTCTACAACCCCCGGTGTTGCCATGGTTTGGCTTCACTTTTATAAGAAATTCAGCCGCCAGGTTTCAAACCTGTCAACACTGGATTGGGCTGTCAAAGCAGTCAGGTGGCTCACTACAGGAGTGAACCAGTGTGTTTGCTTCAGAAGTCATTTTCACGTGACTAGTGACATAATGATACAAGCTCATTGTTCATTGCAAGGACCGTTCGAGTTTGAAGCAAGCTTCGGAGCGTCGGTGTCAGACCTAACATCACTACTTATGCCTTGTTTGCTGCTCCCAGTTTATTTCTGTTTTGTATTGTTTGATTGTATTGTATTTTAGTTGATTTATTTTTGTTTATTTTGAACTTTCTTTGGTGCACGTGTGAGGAGACAGCTGTCGGAATAAAATCACTTGGACCTTATGCTTACCAACTTTGTGCTCAATTCATTCCATCTGTCCCTGGGCTTGCTGGCAAAACAAATGAACGTTACAACTCAGGTAAACTGTATACACCCAGTCATCTGACACCTGGGACCCGTTTCAGAAAGGAGGTTAAGTGAAAACTCTGAGTGTGTTAACCCCGAAATGAGGGAAACGTCTCAGGTTACGAATGTAACCATTGTTCCCTGAGAACAGGGAACGAGACGCTGCGTCAGCTTGACGCTACGGGGAACGCCTCCAGCGTGAGTGGTGCCTGAAATCACTATCAAAAAACTCAATCCTATTGACCGGCGACAGCCTATGATGTCATCAAGGTGCGACCAGGAAGTATATAAGGGCGCCTTGCCAACATGACAGTATCTAATCGTCTGAAGGGACTGTTTTCGGCAGGCAGGCCCTGCGGCATGGCACAGCGACGCAGCGTCTCGTTCCCTGTTCTCAGGGAACAATGGTTACATTCGTAACCTGAGACGTTCCCTTTCGAAAGGGAACTCGCGCTGCGTCAACTTGACGCTACGGGGAACGATATACCCACGCCGCCATGCCGACGGGAGTGCATGCCCACTGGCAGTGACAACTGTCGAGACAAGCAAATTCAACTGAAATGCCTGAACCAATCCCCTTCTGGTCACATTAGGCTGTAAGTGACAGCGCTCCCTACGGTCATAGCCCAAGCTATCGCCCAAGAAGGAACCTTCACCCACATGAGGTCCTTCCCAGGCCCTGCTCGAAGGCCTGGAACCACCCATTCGACTTAGAAGGGGTTCCTTTAAGGGAACGTGGCAAGGGAACTACGAGGGAACCCTATGCCAGTCACTATTCGGGAGGTTCTCACCGAATGCCACCAGGGAGACCTGACCAGGTGACCCAGTCTAATGTGGGACACGTAATACGGTCAACCCTGTCTGTACAGTACAGAGCCTCTGGTACTCGCCTCCGAAGAGGCATCCCGCTAGGGTGCTGCAAGAAAGGCAGTAACATCCACTAGCCGGATCTCAGAGACGGGTTATCCCGGAGAGCAGCTCTCAGCGAAGTGCTATATAACCCTTGCTAGCGAGGGGAGTTTAGCCGCTCGATCCTCGGATCTACCAAGCACCTACTTTAAAACGTGCTTAGGAGGCCAGAGGCCTTACAGGCTGATTATGCCAGGGAGGCCCCGAGGGGCCTACAACCCTTAACCAGCGCCAAGCGGCCGTAAGCTCATAGTAGACCCTCATTCAAGAGGAGCTCATAAGCCTGCCTGGTAGGTAGCCATGCAGTAGGCAAACTATGAAAGTCCCCTCCCGTGGGGACCGCATAGCAGCAGTAACGTCTCGTCGTGCTAGGGTAAGAACACCGCCTCCAGGTCTCGCGAACGGCCAGAGACCGGCGCCTGATAGCGGGTGACCACTAACTGTCAGCGTAAAGCCAGTGGTGCGTTTCCGCCAGGGGAACTCGTTCCCCATGGAGGCCGAGAGGAGCCTCCACCTGGTAACCCTTGCCGACTGCTTGCGTGTCCAACAGCGGAGCTCACCCTCAGGAAGGCCATACGGGCCTGAAACCTGATTGCAGTCGTGCTAGCCCTCGAGGTAGCTGGGAAGATAGGGACTCGCATCATCAGGGAGGCCTAGCGGGCCTACCACCTGCAAAAATGCCGGGCATTTCTCCATCACAGCCCTCTGCTCAGTGACTGGACATATCCAGAGACCACGAGACAGGATTGTGCCCTTAGAGGAGGCCACGTGGGGCCTACTACTCCAAGCGAATCCCCTCAGGGAAGCCCCGTGCAGCTTGCCTGATAGCATCCCATGCTACGATCCGTTACCGAACCTGGGGACCGGGGAACGATTTCAGGGAGGCGCAATGCCTCCACCTGATAGCAGAGCGTGCCGCCCATAGCCAGAATGTGCTACTCATAGCACTTCATGGTCACCGCCTCAGCGGCTGCACTCAGGGAGGCCGGTTGAGGCCTACTACCTACTGGCACTCGTGCTAGCCATCCAGCACCTACTAGCAGCTTGTACCAGCCGTCGAGGGACTCAATGCCCGTGGTGCCCCCTCAGGGGAGACCAGGCAGCGCCCGCTGACCACAGCAGGCCCTCAGGGAGGCCAATCGGGCCTACCACCTGAGTGAAGGAAACCCAAAACGGGAGCCTACCCCTCAGGGCGGCCTCAAAAAAGGCTGGCTGCTGCGCCTGGGCTGGCGGCAGCTGTCTGCTGCTGACGCCTGGAGATCCAGATCACACCTGGGGACTCATCCCCAAGGAGACTAGCTGACGAAGTTAATGCTGATGTCGACACCAGTGGAGAAGATCCTCCAGGGCCCACTCGTGGGCCACGGCGTCGAGACTTCCTTGCAGGGAGGCCGGTTGACGCCTACTACCTGTCCTGAAGTCCAGCTGCCCATACTGCCCAAGCTGGCTACTAACAACCAGCTGGCTCCTACGCCCGCACCTGGGGCTGGCTCCATCCCAGAGGCAGCTAGGGACAACTTGCATCGCCGTGTCCTAGGGCCCCCAGGAAGGCGCAGTCTCTCGGGCAGTGCCTACAAACATGGACCTAATCACATTGCCAACAGCAGTGTACTCAGCAGAAGTGCATAACGAAAAACCCTCTAAAGCAAGGGGAGTACAACTTACGTCACCTGCCTCGGGGCGGCTGTCTTACTTTCCATGAAGCGGCCATCCGTAAGTGCGAGGGCGTCAGCCATTGGCAATGCTCGGGCCTCAGAGGAGCATCCGACCAGAACCGCAAACAGAGGTTATATCTGATGTTTAGCTCAACCCGAGCCCTAGAGAGGTGGAGCAGAGACATAGAGCAAGGGTGAAACAAACCTTTTCCTTAGAAAATATAGAACCCACCGGCCGAACCATCCTCCAGGAAGAGGCAGAGGGCCGCCAAAAGATGGCGGCCACCAAGCTCTGAAAGGCGGAAACGCAGATAAAGTCTAATCGCCAACCGGCGAAAGACGCTTAACTCCGCCCCACGACCACTGGCAAAGTCGCTGTCTGCTGCAACACCCCGACTGCGTTACTCATAACCCCAGAACGCAGAGAAGGAGGCGGGCCTTGGCCGGACGACTCTGTAACAAGAGGAGGCTGAAACAAGGATGCATAAACAACGCCATGTTCTTATATCAAAAGACAGGCCAGGGGCGAACAACCTTCATTAAAAGGGAACGCCCCCATCCTTGACAAAGCCTAGGCCAAGTGGTGCGACATAAGACCGCACTAGATCTACTCAGGGCTCGGGAAAGAAATATTAACACCTCTAAAATTACAAACTGAGGCCCCAAAAAAACCCTTTTCCCAAAGCCCCGCAGAGCTGGTTGCAGATCTTACTACAGCTCGCGCACTAGCGCATACCCGGTCTTCAGCTACTTCCCACTTTTACGCTAGGAAAACACAGCTCGCCCCCTACACTACAAGCCCTCGGGCAAGAGCGCGAATCAATCACCCACATAGTGGGGAAACATAACACGGAGAGGCAGCAAGTCTCTACTAGCAAAAGTGAGGCATTCACACACAACCACATAATGTTGCAAAGAAGATCGTTCTTAGCTTACTCACGGGGAGCTGCAGGCCCTGCGAAATCCCGCGATGATCCAAAATTTCCCCAAGCAACCCCTCAGGGGAGCGACGATCCAAAAGTCCTGAAAAACATAGTTTTGAAGTTTTGACTCACCAATCGCTCCTCGCGGTGCTTCAACCCAGCCATCGAGCTAGTATCCGCCCGCCATCCTGAGGGGGGCGCTTTCAACAAACAAACCAGGCGGGCCGGCAGAATCTTACATTTTCTGCTCATCATAGGCCCACCGGCCTGATGTAAAGCGCCCGGGGGAAAGCCAGAGGAAGGGGAAAAAGGCAGCGTTCATCTCCGCGTCCTCGAGGGCGGAGTTCGCTGCCTATGCTGGTTCCGGTTACCAGCCCCGGCTTCCTTCCTCTTCTTGTTGCGGGTGTCCCGCCTCCCCTGCGCCCCAGTCCTCCGCGGCGGGGGCGCTCGAGAGGCGACGCTGGCTTGCTGTTCCCGTCTCCAGCCCTCAGACTGGAACGGGCCGGGGACACCTGACTGCCTGGGCGCGGTCCCGGACCTCAGCGGGATGCATGTTCTAAATGCTGCCGAGCACGCCTTTGTCACAGATGTCTCTCCGTGGCCACCGTCGCCGCCATCGGCGCAATCTGTACGGTGGCCCGGAGAGCGAAAACCGCTGTCCGGCGCGACTCGACTTCCGCCTCAGGGGGTCCCTCCCCCTGATCGAGGTCCCTCAGCAGGTCTGCCTGGTACGCCTGCAACACAGCTGTGGTGTGCAAAGCCGCCGCAGCGTGACCCACTGACATGTACGCCCTGCCATTCAGGCATTAGACCGGCAGGGTGGGAGCCACAGTGTCGCAGGCCGCCCAGAGGCGAGATAAACATAACATCTCGTCCACGGGTATGGTTTCTTCCATCCCCTCCAGATCTGCTGATGGATCGTCCTCAAGAACCATAACTGTCTCCAAGCGACGAGCCAGATCCATCTGGGAAGCGCATTTCAGACGCCGCTCAGCCTCAGCTTGAGCGTGGTCTTTCCCAGATGCTGAAACCTCTCCCCTCGAGAAGAGGTCCAGCCGAGTTGCATGCTCTTCTCCCAGACAGTAAACACAAAGTGTGTGTGTATCCAAAGCGCAAGCTACACATTCAAAACACACTTCTGCAGAAGTGGCCTCAGCACACTTCATTGTTATCCTTCTTGTAGACGTTTCACGTGAAGACAGTCCCTGAAGACGAACGAGATACTGTCATGTTGGCAAGGCGCCCTTATATACTTCCTGGTCGCACCTTGATGACATCATAGGCTGTCGCCGGTCAATAGGATTGAGTTTTTTGATAGTGATTTCAGGCACCAGTCACGCTGGAGGCGTTCCCCGTAGCGTCAAGCTGACGCAGCGCGAGTTCCCTTTCGAAAGGGAACTTGGGGTTTTCTGTTTCAGAATGGGAGGTATGTCAAACCCGAGAAAGCAGGGGAAAGTCAAGCCCGTTTCTAAAAGAGAGGTAACTTATACTCAGAGTCAACTTACTCTATGAACCTTACCTGGTCAGGAGCAGGTTTTCTTTGGTAAACCCAGAGTTTCTTTCGGTCTCCTCCCCCTTTTTAAAGTGCCAGCAGTATTTAAATACTTTACTGCACAAATGAATGTTTTTTTGTATTTTGTCATATTTCAAGTACAAATATATATATATATATATATATATATATATATATATATATATATATATATATATATATATATATATATATATATATATATATATATATATATATATATATATTAAAAAAATACATTTAATCTAAATCTAAAGTAAGTGAAGTTTACTTAAAACAAGTTAAATTATCTGCCACTTGACAAAAATACAAAGTAAGAAAAGCATTCTTTGCAGTGCAGGTTCATTCATTCATTGCTCATTTTTCATCATGAGAACACTGTCAACAATGGCATGTCCTTTTATACAGGATCCTGACGTTCACTTGATAAACCTTTAGAAGTAATCTGCTGGAACATTGAAAATGATGGACTGGCCCCTTCAAAGTCCGGACCTCAGCCTCATCGAACACATTTGGGGCAAGTGGGACAATAAACTGGACAGATCTATTGTTTCATTCAAAGGAAAGACTTTGGCTTCAGTGTCAGAAGGCATGGGATAACATTAGTGTTGAAGTTCTCAGAGGAAGTATTTTGACATTATGCCAGATAGATGTGCTGCTGTAATTGCTGCAAAAGACATACCAAATATTAAAGGAGCTGTATGTAGGACTGTGGCCAAAACTGGTACTGCAATCACTTTCAAATGACTGTAGAGCGGTGTATCCCCTCTCCCCCTCCCCCTGACTCGAGGTTGCCAGATAGGCTGCAGGATCCAGCAGGAACGTAGGCTGCTACAAGGAGCTTTCAATGGCAAGTGACGAGTCGTACACAGTAAGTTTTTTTTCTTTCTGTTAATTATGTTTATGCTTCAAGAGCGATGTTTTGTGAAGTAATTATGAATCGCAAAACTTTACTAATGGCGATTAGCCAAATATAATCGTAAATATGAACGCTTGTATGTGACAGTACATTCCCACATGAAAAAATACTATAGTAAAATTACAGCAAAGCTAAATAACATTAGCAATGGTCATACAGGTCAACTTACAGCATGTTTTGTCCACTATATATGCGAAGAACGAATGAGGAATAATTTTTACCGAGGTAACGTTAGGCTACGGTCTCAAATACGTTTTCACATTGCCATAATAGTCATGCTAATGTTGTTTTCCTCAGCGTCCCAGCATAATAACAGAGAAACGGGCTCTGATAATGCATTACTAATGTTAGCAATGACGACTCGCCATTTTTATTTACCAAACAATTCCTTAACGTTACCTTTTCAATTCAATGACCCACCTCCTCCATCTGCGCTAACCTAACGTTACTTTGCACGAACATGCATATCTTTGTTCGACTGTCATGAATATTTGAAATGTCCATTTACATTAAGTACAAGTTAGCCAAACATAGATTAGCCTTACCTGTCCAGGAGAAAATTAGCAACGTTGGCATCAGTCTTCAAATTATTCTCCGTTTTCAGCCGTCTCCATCTTTCAAAGGCATCTCTTATACAAATCCTTATTTTATTTCGGACACTGTCACGACGTTTTTCTGATTCATAACGAGGTCGTTTAGGTTTCGTAAAGTTAGACATTGTTTTTCCAAAAAGTTTGTAGCTGCAGCTGTGGTAACTAGAGCAGAGCTGGCAACACGAATGCAGAAACACTACTGACTTCGTGATTGGTAGACAGGTGGAGGGTGGCGCTTCAGGCCAAAACACAACATGTCAACATCAACATCAGTTGAGGGCTGCAACTTCACTTTTAAAATGACAATATCTTGGCCGGACAACCGTTGTCAGTGATATAAGTATTTGAAATTAACATGATTTCTTAATGTCTAGTGACATATCAGGGCCATTTTATGATTAATTGAAATACATTTCTTACATACAGTTCCTTTAAAGTTAAAAGTGGATAAAAACAGTATGACTTACTTCATCTGATTTTTGATGGTCAGAGCAACCATCAGCATTTTTCATGAACATTATGAAATTAAATCATGCTTTGGAGGCAATAAAGTCAATATTTTCAGATCTGTCAGGTGTTCTAATAATGTTGGCCACCACTGTATGTTTGCATCATTGATCATTACATTCCTGTTTATTTCTGTAAAGCTTCTTGGAAAAAATCTGTATATAAAGCGCTATATAAATAAAGGTGAAGAAAACGAATGAATGAATGAAGGAGCCACACTTTTATTGAATTCTTGCAGTGACTATTCAAACCCAGCAGATGGCAATATGACTTCAAAACAAAATCAGTGTGTAGATAGGAGTTGTTGGGTTGTATTGGAAGTCATTTGGTTGGAAAAAGATGTAAAAAGAAAAGCATTACTGTCATCGCTGCATCTGGACTATAATGAATGCCCTATCTATCTATCTATCTATCTATCTATCTATCTATCTATCTATCTATCTATCTATCTATCTATCTATCTATCTATCTATCTATCTATCTATCTATCTATCTATCTATCTATCTATCTATCTATCTATCTATCTATCTATCTATCTATCTCCCTCCCTCTCTCTTTCTCTCTATCTAAATCTTCAGGAGTTATAGGGACATAACAGAAGATGAACAAGGACACATGAATAAAAAAAATTAAAAACTAAAATGAAAAACATCCATCCATCCACTGGTTGCGTGGTCGCTTTGTTTATGTGTGTGCAGGTGTGCTTTTGGGTGTGTTAGCATATCTGCCGCTCTTATGAATTAGGTGATTATTAGGTGCACGTATATTGTATTTTTGTGCTGTATGAAGAGCTGTCAGAATGTGCTAATGACCTCTGTTATGAAACAGAGATACTGTTGAAACATATTGACTATGATACAAAATACTTTCTCCTGTCATCATCATAATCCATGTTTAATTTGATATCACTCAGTACGTGTATAGTCAAGTCAAGTCAAGTCAAGTCAAGTCAACTTTATTTATATAGCGTTTTTTTACAATGCAGATTGTTTCAAAGCAGCTTCACAGTGTTTACATGGAGCATACAGCCGCTCCGGAGAAAACAGTAATGTCATCTAGCTCATTTCAATTATCATACAGTGACAATGTGGGCAGATCAGTCATTTAGTTTATATGGTTAATTTAGTTCACCAATTAGATTTATTTGGATATTTAGTTGAAAATTTAGTGTCCCCAACTGAGCAAAGGCGACAAGCCAAAGGCGACAGTGGCAAGGAACCAAAACTACTCCATCAGGTGGCATAATGGAGAAAAATAAACCTTGGGAGAAACCAGGCTCAGTCGGGGTGCCAGTTCTCCTCTGGCCAATTAACAAACAGTGTATGATTATTATTCTGGCAACTTTACAGGTCAGGGGTCATATTAGATCGGAATATTCAAAAGATTGGAGGCAACACGCCGGAGATGGGTTTATTGAGGATGACGTATCGATTAAACAATTATTAAATTGCAATATTCGAAAGATCAGAGCCGTCAGGCCGGAGACAGGTTTATTGAGGATGACATATTGATTAAACAATTATTAAATAGGAATATTCGAACGATCGGAGTCATCACGCCGGAGATGGGTTTATTGAGAATGCCGTGTCGATGAGGTAATTTCAGGGGGAGTGTAATTGACACGGTCTCTGCAGACACTTCAGGGTCATGTGTTGGTCATGTCTGGGCGCAGGTCCACCATCTGATCTGGATACGGCCCGGATCCGGTTGACTGCAGCCTTGGGATAAATCAGAGAGACTAACATTAGAGTAGATGCCATTCTTTTTATGATGTAACGGGTACATCAGGTGTTATGGGAAGTGTTCCTGGTTCCAGCTGACCTAGTTAATGCAGCCTAACAATCATTTAATTGATAAGTGTTTTATGTGTATGCCATAGTAAAGAGATGTGTTTTTAGTCTAGATTTAAACTGACAGAGTGTGTCTGCTTCCTGAACAACGCTAGGAAGACTGTTCCAGAGTTTAGGTGCTAAATAGGAAAAGGATCGACCGCCTGCAGTTGATTTCGATATTCTCTGTATTATCAACTGGCCAGAATTTTGAGACCGCAGTAGACGTGATGGAGTATAATATGTTAAGAGCTCTCTCAAGTACTGGGGAGCTAAACCATTTAGTGCTTTGTAAGTAATAAGCAAGATTTTAAAATGTATGGGATGTTTAATAGGGAGCCAGTGCAGTGTTGACAGAACCGGGCAAATATGGTCATACTTCTTGGTTCTAGTAAGAACTCAAACTGCTGCGTTTTGGACCAGCTGGAGTTTGTTTATTAAGCGAGCAGGGCAACCAGCCAGTAGAGCATTACAATAATCTAGCCTTGAGGTCATTAATGCATGAACTAACTGTTCAGCATTTTGAATTAAGAGCATATGCCGTAATTTAGATATATATTTTTAAGATGGTAGAATGCAGTTTAGATGCTAGAAACGTGGCTTTCAAATGAGAGATTGGTATCAAAGAGCACACCCAGGTTCCTAACTGATGACGAGGACTTGACAGAGCAGCCATTAAATATTAGACAGTATTCTAGGTTACTAGTATGTTAATCCATTGCATTTCATCGTATCTGTCGACTTCTTGTGTCTGGCTTAGCATCGTCGGTATGTATACCTTGTTTTTGTGAGAGTGTCTAGAAGTATTCTTCAATATGTTTAAAATACTTTTAAGTTTATAAAGTATAATTTGAGGATGGTTTGAATGTACTTCGGCCATGCGAATGTTAGCTCACGTGTGTCGTTTGTTAATGACAAGAATGTTGTTTTCATTTATTTCTTCTCATATAATAGTGCTAAAATGAGTTCAAGCAAAATGCAACTGTAATCGTATCGGTTACGTATGTAACCCTCGTTCCCTGAAGGAGGGAACAGAGACGTATTGGGATCTGATCTCAGAGACCAATCTACTTCGAGTGTGTTAAAAACGAGCCAATGGAGATTGGCATGCGATCCACGCATTCCACGCTCCGCCCCACGGTGCGGGTATAATTAAGGAAGTGGAATGCTTGATCATTGCTTTTTTCTGCTGAGGAGCCGTGACTAGTGACTCGGCCACCTAGCGGAAGCGCAGCACCTGGCGACGGGACATACGTCTCCGTTCCCTCCTTCAGGGAACAAGGGTTACATACGTAACCAAGACGTTCCCTTTCAGTCGGTCACGTTCGACGAGCTTGAGCGCACTGGACCGTCTTAGAGGGTACGGAAGTCAGGGCTCCAAGCAGGGAGGTCAGTCACTGCTGTTTCTGCAAGACCCACCCAGTGTGACTATTCGATAATGCTGGGAAAGCATGCCTGTCTCGGGAGATGGTACGCTGCGGAGCCACGTCCTTCAGTGGAAGGATTGGTGGCGGAATACACATAAGGACTAACCTAGCAGGGTAGTGCAACATATGGCAGTCTCTGGGGTGGTTCCAGGGGGGAAAGAACACTCCCAGAGACGACAGAGCGGGCTCTGTCAAGGGAAAGACACGGGGCTAGCCAAGTAAGGTAGCAGGTACCGTGGAAGAATACACATATGGGGTTGCCGTGAGGGAACCGCTACATATGGAACCCAGCCTACACACACGTTTCACAAGCATATGGGTGCAGGCCTGGCGTCAGACGCATATTTGCACAGGTCCCGGGGCCAGCTGTGCGCCAGTGCATCCGTGCCGAGGGTGTCCCCGGTCAGGGAATAGTACCACTGGCAATGGGTCGAGTCCGGAGAGGCAAACAGGTCCACCTGTGCGGCTCCGAAGAGGTCCCATATCAGCTGGACCGCCTGGGGATGGAGTCGTCACTCTCCCGGAGGTGTCAACTGCCATGAGAGCTCGTCGGCTGTGCGGTTGAGCGCACCTGGGATATAAATGGCACGAAGCGACCTCAGATGCTTCTGACTCCGAAGGAGGAGGTGGCGGGCGAGTTGGAACATGCAACGGGAGCATAGACCACCCTGACAGTTGATGTAAGTAATGGCCGAAGTGTTGTCCATACGGACCAGTACATGCTTGCCACGTAGCGGCCCCTTGAGGCGGCGCAGTGCCAAGTGTACTGCTAACAACTCGAGGCAATTCATATGTCAATGCAATTCAGGTCCCGTCCACAGACCTGAAACTGCATGCCCATTGTATGTGGCCCCCCAGCCCGTGAAGGAGGCATCCGTGAAGAGCACAGCATGCCTTGACACTTGTTCTAAGGGCACCTCGGCCCGGAGAAACGAAGCGTCGGACCACGGGCTGAAAGTTTGGCGGCAGTATGGAGTCACTGGGACCCGGTACTGGCCGCTCTGCCACACCCACCTCGGGACTCGGCCATGAAGCCAGTGTTGAAGCGGTCTCATATGAAGCAATCCGAGCGGCGTTACCGCGGCTGCAGATGCCATATGCCCCAGGAGCCTCTGAAAAAATTTCAGTGGGACCGCTGTCCTGCCTTTGAACGAATTCAAGCAGTTCAATACCGACCGGACCTGCTCTTCCGTGAGGCGCGCAGTCTGGCTGACCGAATCCAACTCCATACCGAGATAAGAGATCCTCTGTGTGGGACAGAGTTTGCTCTTCTCTCGGTTGACCCGAAGGCCCAACAGGCTGAGGTGACTGAGCACCATATCCCTGTGTTCGCACAACTGCTCTCGAGACTGGGCGAGTATGAGCCAGTCGTCGAGATAGTTGAGGATGCGAACGCCACGTTCTCTGAGCGGAACAATGGCTGCCTCTGCGACCTTCGTGAAGGCGCGAGGCGACAGGGATAGCCCGAAGGGCAGGACTTTGTACTGATATGCCTTCCCCTCGAACGCGAAGCGTAGGAACGGTCTTTGTCGAGGAAGGATAGAGACATGAGAGTACGCATCCTTCAGGTCGATCGCTGCAAACCAATCTTGGGGACGGATGCATTCGAAAATGCGTTTCTGCGTTAGCATCCGGAACGTGAGCTTGGGCAGGGCCCGATCAGGATACGCAGGTCCAAGATTGACTGTAACCCACCATCTTTCTTGGGTACAATGAAGTAGGGGCTGTAGAACCCCGCCTTCATATCGGCTGGAGGAACCGGCTTGACTGAGTCCTTCGCCAGTAGGACATCGATATCTGACCGCAAGACCTGAGCATTGCTGCTTCGCACGGAGGTGAAGAGGATGCTCTTGTACTTGGGAGGCCGGTGAGTGAACTGAATCGAGTAGCCGAGTCTGATGGTACGGATGAGCCAGCGAGACAGTCTGGGGAGCTGTAGCCAAGCCCCCAGAGACCGAACAAGCGGGTCCAACATACGTACCCATGGTGGGGCAGCGAGGCGGAATAGATAGACCCGACTCGGGAGGCCCGGAGGCGGCCCGGAGTGTTGTCTGAGTATTCCAAGGTGGGGCAGAGTGTGGGTGAGAAGGCCCGGGGGCGTTCTGAGTGCCCACACTGCTGCCCCCTGGCGAGGGGAGGGGAGGAAAGAAGTGACAAGGCCTGGAGGCGTCACACACTGCCAACCTGGCCCTCTTGGGGCCCAGGGAGAGAGGAAACTGCTCTTTTATTGAAAATGTGGGTACTGCTGGACTCCGGAGAGCCAGCGGCAGAGATGTTATTGTACCAGTCGGGGCCCCCCGGTCCTCCTCCGGGGGGTGGGGGAGGGGTGCGGACACCATCTCCCTGAGAGCAGCTCCTGTTCTCACTGGGCTGCCCGTCTCAGGGGCACTTGCCTGCCGCTTGCCCTTGCACTTGCCTGCCAACTTAGCGGGGCCCTGAGCGGGTTGGGCGCCACCCTTACATCTGGCACCCTGCTTCCCCGATGGAGGCTGCTGCTTGGGTTTCGCAGGGGCGGAGGCGGACGCAGGGGGACGCCCTCGGCGACGAGCAGGCGGAGGTGCTGCCGGCAACGACTGGGTGGAGGCAGCAGCGGGTCGTCGGGGCAGGATATTCTTGATGGCCTCCGTCTGCTTCTGGGCCACCAAGAACTGCTGGGCGAAGCTCTCGATGGCATCGCCGAAGAGGCCGGCCTGACAGACAGGGGCGTTGAGAAACCGGACCTTGTCGGAATCACGCATGTCTGCCAGGTTCAGCCACAGGTGCAGTTCCTGGACCACTAAGGTGGACATCGCCCGACTCAGGGAGCGTGCAGTGGCTTTCGTCGCCCGGAGAGCGAGGTCCGTCGCTGCACGCAGTTCCTGCATAACGCCCTGGTCGGAACTACCCTTGTGCAATTCCTTTAGCGCCTTGGCCTGGTGGACCTGCAGGAGCGCCATGGCATGCAGAGATGATGCGGCTTCCCCACAGGCGGAAAAAGACTAATCGGACGCCAATTATCAATTATTTGTATGTCTTTTTTAGGCTTGGGCATAAGAGTTATTAAACTTTGTGTTAAGGTAGAGGGAAGAGATCCCATACGTATGCTTTCATAAATTACTTCTAATAAAAAATGGGCCAAATCTTTTGCAAATCTTTGATACAATTCTGAAGTGAGGCCATCTACACCTGGCGATTTATTAACCTTTAAATTGTTGATAGATTCGAGAACCTCAACTAATGTAATGGGGCGATCACAAAAATCTTTATCAGGAGCACTAATACAATTAATGTTACCTACTGAGGCCATAAAAGATACAGTGCTGTCATGACAAAATCGGCTGCTATAAAGATTCTTATAGAAATCTGAACAATATTTGGCTATTTCTTTTGGGTCTTCAGAAAGAGAGTTGCCCATTTTCAGCTGATGAATATTGTTTTTAGTCAGAGACTTTTCCAATCTAAAAAAGTAAGCTGAATTTTGTTCTCCCTCTTCAAGCCAGCGTCTTCTGGACCTTACAAAAGCACCTTCGGCTTTTAATTTATAAAGTTCATCCAATTTGTGTTGATACTCACAGAGAGTATTATTTTCTTCCACAGATAATCGATCGGCTTTTAGATGACAAGTATGCAATGGTGGAAATTATGTCCTCTTCTTGGGCTCTTTTAAGTCTAGCAGTATTACTACAATAGTTTCTGAAAAATTTGCCCAATTCAAATTTAAGCAACTCCCAATGTTTACCATAAACCTGTTCTGCTTTGGCTGTAGCCCAAAATGAATGAATAAACTTCTTTACCTCCAAAATAACTGTCTCATGTTTCAGTACAGAGCTATTAAGTTTCCAATATGAGTTATAAAATTTATCAGAAGTCACTGGAAGTAGATCGATTTTGATTTGTATTGCTTTATGGTCAGTTATTCTTGATTGCTTAGACCTTGAATTATTACACCAGGTAAAAGTTGTGTTATGAGGATGCTTAACTCTCCAAGCGTCAATCAGATTGAATCTTTGCATTAACATTTTAAGCTTTGTATTTGTACTTGAACAAGATCCTGGAGGCCATCTATCAATCGTATTATCTAATGTGATATTAAAGTCACCACCCAAGAGTATGTGTGCATTAGGGAATTTGGCTAACCAATGAACAATTCTTTCTTCTATCCTATCTAAAAGAACATAATTTTCTGCCTTTGAATTGTATCCATAAATGTTTATGACAATTAGATTAAAGTTATTAATTTGAAGAACATGACACACATAATGTCCATTAGTATCAAAGTCTGTATAAGGGAGTTTTCCAGCAAACAAGTTCTTGAGTGTACAAACACCCGCAGAGCGTTGAGAAGCATGAGAACAAAAAATGTAATTTCCCCACTGGGATTTCCAAAAAGGCACATCCTCAGAGATGCTGTGAGTCTCTTGAAGAAAGCAAAAATCTGTTTTACGTTGTTTGACAAATAAAAAAATGGCTTTCCGTTTCAAATTGTTCCTAAGTCCCCTGGCATTGAGTGAAATTAAAGATAAAGACATCAAAATAAAAAATTTGAATAAAATAACAAAAATAGAATAAGTCACTTGAATAATTTTTTCAGAACAAAAGCTCAGAGACAACTGCTAAACGTGGTAAGAACAAAAAGCACCACATCAACTGTAGGTACATAGGTATAAACGGGCAAAATATTAATATTTAGCTATCATCTCTTGCTATAATGAAAATAGTCCTGGTCAAAGATGACATTTTGCAACAAAAAGGAAAAAGTACCAAATTCTAAATTGAACTTAAGGTAAAAGAAAAAAGTGGCGATGAAAAAGAGCTTGTTTTTTTCCCCTCTTCTTATAAACAAGCACGTAAACAGAACACCTTATCTCAAAGTTGCGAGTTTCAGCCGGGTGGAAAGATCTCTTTTTTCTCCACGAAGGCCCGACCGGCTACAAAGTAGGCAACCTTTCCTGCTTTCCGTGCCTCGTCGACTAATGGCCACAACTTCATTCTACTTTCTCTGTCAGCCTTGCAAAGATCCTCTCTGAAGCGCAGACCGTTTTCCCGTAGATAAGCTGAGTTTTTGGCTGCCGCCCATACTGCTGCTCTGTGTATACGCGAAGAGAACTGGATGATTAATCCGGCAATGTGAGAAGTGTTTACCGCAATCATGGACTCCAGCTTATCAGACCGTGTGTTGATGAGCTCAGAAAGTTTAGTAATAATGTCGTCCGCGGACTCACCTCAGCCTTTCTTTGAGGGAGGCTTCACTGGAGTATCAGGGAGCGAAGGGAAATCTACTTCTGACATCATAGAAAATTCCATTTTCTCACCAGGACCATAGTAATCGTGACAGCTGTCGACAAGAACGTTGTGGGCAGAAGAGCTGGCTGACGGCACATCCGTGTCAACAGCGATTTCTTTCTTCTTCTTTGCAGAATTCGTCCTTTTTTTATCAGTTGACATTTTTCTTAATGAACAAACCGTAACGCCCGACTAGCACTTAGCATCCAAGTAAGGCATAGACTGATATCAAGTCCGTTTTATTGCTTAAAAACAACTTTGTTGATGGACGCTATGGTCTCAACACCTGTACTCACGGCGCCATCTTGCGCGCCCCCCGTCACATCACTTTTGCCTACGTCTACCGTGACCACTCCAAAGTGATTACGTCATCCATAGCACCTCGCAGACCTGCACAAGATGAACAATTTAGGTTAAAAAGTATATTATTATAAAAAAATTTTTAAATGACCGATCATTTCGTTAGATAAGACCTTATTCTGGGATCACGCAGAGCCTCTTGAGCCCATTGAAGCGCTTTGGAACTGCATTGATTTGGACCAAGCCTGTAGTGCTCCAGTCAGAAATTGAAGCTTCCGCGCCTCGATCGCCCCCCGGTGGCCGGTCCCAGTATAGCTCCTAAACCCCACCCCTCCATGTATTTGAATGGGCGCGAGACACACTAAACAATTTAATTACACTTCAAATAATTGTTTCCTAAAGATGGTTTCTGTCATTTTAGGCAGTTTTTATTACAATAATTCCGTTTCAAGTGTTCGTTTTTTAAATAAGTTTAGTTTTAGTGAGTTATTTGATGCTATAAAAACGGGGGATGTGACGTCATGATTGACAGCTGAGATTGACGGCTTCTCTGAGTGAAGTTGTCACTGAGGCACTAACAGACTTTTTTCTGGATTTTTGGGAGGAGATTGGAGCTTTAGCTTTAATTTCTACACTTCCATAACTGTTTATTTCACACCAACATAATGAATTGTTCTGCATCTGCGAGAGTGTGGGCGGGCTTTTGATAATCGCGCCTCTACTTCCTGTTCTCTACTGCGCAACTCCGGTCCCGAGATCGCTACTGCGCAGACTCTGTCCCAAGATGTCAGCGCCGTGAGCGGGCATACGAAAGCTTCAACTTTGGTCAGCGGAAGTCAATGAAGTCACGTCGTCCATATTTTTTTACGGTCTATGATTTGGACCTTCAGCATTTTGGTTGCAATTGAAAAGCATTATATGATGAAAGACCCTGGAACGTTTTCTTCAAAATACTTAATTTCTTTTCGACTGAAGAAAGAAAGACATGAACATCTGGGATGGCAATGGGGTGAGTAAATTATCAGGAAATGTTCATTTTGGGGTGAACTAATCCTTTATTTCCAGTTCTCTGATATCTGAGCCACCAACTTGTGTGTAATTTTGATCTCCCCTGACAAAATCTCACTCCAAGGTTTTTTGATAAGTTGGCAGGTATGTATTATGTGTTGGCAATGCATGTGTGCTTTTGGGTGTGTTAGCATATCTGCCACTCATATGAACGGTTTATAGGTGCGCATATATTGTCTTTTTGGGCTGTATGAAGAGCTGTCAGAATTAAAGTGCTATTGACCTCTGTTATGAAACAGATATACTGTGCAGAGCTGTCAACTCTCACGCTATCACCGTGTGACACTCAGTTTTGCCTGTTTTCACACGCACTCACGCCACACATCCAATTTCTCACGGAAAAAAAATCCGATCTTGGGCCGCGACTTGTTCGTTCTTTTCAAACTCCCCGACGGTATGGCGCCGATGAGCTGTCCATAGATATGTATAAGTAGATGCCTCATTAGCGACTGTTTCTATGGGCCGCTATCTGGTTGTTAAGTCTGATGTCACGCGGCAGAGCTTCCGGATCTCATACCACAAGAAAAACAAGAAACGGTGCTAATATACACACACAGTGTGGTGTAATACTACAAAAAAAAAATATATATATATAATCATAACCTTTATCTCCATACCAAAATTCCAGATGGCCAGACAGTGATTCATCTTTTATAAATCGTTAAAATATTAATGTCTGTGACGCTGTGAGCACAGAGACTGTTGTGTAGACTTAAGCAAATAGTCAATTCATCTTTTATAAAGCATTAATAGACATTACTAAGCAGTTTATAAATACAGCTATAAATGCTTTATTCTTGATTTATAAGCATATCTACACTCTAAACCCGGATTTTGTGTTGACGAAACATTTTAAGTGGTCATTAATTGTTCTTTGTTGTTTTTTAAAAAAACATTTTCAATACTAAATCAAATTAGTTGTTTGTACTAATCAGACGAAATATTGAGTGCAATGATCATGTGATAACTCGGTATGTTTTGCTTTTGTAAGGGAGGGGCGGGGCCTATTGAAACACGTGACAGTGAGCAGAGCATCCTGTTTGAAGAGTCTGCTCCTGCCTGATGCACGTTAAACGTGGATTTTTTTTTTTTTTTTTTTTAAACAACGTGAAACGGTGAGTGTATAAATCTTATCTTTATGACAAAAGTGATTACCCAAAAACCTGGCCGATGTTAGTTGAACGCTGAGAAGTTAACGTAGTCAAGTCAAGTCAACCTTATTTAAATAGCGCTTTTAACAATGCAGATTGTTTCAAAGCAGCTTTACAGTGTTAAACAGGAAAATAATGCAACATAATTTTATTCAGCCGTATAGCCATTCTGGAGAAAACGGTTATGTCATCAGTTAATTTCAATTATTATACAGTGACAGTGTGGGCTTTAGATCAGTAATTAGATCAGTAATTTAGTTTATATGGTTAATTTAGTTTAATAATTAGATTTATTTGGATATTTAGTTGAAAAATTTAGAAAAATTTAGTGTCCCCAACTGAGCACGCCAAGCCAGAGGCAACAGTGGCAAGGAAACCAAAATCCCATCAGGTGACCTAATGGAGAAAAATAAACCTTGGGAGAAACCAGGCTCAGTCGGGGTGCCAGTTCTCCTCTGGCCAATTAACAAGCAGGGTATGATTATTATTCTGGCAACTTTACAGGTCAGAGGTCATAATAGATCGGAATATTCAAAGGATCGGAGGCAACACGCCGGAGACAGGTTTATTATTAAAGTGCAATATTCGAAAGATCGGAGGCAACATGCTGGAGACAGGTTTATTGAGGATGACATATTGATTTAAGAATGATTAAATTGTAATATTCGAACAATCGGAGTCATCACGCCGGAGACGGGTTTATTGAGGATGCCGTGTTGACGATGCAATTTCAGGGGAGTCTAATTGACACGGTCTCTGCAGACACTTGTACTTGTACACAGGGTCATGCGTTGGTCTTCTCTGGGCGCAGGTCCACCATTTGATCTGGATACGGCCCGGATCCGGCTGACTGCAGTAAACCTCGGGATAAAACAGAGAGACTATCATTAGCGTAGATGCCATTCTTCTGATGATGTAACGAGTACATCAGGTGTTATGGGAAGTGTTCCCGGTTCCGGCTGACCTAGTTAATGCAGCTTAACAATCATTTCATTAAAAAAGTGTTTTATGTGTATGCCACAGTAAAGAGATGTGTTTTTAATCTAGATTTAAACTGACAGAGTGTGTCTGCTTCCCGTACAATGTTAGGAAGACTGTTCCAGAGTTTAGGTGCTAAATAGGAAAAGGATTGACAGCCTGCAGTTGATTTGGATATTCTCGGTATTATCAACTGGCCAGAATTTTGAGACCGCAGTAGACGTGATGGAGTATAATATGTTAAGAGCTCGCTCAAGTATTGGGGAGCTAAACCATTTAGTGCTTTGTAAGTAATAAGCAAGATTTTAAAATGAATGCGATGTTTAATAGGCAGCCAGTGCAGTGTTGACAGAACGTCTCGTTTACGTATGTAACCCTCGTTCCCTGAAGAAGGGAACGGAGACGTACGTCGGAACTGACTGACGAATTGGGATCTGTTTTCAAAGACCAATCTACTTCGTGTGTATAAAAAAAAGCCAATAAACATTGCCATGCCGTTCACGCATTCCACGCACCGCCCCGCGTCGTGGGTATAAATACGGAAGTGGAAGTGTCGCATACCGTTTTCAACTGAGGAGCCGAGATTAGTGGCTCGGGCCTTCAGTTAAAAAACAGCACCTGGCGACGGGACGTACGTCTCCGTTCCCTCCTTCAGGGAACGAGGGTTACATACATAACTGAGACGTTCCCTTTCAGTCGGTCACGTTCGACGTATGTCAGAACTGACCGACGAATTGGGATCCCTACCAACACGCCAGGGATGCTGGCCCCTCTAGCGCCCTGCCTGAGCTCACTGGACCACTCCTATGTTGAAGTGGGAGTCAGGGCTACCGGCAGGGAAGGACAGTCACTGCTGTTCCTGCAAGACCCACTCAGCGTGACTATTGGATAACGCTGGGAAAGCGTGCCCGTCTCGGGAGATGGTACGCTGCGGAGCCACATCCTTCAACGGACGGAGAGGTGGAAATACACATAAGGACTAACCTGACAGGGTAGTGCAACATATGGAAGTCACTGGGGTGGGTCCAACCTGGTTCCAGGGGGAAAGAACACACCCAGGACGACAGAGTGGGCTCTGTCAAGGGAAAGACACAGGGCTAACCTCGCAGGGTAGCTGGTACCATGGAGAATACACATATGGGGTAGCCGTGAGGGGACCGCAACATATGGAACCCAGCCTACACACACGTTCCACAAGCATACGGGTGCAGGCCTGGCTCCAGACGGCCGCAACGTCTGACACCGAAGGGGTGGCGGAGGAACTCACAGGGTTAGACGTTTCCGGGGAACTCAACTGGAGCAAAAATAGACGCACATATCCGGCCCAGAGGGCGGGAGTGGCGTTGCAAGCCGACACTAGAATGGGTAGAATGAGAATGCGGGAAGATACCGGCTCTACACAGAGGCTATAGAATCTAGCGAACTGTTAGGTGTCGCCCAGCTCGCAGCTCTACATAAATCTGTCAGCGAGGCGCCTTGAGCCAGCGCCCAGGAGGACGCAACACTCCTTGTTGAGTGTGCTCGCAACCAGAACGGGCAAGGCACGTCTTGGGACTGGTAAGCCAAGACGATGACATCCACTATCCAGTGGGCCAACCTCTGCTTGGAGACAGCCTTTCCCTTCTGCTGGCCTCCGTAACAGACGAAGAGCTGCTGCTGTGAAGATCTGAAGCTTTGAGTCCGGTCAACGTAAGCGTGAAGAGCGCGGACGGGACATAACACAGCTAGGGCTGGGTCTGCCTCCTCCGAAGGCAGCGCTTGCAGGTTCACCACCTGGTCCCGAAAGGGAGTGGTGGGAACCTTGGGCACGTATCCAGGCCGGGGTCTCAGGACAACGTGAGAGTTGGCCGGCCCAAATTCTAGGTACGATTCGTCGACCGAAAGTGCCTGCAGGTCCCCTACCCTCTTGATGGAGGCCAGTGTAATCAGGAGAACTTTCTTCATGGACAACATTTTTAACTCAACAGATTGCAAAGGCTCAAATGGAGGGCCCTGCAGTGCTCTGAGCACCAGGGCTAAGTCCCAAGAGGGTAACGAGGTAGAACAAGGAGGATTCAGTCTCCTCGCACCTCTGAGGAACCTGATGACTAAGTCGTGCTTACCTAAGGATTTACCGTCTACTGCATCGTGATACGCCGCTATTGCTGTGACGTACACTTTGAGGGGGGAGGGAGACAGGGGGAAGCAGGAAAGCGTCCACTCACAGCCTAAACGAATGGCTCGAGATCCCATTGACCTAATGGGGACGTGGACGTGGTAGTGGCGGCACACTGTAGGAAAAGAACTAGGTGAAGGCAGTACTGCATCTGTGGGCCTCAGACTTGGGGGGGCTCCCGTCCGGCACCTGGTGGGGTCAGGCCCCCCAAAACCCGACCAGGGTCATCGAGCGGCCGAGGAGGGTCGGCGGGCGGCGTCAGCCAGACCCACAAAAATGTTGGGGGGGGTGGGGCGCCGTCCGAGAACCACCTACCACGAACCCACTGTCTAATGTGTCGTTTGGACGCTTTACGAATCCCTGGACTACCTAGAGGAAGGATAGAGACATGAAAGTATGCGTCCTTCAGGTCGATCGCTGCGAACAATCTCGGGGACGGATGCATTGGAAAATGCGTTTCTGCGTTAACATTTTGAAAGGGAGCTTGTATGCGATTCAGAATGCGCAGGTCCAAGATTGGTCTCAACCCACCCCCTTTCTTGGGTACAATGAAGTAGGGGCTGTAGAACCCCGACCTCATATCGGCAGGAGGAACCGGCTCGATCGTGCCCTTCGCCATTAGGACATCGATCTCGGACCGCAAGACATGGGCATCGCTGCTCCGCACGGAGGTGAAGAGGATGCCCTTGTACGTGAGAGGCCGGTGTGCAAATTGAATCGCATAGCTGAGTCTGATGGTACGGATGAGCCAGCGAGACGGCCTGGGGAGACCTAACCAGGCCCCCAGAGACCGAACAAGCGGGACCAACGGCACCACAGACATACCCGGGGTGAGGCAGCGAAGTGGAGTACTCAGACCCGACTCGGGAGGCCCGGAGGCGGCCCGGAGTTTTGTCTGAATACTCCAGGTGGGGCAGAGAGTGGGTGAGAAGGCGTCCTCGGTGCCCTCTCTGCTGCCCCCTGGCGAGGGGTGAGAGGGGAGGAAAGGAGTGGCAAGGCCCGGGGGCGTCACACACTGTCAAACCTGTCCCTTTCGGGGCTCAGGGAGGGAGGAAACTGCTCTTTTATTGAGAATATGGGTACCAATATGGTTTGTTCACGGTACCAGTCTGGATGACATTCTCCCCCCGGTCCTCCTCCGGGGGGAGGAGGGGTGCGGACACCACCTCCGCTGGAGCAGCTCCTCTTCTCCCTGGGCTCCCCGCGTCAGGGCCGCTTGCCCTTGCGCTTGCCTGCCGACTTAGCAGGCCCTGACACGGGTTGGGCGGCACCCTTACGACCGGCGCCCTGCTTCCCCGATTGTGAAGACTGCTGCTTGGGTTTAGCAGGGGCGGAGGCGACCGCAGGGGGACGCCCTTGGCGACGAGCAGGCGGAGATGCTGCGGCTGGCGACTGGGTGAAGGCAGCAGCGGGTCGCCAGGGCAGGATGTTCTTGATGGCCTCCGTCTGCTTCTGGGGCACTGAGAACTGCTGGGTGAAGTTCTCGATGGCGTCGCCGAAGAGGCCGGCCTGGGAGACAGGGGCGTTGAGGAACCGCACCTTGTTGGTCTCACGCATATCCGCCAGGTTCAGCCACAGGTGGCGTTCCTGGACCACAAGAGTGGACATCGCCCGACTGGGTCGGAACTACCCTTGTGCAATTCTTTGAGCGCTTTGGCCTGGTAGACCTGCAGGAGCACCATGGCATGCAAGGAAGACGCGGCTTCCCCGCAGGCTGTGTAGGCCTTGCCCGTTAGACCGGAAGAGAACCTACACGCCCGGGAGGGGAGACACGGATGACCCCACCAGTCGGAAGCGGTCTTAGGACACAGTTGCATCGCTACTGACTGCTCCACTGGGGGGACCTCCACGTAACCCTTAGCCGCGCCTCCATCGAGGGTAGTGAGGAAGGAGGAGTCAGTTGATCGGGCACGAGCACTGTAGGGCGCTGTCCATGACTTTGTGAGCTCCTGATGCACTTCCGGAAAGAATGGCACTGGGGCAGGGCGCTGAGAACCAGCACGGTCCGTCCCGAGATACCAATCGTCCAGCCGCGAGGGTTCGGGACACGGTGGAGGGTTCCACTCGAGCCCGACACTCGCGGCGGCCCAGGAAAGCATAGCCGTGAGCTCTGGATCAGACTCGGGCAACGCTACCACACCCGAAGGGGGTAACGCAGCCGAATCTTCATCTCCAGAGTCCATTAGCTTGTCCCCCGATGCAGCTATCGATACCATATCCTCAGTCGGAGCCCCGAAAGTAACGGGTGGCCCCCCAAGGGAAGGACCACCGCGCTCTTCCGGAAGCTCTACCGGCGCAGCGGAGGGGGGAGGGGCCCGAGGAGCCTTTTGACCCGGCGGGAGTGCCCTCACTGTAACCCTCAGGTCTCCACCAAAGGCATCAGCCAAAGTAGCAGCCCTCTGCTTTGCAGCGGGAGGACCACTAGATCGGGGGATAAAGCACCAAAACTTGGAAGGAATTATATTTGAAACTAGACTTCTGAGTAATACTGAAGATATTATTATAAATTACAGCAACCCCTCCCCCTTTACCTTTCAGATGCGGCTCATGTTTATAACAATAATCTTGGGGGGTGGACTCATTTAAATTAATGTAGTCGTCAGGTTTTAGCCAGGTTTCTGTCAAACACGGCACATCTAGATTATTATCTGTAATGATATCATTAACAATAAGTGCTTTTGGGGAAAGGGATCAAATATTCAGCAACCCAAGCTTTATCAATTGTTCATCTGTATTAAATCTGTTGTTTATTTGTTGGACATCAATTACATTTTTACTGTGGAATGGTTTTGATGGTTTTTTTTATTTACTAATTCGGGGAACAGACACAGTCTCTATATGATAATATCTAGGTGAAAGAGTCTCTATGTGCTGGGATTTATCTGACTCCGATGACGTGAGACAGCTAGTAGACGGTCGGTTTAGCCAGTTTGTCTGCTTCCTGACCAGGGCCCTAGTTAGTCAAGGTTTAACTCTAAGACTATGTGCCAAATTACTAGAGAGAAGAGCGGAACCACCCCAGGAGGGATGGATGCCATCCTTCTTCAACAGGTCAGGTCTGCCCCAAAAACGTTTCCAATTGTCTATGAACCCTATGTTATTTTGCGGATACCACTTAGACAAACCAGCCATTGAGTGATGATAGTCTGCTAACTATCTCATCACTCCTTTTAACAGGGAGCGGTCCAGAACAATAAACAGCCTCTGACATCGTACTAGCAAGTTCACACACCTCTTTAATGTTAATTTTGGTGATCTCCGACAGGCGAAGTCGAACATCATTAGTGCCGACGTGAATAATAATCTTAGAGAATTTACGATTAGCTTTAGCCGGCACTTTTAAATTTGCTTTGATATCAGGCGCTCTGGCTCCCGGTAAACATGTGACTATGGTGGCTGGTGTCTCTATTTTCACATTCCATGTAATAGAATCACCAATGACTAGGGCACTTTCAACAGGATACTCAGTGGGTGCTTCACTGAGAGGGGAGAACCTGTTTGATGTTCTAACCGGAACAGAAAAGCGTTTTTTAGATCCGCGACATTGCCGTCTCACCGTTGCCCAGTTTCCCTGCTGAATGAAGAATGAATGTACAGAGTTCACTAAGCTATTCGCATCTAAATCAGTGTCTAAAACTGTTACATCCTCACTTGCTACGTTTCTCATAACAAGCGCGTGAAGGTCCCAGTGTAGCTTTATCCTGTCACTGGCCTGCTGCTGGATTTGTAAATCGCGTTGGTACGGGATCCTTTATCCTTTTTTTTCTTCCAGCGAATGCCTTGTGAAAGAATTTGGTTTAACTGCTGCCATCTCTACAAAAGTGATCATCCTAACAAGGTTTTGCCGGAGTCGGAGTGACTGTGTCGCCCTCGCACTTTCGCTTTAGTGGCCAAGAACGGAAAGTTGAATGACAGGTGACGAGAACCAATCAGATTGGATAAAATAACACGCATCCAATTCTGATTCGCTAGGGAGAATCTTTAAGAAACCAATTAGAGACCAGCTTCAGGTCACATGCTGCCCGTAGATTTTTGTACTCAGATAGATATCCATTTGTCCGGCGTCCCTCGCACATGAAACCGCATGAAACATATTGAAGAACATATAAAATAGTTAACCTATCAAAGCCAGTTTTTATTAAATGCTGAGGCTCTTACTAACAGCACATCGTATGAGTAAATTATTTTATTTTTATTTCATTTTTATATCATTTTTGTATACATGTATCCTCCTTGAACTGCCACCTTAACGTGGTGGAGGGGTTTGAGTACCCGAATAAACCTAGGATCTATGTTGTCCGGGGCTATATGCCCCTTGTAGGGTCTCCCAAGGCAAACAGGTCCTAGGTGACGGGTCAGACTAAGAGCAGTTCACAACCCCTTATGATGACCAAAAAAAAGAGGACCGTGACGTCGCCCGGTACGGCGCAGCCGGGGCCCCACCCTGGAGCCAGGCCTGGGGTTGGGGCTCGTATGCGAGTGCCTGGTGGCCGGGCCTTCCCCCACGGGGTCCGGCCGGGCTCAGCCCAAAGGAGCGACGTGGGGACACCTTCCCGTGGGCCCACCACCCACAGGAGGGACCGTAAGGGGCCGGTGCTGAGAAGATCGGGCAGCAGTCGAAGCAAGGAGCCTAGACAACCCGATCCCTGGACACGGAAACTGGCTCTTGGGACATGGAATGTCACCTCACTGGCGGGGAAGGAGCCTGAGATTGTGCGTGAGGTTGAGAGGTTCCGACTAGAGATAGTCGGAATCACCTCTACGCACGGCTTGGGCTCTGGAACCACACTCCTCGAGAGAGGATGGACTCTTCACCACTCCGGAGTTGCCCATGGTGAGAGGCGGCGGGCTGGTGTGGGCTTGCTTATAGCCCCCCAGCTCTGCCGCCATGTGTTGGAGTTCACCCCGGTGAACGAGAGGGTCGTTTCCCTGCGGCTTCGGCTCAGGGATAGGTCTCTCACTGTTGTTTGTGCCTACGGGCCGAACGGCAGTGCAGAGTACCCGGCCTTCTTGGTGTCCCTGGGAGGGGTGCTGGAAAGTGCTCCGACTGGGGACTCCGTCGTTCTACTGGGGGACTTCAATGCCCACGTGGGCAATGACAGTGACACCTGGAGGGGCGTGATTGGGAGGAACGGCCCCCCTGATCTGAACCCGAGTATGTACCTCAAGTCTCTGGATGTTGTGGGGCTGTCTTGGCTGACATGCCTCTGCAGCATCGCGTGGCGGTCGGGGACAGTGCCTCTGGGATGGCAGACCGGGGTGGTGGTCCCTCTTTTTAAGAAGGGGGACCGGAGGGTGTGTTCCAACTACAGGGGGATCACACTTCTCAGGCTCCCCGGGAAAGTCTATGCTAGGGTACTGGAGAGGAGAATACGGCCGATAGTAGAACCTCGGATTCAGGAGGAACAGTCTGGTTTTCGTCCCGGTCGTGGAACACTGGACCAGCTCTATACCCTCTACAGGGTGCTGGAGGGTTCATGGGAGTTTGCCCAACCAGTCCACATGTGTTTTGTGGATTTGGAGAAGGCATTCGACTGTGTCCCTCGCGGCATCCTGTGGAGGGTGCTCGGGGAGTATGGGGTCCGGGGTCCTTTGCTAAGGGCTGTCCGGTCCCTGTACGACCAAAGCAGGAGTTTGGTCCGCATTGCCGGCAGTAAGTCAGACTTGTTCCCAGTGCATGTTGGACTCCGGCAGGGCTGCCCTTTGTCGCCGGTTCTGTTCATAATTTTTATGGACAGAATTTCTAGGCGCAGCCAGGGGCCGGAGGGTGTCAGGTTTGGGGACCACACGGTTTCGTCTCTGCTCTTTGCGGATGACGTTGTTGTGTTGGCCCCTTCTAACCAGGACCTTCAGCATGCACTGGGACGGTTTGCAGCCGAGTGTGAAGCGGCTGGGATGAGGATCAGCACCTCCAAATCCGAGGCCATGGTCCTCAGTCGGAAAAGGGTGGTTTGCCCTCTTCAGGTTGGTGGAGAGTTCCTGCCTCAAGTGGAGGAGTTCAAGTATCTAGGGGTCTTGTTCACGAGTGAGGGGAGGATGGAACGGGAGATTGACAGACGGATCGGTGCAGCTTCTGCAGTAATGCGGTCGATGTACCGGTCTGTCGTGGTGAAGAAAGAGCTAAGCCGTAAGGCGAAGCTCTCGATTTACCGGTCAATCTACGTTCCTACTCTCACCTATGGTCATGAGCTTTGGGTCATGACTGAAAGGACAAGATCCCGGATACAGGCGGCCGAAATGAGTTTTCTCCGCAGGGTGGCTGGGCGCTCCCTTAGAGATAGGGTGAGGAGCTCAGTCACTCGGGAGGAACTCGGAGTAGAGCCGCTGCTCCTCCACATCGAGAGGGGTCAGCTGAGGTGGCTCGGGCATCTGTTCCGGATGCCTCCTGATCGCCTTCCCGGGAAGGTGTTTCGGGCATGTCCAACCGGGAGGAGGCCCCGGGGAAGACCTAGGACACGCTGGAGGGACTATGTCTTCCGGCTGGCCTGGGAACGCCTCGGTGTACCCCCGGAAGAGCAAGAGGAAGTGTCTAGGGAGAGGGAAGTCTGGGCATCTCTGCTTAGACTGCTGCCCCCGCAACCCGGCCCTGGATAAAGCGGAAGAAGATGGATGGATGGATGGATAATGCAAGTATACAGGATTCAAATTCTTCAAATTCATATAAATCTGGAACAGCATAAGGGTGTGTAAACAATGAGCAAAAGTTCATGTTTGAGTGAAGTAACGTTATCCCTTTAATCTTTTGACACTAATTTAGTTTTGAAATTTAATGCTCTGTATTTTTTTCTATTTTAAAGGTGTTCATGAAGTTCAACAGGATTGAGTGAAAGAAGCTGAGGCAGGAGTTCCATTTATTTCAACTGTCTTTGACAGTCTTGAGATCTTTCGATAGGAGAGGGAATGTTGGACAGATGTTGACCACTTTCACAACAAACCACGATTGGTCCATATCTATTATACTGTCACATGGTGTTTTGGGTGTTGGTTCATGTTTCATGTTTTTTAGTGTATCATGTTCACTGTTATGTTTCTGAGAGTTATGTTCACTGTCTTGTTTCCTGGTCTTGTCATTTTAATCGAATCCTTGTCCATCTTGCAATGGGTTGTGGGCAATATAAGCCATTAGAGTGCGCATCGATCTCATAGACAATAAAAGAAATGGATAAAGCGACCCCATAGACTTCAACGGAGAGAAGTGAAGTCAATTAGAAGCACTCACTTCCTGATGGCTGAGCGTACTGCACAGCCTCAGACTGAGCTTGACGACGTAGATGTGACGTAAGCAACCTGTCTGGCAGTTGTAAGTCTTTTAGTAGTTGTGCAAATTATATTATTACAATAATATTAATAACTGACAAAAGAAGTGGCTAAAATCGACTTTAAAATATAGCCTACTTTTGGATTGTAATTGTAATCGTTTTGAGCAGTTCTTAGTAATTTGAGTTAGTTTAGCTTGAACATGTTTAATATATATATATATATATATATATATATATATATATATATATATATATATATATATATATATATATATATATATACACATAATAAAATCAAAAATAACATATAAGTACATATACATCTCAGCACAATATTCCAAAATTAATAAAAGTGTGAAGTGGCACAGCCCACATACATGCATAAACGCACACATTTACAATTGTTTTTCCTTTCCCATCTAAAGTATCTTCTTTGTTTCCTTCTATCTACATCAAACTGAATAATAACCCATCAAAAAAAGACTTATAAACCCAGGAACCATACAATACTATCCCCACGAGTCATTTTCGTATCCATTCAATATATTCATTTTAAATAGTCACTTAAAAATGCTCATTGTTCTACATGATTTCATATCTTCATGTAAAACATTTGACCATAATTACAATATATAAAGAATTTTGAGCTAGCAGTTAAATCATGTACTTTTGGCTAATAAATCATGGTCAAAAACACTTGAACAGAAACGTTTTTCTTTATTTCACATTAGGTTATGTAGGCTAGGACATGTTGTAGATGGCTTTCGACCAGGATGGAAGGGATCACATTCATCTTCAAGCGTAGATCTGTAAATAAATAAAGGAATAACGTTTACCGCGATTGACTTTGAGATGGATTTTTTTCTTCTTCTTTTATTGCCTGTATAATTTCCCCATCGTCCATTAATATAGGTATACCCCATTACCCATACTTCATTATTTAATGAAATAGATACATTATTTAAAGTTCGTAGAAAAATATTACTTCATGTATTCACTTGACGCATAGATGTGCTCTATAGCCTACCAAATTATTTCCAATTCCTCAAAACGTTGAAATATTTTGTCCTGTTGCTTTTGGTTCTCTATGGGCTTCTCCCCATGCTTCTCCCTTGACTTTATCGGACTTTACGCCTCCCCCCGATTGCCTCATAGACAGTAAAAGATTGCATGCGAGCTTCTCCTCCTCTCTATACGGGTCTATACGGTAATTTATCTACTTTGCGATGAGAGTCGCGTGGTTATGACGCAATCGTTAGCCTATTTTTTACAAAAACGGCTTCTACGGGGCGATAGTGTAAGATACAAGGTAATGGAGCCTTTTATACATTGTCGTGTTTGTTTAGAAATTAACAATGGTCAAATGGAGTCTTAAATGCCTCAGATGTAAAGTTATTCGCTGTCAAAGTGACGCCAAAATGAATGGGAGTCAATGGGATGCTAACAGCAGGTGATGGCTTGGTTAGCAATGGCCGCCCCTATGGAAGGTACGCTTTCCGGGTGCTGGATTACCCCCTTGATCGATCTGCACTTCGAATTCTGACCGGAAATAGTAGACCATCCGGGAATCTTTGGAATACTCTGTTCAACATACTACGATTTGGAACATACTAATTATTTTTTTGAATACTATTTAGTACGGATAGTATGCAAATTTGTCTGATATTGAATGTGTAACCATTGCTGGTAAGTTTCTGTTGTAAAGTCAAGTTTGTCATCAAGTCAAGTTTAATTTAGTCAAGTTTAGTTTATTGTTTTGCCAAGCCAAGTCTGTTTTTGCATTGCCGAGCCAAGTCTTTGTTTTATGTTTTGAATTTTGTTTTTGGAATAAACTGCACTTGGGTTCTGAAACTTGCCTCCAGTGGAAATTGTTACATATAACCTTGTTACATTGTTGTTTTTTAATTATTATTACAGTTTAAGTAATAAAAACGTGTCACAAAACTATAATACTATTAATATTGGTTGTCCAATACAATCAAAATTGTGCTTTGTTGGTTCTGCTTTCTTGTTATTCTAGCTATGTAACATTTTTTATTTTACTACCCAAAAGACTCAAGAGCCAACTGATATTTGGGCCACTGATGCTCAGAGGGCTCCCAATTGTCCTTTGTGACAACCCCACAAACTTCAAAGCATGCTATTTTCTAAAAATTATTTTATTAATAGATAGTCCTTATGTTTGATAACCTGTTTGTATAGAGTTTAAACCATTGAAACTTAGTAGCAAAAGGTCTTTCTAATATCTTTCTAACATTGTCATAATTTACTCACCCTCATGTCATTCCAAACCTGTAAGACTTTTGTTTATTTTCAGAAAACATTTTAGATATTTTTAATAAAAATATTTCTGTCACTCTATTAAAAACTTAAAGGTTTAAAAAGGTCATAAAGGCAACATAAAATAAATCTATCTGAATCCATCTGAATTTTATACAAGTACTTTAAAGAGATAATGTTGCTTCATGTGACTTTGAATGGACAGAAACCTCAGGGTTTTTTTTTAATTATTTTTATATATATATATATATATATATATATATATATATATATATATATATATATATATATATATATATATATATATATATATATATATATATATATATATATATATATATATAAAATCTGTTTTGAAGAAAAACATAAGTCTTATGGGTTTGGAATGACATGAGGGTAAATAAGTAAATGACAGCTGTTTAACATTATTAATAGTAATTTAATTCGATTTAATTTAATTAATGTATATATATGTATGTACGAGTGTAGTATTTATAGTCTATGAAGGCTTTCTATTTTTTATTTTTTATTTTTTTTATTGAATTGTATTTTTTTTTTTTTTTTTTACTTACGTTATTAAAGATCATGCCCTTTAGGTTACTGTGGGAGACAGACTGGCAGGGTGGCAGTGGCCCTCAGCACAGATACTGTAGATGTTGTTTTTACCTTATAACTATACAAATCCAGTTGGTGTATATATTCCAGAAACCCATCTACTTGGGGTACAAGATTATGAGTGCCCATAGTGAATTAACAGATCATAATGTAATAAACCTTCTCTCTGAAGAATGTAATAGTATAACATTCACATGCAACATTTTGGGAGAAATGCACTTTATTGTGAATGTTAATACATATACAATACTATTTAATATGTACCAGTCACATCTTTTGTGGCACAACAACTGTGTCAAAGAAGGTTGGTGAGGTATCGCGTCACAGAAGCTGAGCAGAGACAAGAACAATGCTTTTAGAAAAAGAAAGGAAGGAGGAATTAGGCTCTGAGTAAGCTTAATATTTGAAAAAGCATAATAGTGAGCAATGCCATGGTGAGAAACGATAAAGGCCAATGCTCTTGTAAAAGCAATCTGAAAATGTTCTCTATAATCTTATTCAAGAGTAAACCTTCTCTGAATTTAAGTATATTTAATTTTAATATAAACACATTTTTAAATACACAAGTACAAAAGTGGCCAAAAGTGATGTCCAGCTTTGGAAAATGTATATATTCACCCTTTATTTAAATATTATTGATGATTTATTGAACAATTTTGTACTCATATTATGTAGTTGCGTTGGAGTCAATTGTTTTATTTGTTTTTTTTTTTGACAGGCTGTCATACAAAGAAATGATGAACACATGGAAAAAACAAGAGAGAACCAACGTAATTTGAATAACTGATTATGTTGTAGTCAGTGTATGTTTTATTTAGTTTTCGTTTTGTTTTGCATAGTAAAATCAAACCCTTTTTTTGGCAAATCATTTTGTCAGATAAATACCTAAACCAAGTTTAGTGTTTTGATTTTCTTCATATTTAAAGGTACACTTTGTAACTTTTTTTGTTCAAAATTATGTGTTTTTGTCTTACCCTGATTCATATGGTAAGCCTATTATAAGTGTCTATATTTTAGAACTGTTGGGAGGGTTTTTGCGGGAAATTATGCACGTATGTCACTCGCCCGTGCGTCTTGTAATATCCATAAATACAGAAAAGTTGCTCCGGCTATTTTGATGCGTGTATGTGTGGGAGTGGCATAGGTTATTTGTCACAACGAGGAAGAAAGGTTGACATGGGACATGGGAATCACCCATTTAAAAAAAAGAAAAAAAAGAAGCAGAACAGAGGAGAGTCTGCGGGCGAAAGAAGAATGTGACAGAGCTCGTAATAAAACATTAATCAACACTGACTTGGCTTTTCGGAGATGCCAATAACAGGGATTTAAAATTTTAAAAAGCGACGTGGAGATGGCGTATTTATTATTCAACAGGTGAACATGGTATTTTATTGAACAGATAAATCTCTAACAGAGTTCATTATAAAGCATTATCTATTGTGAAGGGTTATTTCATAATGATTTTTGTAGTGCTGTGCTGTAATTTATTTTCAAGGGGTCTATTTTGGTATAGTTACAGTAACTTCAGCTATAGTCAGCTTGACCTCCTTTCCATCTAAATTGGTTATATATCTTAAGCCCAGTAGTGAATGCTTAATGAACAGTATGATAACCATATTCATCAGCAGAGTCATGCAGAGCCAAAGTACAAAACAAATATCCCCTACAGACATAATTTTTGGCCACTACTATACACAAAGGTACATTTATTAATTTCTTAGAAAAAAACATTTTGACAATAGTAGCATATAAAGAATTGCGGCAGTAGAGTGAAGGTAAGACAATGTGGATAGCAGGTGTGGTACAGATCACCCTTTTTGACTTAACATGTGATGATCACCATAGTGGTCAGTGGGGCAGTTCCTGAAGCAGCTCGGATGCCAGGTGGCTGATGTGGCACCAAGCCTCCTGAATATGCCGTGACTCAATAGTACGGGCACACACGGCAAAACGCAGAACAAACTTGTCTGCCAGTTGACATGGAACCAGATGGATCTTACGTGCACTGTTGATCCTCTTCAACAGAGTTTCATTTAATTCATTGGAGCCCTGCAGGGTACACAGGTCAGTAAGTAAGTAAGTGATTTGTATTTCTAGAGCAAAACTTCACAAAGTGCTTTACATCTAAATATAAAACAGAAATCAAAATAAGACTTAAAGACATTAAAACAGGCAATCAGGTACGAACAAAATAATAATAGGGAACTATTTAGACAAAAGCAAGTTTAAAGAAGTGGGTTTTAGCTGCTTTTTAAATGTGTCCACAGATCTTAAATCCAATGGGAGAGCACACCTTCAGACACACTAAAATTACAAAAAGGCCGTGCCCGCTCTTACTTGAAAAACAATATGGATATGTAATATATGATATTTGTGGATGCAGAAGTCCGGTATCAACAAAGGCACAGGGAAGAGATAGATGAAACATGAAACCAAATAAATACATAATTATAATCATATATTCTTTGTCTAAGTCCATGAGCATATGTGTATTTATTATTACAATTTATTATTACAATGATTAGCATAACTAGCCTTTACCATACAGTGATCAGAATCCCCATCGGATCGCAATCAGAAGTTCCCTTTCGAAAGGGAACTCGCACTGCGTCAGCTTTTGCTTACGCTACGGGGGGGGGGGAACGCCTCCAGCGTGACCGGTGCCTGAAATCACAATCAAATCACGTCAATCCTATTGACCGACGACAGCCTATGATGTCATCAAGGTGCGACCAGGAAGTATATAAGAGAGCCTTGCCAACATGACAGTATCTCTTCGTCTTCAGTGACTGTTTTGCCTGTTATCGCATTTTGAAGAAAAGCGTCAACAAGGAATGAAGTGTGCCAAGAAGCAGCGCCACTTCCGCAAGTGTGTGGATCCCTGTACCAGGTACCTTACACCTGATGACACGCACACACTTTGTGTATACTGCCTGGGGGAAGACCACGCACGGGATGTTCTCGAGGGAGCATCCTGTGCGAACTGCGAGCGTTTTCCCATGAGAACGCTCCGCTCTCGTCTGGCTCTCTTCTCGAGGGGAGAGAGCTCAGCAGCTGGGAACGGCCCCGCTCGTGCTGAGGCTGAGCGGCGGCTTCAGACCTGGGGTTCCCAGCTGGTTCTGGCTCGTCGTCTGGAGACCGGTGTAGTGTTGGCAGACAACGAGCCAGATCGCGAGGGGCAGACCTCGGAGGAGGAGCAGGATTTGAGTTCCTCCCCCTCGTCTGCTGCTTTTCCATTTGAGCAGAGGATGGTTGAGGAGGCGAATGAAGCGCCTGAGGCTGAGGCTTCTCAACCATCCTGTCCCATGTATGGGGAGCTGTTGGAGGTCATGGAGCGTGCTGCAGGTAGACTGCAGCTGCCCTGGCAGCGCGTTAGGAGAGATGACGTGCGTCCGAGTAGTTTGGACGACCGTTATCTCCCCGCCCATGACCAACCAGCTCCCGGGAGTCTTCCATTCTTTCCTGATCTCCACCAAGAGATCGCGAAAGGATGGAAGAAACCTTATTCAGCCCGTATCCATCGACATCAGCGGGCTAATTTCGCTGATGTCGAGGGATTGCCCGAGGCTGGATATGTGGCGTTGCCGCCCGTAGACGAGGCGTTTGCGAACTACCTCGCCTCCGGGCAGCTATCGACATTAAGGACTCCCACCCTGCCGTCTGAACCTCTCAGGACGACCGCGCGCTTGAACGGCAGGGCATACATGTCGGCGGGTCATGCCGGGGCAGCCTTACACACGATGGCAGTGTTACAGGCTTACCAGGCAGACCTGCTGGGGGACCTCGATCAGGGGGTGGGACTAACCCCTGAGGCGGTAGCCGAGCTGCGCCGGGCCATGGATCTGTCTCTCCGGGCCACCAAGCAAACTGCTTTCGCCATCGGTCGCTCGATGGCGGCGATGGTGGCCACGGAGAGACATCTGTGGCTCAACCTGGCGGACATCGGGGGGAAAGAAAGAATCTTTCTCCTTGATGCCCCAGTATCGCCCTCTGAGCTTTTCGGCACCTCCGTAGAAGCGGTGGTGGGAAAGTTCAGAGAGGCGAGGGCGCGCTCGGCGGCATTTAGGACATGTATACCGCGGAGGTCCGGGACAGCGCCCAGGCGGTCGGGTGTCCCTCTCCCGTCTCAGTCTGAGGGCTGGAGACAGGAGCAGCGAGCCAGCGTTGCCTCTCGAGCGCCCCCGCCGCGGAGGAGTGGGGCGCTGAGGGGGCGGGACACCCGCAACCGGAAGAGGAGGGAAGCCGGGGCTGGCAACCGACAGCGTAGGCAGCAGACTCCGCCCCCGAGGGCGCGGAGATGAATGCTGTTTTTCCCTTCCTCTGACTTTTCCCCGGGCGCTTTTACATCAGGCCGGTGGGCCTATGATGAGCAGGAAATGTAAGATTCTGACGGCCCGCCTGGTTTGTTTGTTGAAGTGCCCCCCTCAGGGCGGCGGGCGGATACTAGCTTAAAAAAAAAAAAAAAAAAGAAAAGGCTGGTTTGACGCGCCGCTAGGAGCGATTGGTGAGTCCCCTCTATGAGGGCGAAACATTTTCAAAACTATGTTTTTCAGGACTTTTGAACCGTCGCTCCCCTGAGAGGGTGCTGGGGAAAACTTCTGGATCGTCGCGGGATTTCGCAGGGCCTGCAGCTCCCCGTGAGTAAGCTAAGAACGATCTTCTTTGCAACATTATGTGGTTGTGTGTGTATGCCTCACTTTTGCTAGTTGAGTCTTGCTGCCTCTCCGTGTTATTTTTCCCACTATGTGGGTGATTAATTCGCGCTCTTGCCCGAGGGCTTGTAGTGTAGAGGGCTAGCTGTGTTTTCCTAGCGTAGAAGTGGGAAGTAGCTGAAGACCGGGTACGCGCTAATGCGCGAGCTGTAGTAAGATCTGCGCCCAGCTCTGCGGGGCTTTGGGAAAAGGGGTTCGGGGCCTCAGTGTGTAATATTAGAGGTGATAATATTTCTTTCCCGAGCCCTGAGTGGATCTAGTGCGGTCTTACGTCGCACCACTTGGCCTAGGCTTTGTCAAGGATGGGGGCGTTCCCTTTTATGAGGGTTGTTCGCCCCTGACCTGTCTTTTGATATAAGAACATGGCGTGGTTTATGCATCCTTGTTTCAGCCTCCTCTTGTTACAGAGTCGTCCGGCCAAGGCCCGCCCCCTTCTCTGCGTTCTGGGGTTACGAGTAACGCAGTCGGGGTGTTGCAGCAGACAGCGACTTTGCCAGTGGTCGTGGGGCGGAGTGAAGCGTCTTTCGCTGGTTTGCGATCAGACTTTATCTGCCGTTTCCGCCTTTCAGAGCTTGGTGGCCGCCATCTTTTGGCGGCCCCCGGCCTCTTCCTGGAGGATGTTCGGCCGGTGGGTTCTATATTTTCTAAAAAGAAAAGGTATTGTTTCACCCTTGCTCTATGTCTCTGCTCCACCTCCTTTAGGGCTCGGGTTGAACTGAACATCGGATAAACCTCTGTGGAGGTTCTGGTCGGATGCTCCCCTGAGGCCCGAGCATTGCCAATGGCTGACGCCCTCGCACTTATGGTTGGCCGCTGCATGGAAAGTAGGACAGCCGCCCCGAGGCAGGTGACGTAAGTTGTACTCCCCTCGCTTTAGAGGGTCTTTGTTTAAGCACTTTCGCTGAGTACACTGCTGTTGGCAATGTGATTAGGTCCATGTTTGTAGGCGCTGCCCGAGAGACTGCGCCGTCCTGGGGGCCCTAGGACACGGCGATGCAGTTGTCCCTAGCTGCCTCTGGGATGGAGCCAGCCACAGGGCGTAGGAGCCAGCTGGTTGTTAGTAGCCAGCTTGGGCAGTCTGGGCAGTTGGACTTCAGAACAGGTAGTAGGCGTCAACTGGCCTCCCTGCAAGGAAGTCTCGACGCCGTGGCCCACGAGTGGGTCCTGGAGGATTTTCTCCACTGGTGTTGACATCAGCAGTAACTTCGTCAGCTAGTCTCCTTGGGGATGAGTCCCCAGGTGTGATCTGGATTTCCAGGCTTTGTCAGCAGCAGACAGCTGCCGCCAGCCCAGGCGCAGCAGCCAGCCTTCTTTAAGGCCGCCCTGAGGGGTAGGCTCCCGGTTGGGTTACCTTCGCTCAGGTAGTAGGCCCGATTGGCCTCCCTGAGGGCCTGCTGTGGTCAGCAGGCGCTGCCTGGTCTTCCCCGAGGGGGCACTACTGGCATTAAGTCCCTCGACGGCTGGTACAAACTGCTAGTAGGCACTGGATGGCTAGCACGAGTGCTAGTAGGTAGTAGGCCACAACTGGCCTCCCTGAGTGCAGCCGCTGAGGCGGTGACCATGGAGTGCTATGAGTAGCACATTCTGGCTATGGGCGGCATGTTCTGTCATCAGGGGGAGGCCCCTCTCGGCCTCCCTGAGGAACGAGTTCCCTGGGTGGGAACGCACAACTGGCTTTACGCTGACAGCTAGTGGTCACCCGCTATCAGGCGCCGGTCTCTGGCCGTTCGCGAGACCTGGAGGCGGTGCTCTTACCCTAGCACGACGAGACGTTACTGCTGCTATGCGGTCCCCACGGGAGGGGTCTTTCATAGTTTGCCTACTGCATGGTTACCTACCAGGCAGGCTTATGAGCTCCTCTCGAATGAGGGTCTACTATGAGCTTATGGCCGCTTGGCGCTGGTTAAGGGTCGTAGGCCCTTCGGGGCCTCCCTGGCATAATCAGCCTGTAAGGCCTCTGGCCTCCTAAGCACGTTTTAAAGTAGGTGCTTGGTAGATCCGAGGATCGAGCGGCTAAACTCCCCTCGCTAGCAAGGGTTATATAGCACTTCGCTGAGAGCTGCTCTCCGGGATAACCCGTCTCTGAGATCTGGCTAGTGGATGTCACTGCCTTTTTTGCAGCACCCTAGCGGGATGCCTCTTCGGAGGCGAGTACCAGAGGCTCTGTACTGTACAGACAGGGTTGACCGTATTACGTGTCCCACATTAGTCTGGGTCACCTGGTCAGGTCTCCCTGGTGGCATTCGGTGAGAACCTCCCGAATAGTGACTGGCATAGGGTTCCCTCGTAGTTCCCTTGCCACGTTCCCTTAAAGGAACCCCTTCTAAGTCGAATGGGCTGGTTCCAGGCCTTCGAGCAGGGCCTGGGAAGGACCTCATGTGTGTGAAGGTTCCTTCTTGGGCGATAGCTTGGGCTATGACCGTAGGGAGCGCTGTCACTGACAGCCTAATGTGACCAGAAGGGGAGTGATTCAGGCATTTCAGTAGAATTTGCTTGTCTTGACAGTTGTCACTGCCTATGGGCATGCACTCCCGTCGGCATGGCGTAGTGGGTATATCGTTCCCCGTAGCGTAAGCAAAAGCTGACGCAGTGCGAGTTCCCTTTCGAAAGGGAACGTCTCAGGTTACAAATGTAACCATTGTTCCCTGAGAACAGGGAACGAGACACTGCGTCGCTTTGCCATGCCGCAGGGCCTGCCTGCCAAAACAGTCCCTTCAGACAATTAGATACTGTCATGTTGGCAAGGCTCCCTTATATACTTCCTGGTCGCACCTTGATGACATCATAGGCTGTCGTCGGTCAATAGGATTGACGTGATTTGATTGTGATTTCAGGCACCGGTCACGCTGGAGGCGTCCCCCCCCCCCGTAGCGTAAGCAAAAGCTGACGCAGTGTCTCGTTCCCTGTTCTCAGGGAACAATGGTTACATTTGTAACCTGAGACGTTTTTTCACACACTCTGTGGTGTCTGAAAGTGAATTTTTTTTAAAAATGTCTTAAATGCAGAGGTTAGCCTGATATGAAAACATGGAAAATGAGCAGCGCTGTTGACCCTCTTGTGACTTCTCCTGACTATGTGTTCATGGCCACCCCTCAAGCCCCAGTTGGCCTTCTTTAGACCAAGGTATTTGGCAGGCCAAAACCCCCGGCTACTGGCCCTGAGGAAGCCTTGAGGAGGTCCGATCAAGCCCCGGAAGTGACAATGGAAACAAGGCTGGCCCTGGCACGCACAGCTTTTGTTGACTAAAGCCCAGTTTCCACCGAAATTACCCGGAACAATTTGTACCAGGAACTTTTTTTACAGGAACTTTTTCCCCCCAGACCTGCTACTGTTTGCATTTCCACCGCTGTCTAAAGTACCGTGAAGATTAGGCAAATTAGTCCGGTGATGTAGGACTGCGAGCGGCTGCTCCTCCCAGTCAGCAACGGACAGTAATCATTTTTGCGCGACACTGCAACCAAGTATGGAGGAGATGCAAGCAGCGCTGCTTTTGCTGGTTATGTATTGGTTTACTAAAGAGGTCATTAACAAAACTGCGGAAAAGAGACGAGCACTGGTACTAAAGCTCGTAAAGCTAGATTTAAAATAAGACAACGTATATTATTATAAGCTATTACGGACATTGACCGTGCGATTGCTGAGACGAACGCGTGCCATCAGACAGAAGAAAGAGCAAGACTGATATTTACTGAACGCAGAACAAACCTCGCAAAAGACTTTTAAAAATGCTGCGTGAGTTCAACCAATCAGCATGTTCAGCGCCAATCCATCCAATCTTCTACAGTTTTTGCAATTTAGAATTTTAATTTGTGTAATTTCATGAGGTTTAAACAAATGTATAATTAATTAGATATCATCCTCATAACAATGATAGCAAGCACCCTTAAATGTATTAAATGTATAGCAGTATTAAAGAGGCAACCAATTTAAAGCAAAAAGCAATAGGGCCAAAACAGAACCATGGGGAACACCACAGGATATGGGATGCTCTTGATGAGAATACTTTTGAACTCTGACTGAAAAACACCTGTCCGATAAGTATTCTTTTATTAAGAGAACCACTTCAAGGCCAGAGACACCAACACACTGTCTGAGCCTCTCAACTAATATACAGTGATCAACAGTATGAAAGGCAGCGGTACGATCTAAAAGTCAAGTCAAGTCAACTTTATTTATATAGCGCTTTTAACAATGTAGATTGTTTCAAAGCAGCTTTACAGTGTTAAACAGGAAAATAATGCAGCATAATTTTATTCAGCTGTATAGCCATTCTGGAAAAAACGCTGATGTCATCAGTTCATTTCAATTATCATACAGTGACAGTGTGGGCTTTAGATCAATAATTCGATCAGTAATTTAGTTTAAATGGTTAATTTAGTTTATTCATTAGATTTATTTCGATGTTTAGTTGAAAAATGTAGTGTCCCCAACTGAGCACGCCAAGCCAGAGGCAACAGTGGCAAGGAAACCAAAACCCCATGAAAGAACCATACAGTACAAGTAAAATACTTTTAAAGTACTATTAAAATCAGGCACTCTTAGACTTTTCTTCCAGTGGTATTTAAATTGGTGTAACTTGTAATGGAGTCATTTTCACTGCAAGGTATCTGTACACTTTATCAAGTATGGTTTGCAGGTACACTTTACACCTCTGCTCCTGCATCACCTTGCATTAACAAATCATTTTTTAAAAATTAAAATCTAAGGAGAGCAGTTTCAGTAGAATGTAACCGATGGAAACCAGACTGAAATTTGTCAAACACATTATAACCATTTAAGACACTTTTTCCAGGACTTTAGCCATAAAAGGTGACTTAGAAACAGGTCTATAATTTTGGGGCAAAAACTGATCATGATTTGTTTTCTTGAGAAGTGGTTGTACAACAGCTTGTTTGAAATAAATTGGAATATAACCAGATGTCAGTGAGTTATTAATTATAGAAAACACACAAGGACCAATGGTGTCAATTTTTAAACAATGCAGTGGGTACCACACCAAGAGGACAAGAGGAGACTTTCATAGAGCAAACCAGTTTGGTGAGATCTTTATCAGATACAAATTATGCAGGATTGTTAGCCTGGAGATACAAGGTATTTGAAGGGAAGAAGATGGAATCAGTCATATTTTTAAATAACACTGAAACATATAAATTATATGTATAATTTACCTTTGCTTAAATAAAGTGTAAATCATTTCATGCAAGTTTGCATCTAACATGCAAATGAACAGAATCTCTTTATCAAACGAGTATTATGAAATGTTTTGTGGTGGCAGAGACACTTTTTTTTTGCATGTTACTCTTTGTAACAACATCATTTTGTGTCATTTGTGTTGCTCTCTTTGCACATCTTCGGAAATTAAAATAATTCATACTGTAATTTTCCATAGTTAACCACCTCCCTGTCTCAATCTATTATAACCACAAGAAGGGATCTTTTGTGTTTCTGTAGAGAGAGTGTATTCTCTGACCTTGATTCTAAAGCAGACGAGGCCCAGCACAACATCAGCTGAGATCTCAAAGCGTTGATCAGCTCTCACCAAAGACTCAAACTCTTTGGCCAACCCTACATGCTGAGACAAGATGAACAATGCATTTTAGACATGAGATGCTATTTTTTGAAAAACTTACAACGACATTGTAGATAGATGCAGAGTAGCAGAATTTTCATATTTCTTTGGGTAAAATACTCTTTCAAGCATACCAGCAGAGGGAAGTCTGTAGATTAAAATAAACAACCAAAATATATAAAAAAGTTAATGATCTTGTCCTAAGCATTAGAACTAATTTTCCTACAGATTAAATGTATCAGTAATTGGACCTTATGGCTACTGTCCAGCAGTTGAGAGCTGACAATTAAAGGTCCCATTTTTCCTGATTTTTTGAAGCTTTGATTGTGTTTACAGTGTGCAATATAACATGTGTTAATGTTTCGCGTGTAAAAAAACACAGTATTTTTCACACAATTTACTTATCTGTATACCGCTGTTTTCACTGTCCTAAAAACGTCTTGATGATTTCCTTATTCTATGAAGTCCCTCCTTCAGAAATACGTAACGAGCTCTGATTGTGGCAGCGGTTCCCGTGTTGTGATTCGACAGCAGCTTAGTGCACATTGCCCGGAGAGGTCACGCCTCTTACCATAACGGGGAGATGCATGCGCTCAAAGTACAGCGTCCCTGAAGGCCAAACAAAGGTGATTTGACTCCGGGATGAAAATAACAGCGTCTGGACGACATGGCGACAAACACAGTACAAAAGCAACCGAACGCAACACTTCCTCTTCTCCACGTGGGAGAGCAACAAGACCACGCCCCCTTTTTTGCGTATTCTTGTGGGCGGAGGTTAGTCAACAAACTGTTCTACTGACGTCATTAAAGCAGGATGTACAGGGATGTAGTCCAAACCGGCCGTTCGCTGTAGGCTTTGAAAGGGAACTTCTGTTAAATAAAATATCTCGCTTGGCATTGAACTTTGAGCTTTATAATTTCACAGGTATTATTTATGCTCTAACAGCAACATTACACACTAACAAAAGTTTGAAAAATGGGATCACTGAGAACAGGACCTCTAAGTATAAGTAATTTAGAATAATTGAAGTTGAAGCAAATGAAGCAAAGAGAAGTGCAACTGGGCAGAAAATGTTGTGCTTTGATCTTTTATTAACCTGTATTATCCATAATAAAATGCAATGCATTAAATATTGTAACCGACACTCTTAGGGAAAAAAGGTTAAATTGGGTTTCTATTTAAAGCCCTAGGATTCTTGACCCGACCCTTTATGGCAAAAAAAAAAAATCTATATAAGGTGAAATGTTTAATAAAATGCACAACACTTTTTTGTTTAAGGTTTTTTTTTCTTTAGTTTTTTTTTGTGATAAAGTATGTTTACCAGCTCTTTAATGCATGACATGTATAAGTTAATTAAAACGAAATCCATAAAATGACCCCATGATGGACTTGGGAATCCCAAAATGGTTCTATGTATATGCACCTGACAGAACTCTTTACGGTTCTATATAGAACATTTTCTTAAAACTAATAAGAACAAAAATATATTAGATTTTTTTTTTTTTTTAAATACAAAGGGACAGATTTACAGCTTGCTTCAAGTTGAACGCAAACCCTTAGCGTTAAAAAACTACTTTCAGGATTTACAAAGACACAGTGAAACATTTTAACAGAAAAGGCGTGGGCCCATTTATTTTTGTGGCTGACCTTATTGTATGAGTTACCCTTTCAGATGCAAAATTTATGGGAGGGGAATATCAAAAATGAATCATGCAAGGTGATTTGCTAAGGTTTGTTTTAGTCAATTTACTGTATATTATATACCAACCCTTAGTAGATTGATAGATTGCATTGGTCATTATGGAAATTATCTGGCTGCGTCAGTGTTCTTTAATTTGTACGTGGTCAGTAGATCACGCGCTGAACTTTCCACACACATCTGCGCTTTTATGGAACTGCGCTCTCGCGCTAATTTGCTCTGTTTAGAAAATGTGGCCCGGAAAGTTTAAAATAGGTCTTGCATGCACAATATTTCTCAAGAAATATAGCATGTGGACAAGACTTCCTATACATGTGCAGACCAGAACACATAATGTCTTACAAAAACAAAAAGAGTGCACTGATTTGCATCATTCCAAACCGACTGTGGAGCCAAATAAAATGTGATTGGCAGGGCTAATCTGATTGACAGCATGGAATAAAGGCACTTACCTTGCGGATGTAGGCTTGGAGACCTTTGAGTCCATACATGCGGAACACAAACCACATCTTGAGAGAGCGGAACCTACGTCCCAATGGAATTTGCCAGTGCTGAAGGGAGATGAGATAAGATATGACATATGAACTGTGCAAACATAAATACATGAAGTACACATGAATCACACAGACACAAACCAGTCCACATACTGTGCATACATACATACATACATACATACATACATACAAAGCATACATACGCTTATACAAAAGTTTTTTACTGCTCTCTCCTCTCATCACCTATACTTAAATATTTGTTTCTTCCTATAAAAAGACTTGAATACAGAGATACATAGATACATTATACAGTTAATTGGCATTTAAATGGGTTCTTAGTGGTTCTTATACATATTATAAACAAATTCCTCCTGGACCAAAATGTGACATTGTTCAAAAACTATATTACATTAACAGCAATTATATTAACAAGCAAATAAAAATTGAGATCACGAATTAAATATGTTTGGTAACGCTTAGTATTAAGGTTTCATTAGTTAACATTTACTAATGGATTATTCAAATCAAAAGTTGTATTTGTTACCATTGGTTAATGCATTGTGAGCTAACCTGAACAAACAATGAAGTACTGCATTTTTACTAACATTAAAGGGGTCCTATTATGCTTTTTCACTTTTTCAACCTTAGTTAGTGTGTAATGTTGCTGTTTGAGCATAAAAAGATCTGCTTCAGGCACTTTTTGTGTTTCGTTGCCTCTTTATGATGGATCGCTTCTTGTACTCCTCAGTTGTAAGTCGCTTTGGATAAAAGCATCTGCTAAATGCATAAATGCAAATGTGAATGTAAAAGGAGATGAGCTGCATTAGAGAAGACAGTGTTGCAGCTATGTCAAAGAGACACTGTTTTTTCCACCCCGTTTCCAAAAGTTAAGTTTAGTTTTCATCTCTGTTTTTTGTGTTTATTTAAAATAAGACAAATCCGATATTATTTTAATCTTATATCTGTTATTTAACAGTTCTTTAACACTGATCTAACAGCAGAAGACACGAGCCAGGCTTAAATCCCAGTTGCTCAGATGGGGTGCGTTGTAACACTGCGTTACAATGAGCCCCTATTAGAAATATGTCATTATATTCTATACTTTTATGAATTCTTTTGAGAAACCATGAGAAAAGGGTGAATAATGACTGAGAGTCAATGTTCAGATATTATTAATTATTAATATTTGATTTGAACTATGCTGTATAGCTGTATTTAGCAATGTGTTTGTAGTCAAACTCAAAAATACTTATATTTTTAATCATTAAAAAATGCATTTATTTTATTTAAAAAATTGAATAATTGTATTTTGTTGACAAAATATTTCAGTTTGTCTTGGATATTTTTTGATTATATCAGAGAACATTTTAAGCCGTTATTTGGTCATGTTACATTGTGCCCCACCACATGTTACAATGTACCCCACATATGGGGCATGTTGTCACATTTCACTTCCATTCTTTTGGGGTAAATCAAGAAAAAAGTAAACACTGTATTAATGAAACAAAACCAAATAATTGTGCTAGACATGTGTGCAATTAATGTGGGAAAAAATAAATACTCTGAACCCCAAGTGGATTTACACAAACTGAGAAAGTCAAAAAGCATTAGGTTGTGCCCCGCTCTCCCCTACAATGCAGGCTACGCACAAAAGCTTCTCCTGAAATGAAGCAGTTGCCACTTTGTTGGGACAATTGTTGTTTTTGGATCACAACTTGCAAGTATGTCTTATTATTTCTAGTTGCGTTTTCTAGTAATAGTTCCAATTATACGTTTTATGTAGTTGCTATGATGTAAACAAAGGACAGACCTTAGCCTCTGCTAGCCTGCTAGCCAACATTAGTGTTGATATAGTGTTTACTGTAGCTTTTGTAAAACTTCACCGCTCCTTAGGAAAATTAACCATGGTTTTGTGATTGATTACTGTTTGTATTGCCATAGTTCCCTTTCGAAAGGGAACTCGCGCTGCGTCGAATTGACGCTACAGGGAACGCCTTCGGCATGACTGGTGTCTGAAGCTACTATCGAATCACGGTAACGTCTTTGACCGACGTCAGCCCATGACGTCATCATCATGTGACCCGGAAGTATATAAGGTTGCTGTGCCAACACAGATACATCTTTTTCGTCTTCAGGGACTGTCTGTTTGAAGCGGTATCTGCGGATCTGGTAAGAGAATAGAGAATGAAACGCACAGAGAAGACAAAGCAGTGCTTTAGGAAGTGTGCCGACCCGTGTCAGAGGTTTTTGACACCAGAAGACACACACACTCTGTGCGTTTTTTGCTTGGGCGAAGAGCATGCACGGGCAGTTCTTGAGGGAGCTGCCTGTGCAAACTGTGAGCGTTTTCCCGTGAGAACGCTCCACTCTCGTCTGGCCCTTTTCCTGAGGGAAGAGGGTACAGCATCTGGGGCTGCCGATGTGAGTCCCGCTCGCGCTGAGGCGGAGCGGCGGCGCACATCGCGGGGCTCCCAGATGGAGCTCGCTGATCGTCTGGAGAGAGGTGTGGTTCTCTCAGACGATCTGGCGGCTGACGAGAGCGAGCTGCAGATCGACGTGGAGAACGAGAGTTCTCCGCCGAGCTCTGCAGCGGGTGCTCTTCGGGACGGGCAGGAGATGGCTGAGGAGGGTGGTAACAGCGACCAGGACCAGCCTGGACCCTCTCAGCCATCCTGTCCCGCGTAAGCCGAGCTGCTGGACGCTATGGAGGGAGAAGTCGCTCGTGGAAGGCTCGTCGATCGATTTCTCCCCGGTCATAGGCCAGCACCCCAGACGAGCCTTCCATTCCTCCCGGACCTGCATACTGAGGTCCGGGCGGCATGGAAGAACCCGTTGTCTGCCCGCATTCACCGACATCAGTGGGCAAGCTTCGCTGATGTCGAGGGAATGGGTAGGCACGGGTATGAGTCGATGCCTCCCATAGACGAGACGTTCGCGAACTATCTCGTTTCTGGGCAGGAATCGACACTGAGAGCTCCATCTCTGCCATCTAAACAGCTGAAAACGACCTCACGGTTAAATGGCAGGGCGTCCGCGGCAGCAGGTCAGGCTGGTGCAACCCTGCACACGATGGCGGTGCTGCAGGCATACCAGGCGGACCTGCTGGAGGATCTCGACCAGGGGGCCGGGCTGTCCCCTGTGGCGGTTTCTGAGCTGCGCCGCACCACAGACCTGGCTCTCCGGGCCACCAAGCAGACTGCTGCTGCTATCGGCCGCTCAATGGCGGCTATGGTGGTTACGGAGAGGCACCTGTGGCTGAGCCTGGACGATATCGGGGAGAAAGAGAAGGCCTTTCTCCTCGATTCGCCGGTTTCGCCGACTGAACTTTTCGGCACCTCCGTGGAGGCGGTGGTTGGAAAGTTCAGGGAGGCGAAGGCGTTCAGCGGCATTTAGAACGTGCATACCGCTGAGATCCGCGCACCCACCCAGGCAGGCGGGACCTGGTCCTTCACGGCCTGAGGGCCGTAGGCAGGACCAGAGGGTTAGCGTCTCCTCTCGTGCCCCCCCTCCGTGGAGGAGTAGGGCACAGAGGAGACGGGAGTCCCGCAGGAAAAAGGACCTGAGGGAGGTGATCCAGGACAAACGCGCTCGGCGTTGGTGATGGATCACTTCCCTTGAGGGCGGTTACATCCTAGCCCTCTCCTTTTTCCTTTTTAATGTCTTTTAATGACTTTTTCCCAGGCGCTTCTTACATCAGGCCTGAGGCGGGCCCATGATGAGTAGAACTATGTTCTGACGGCCCGCCCGGACTTGCTCAGTGAGAACGCCGCTTTCAGGCATGCAAGGGCGGTAGAACATGGCGGTGAGAACTGCGCAGTCTTCGCTCGACGTGCCGCAGGTGAGAGTGGTCATTTTTGTGTGTCACACTTAAAGATGTATTTCTTACAGACCCCCGGTTCCTGTATAGAGTATGGGTATTTATGCCAGAGAAAACGTCTCGGGTTATGACTATAACCCTTGTTCCCCGAGAAGGGGAACGAGACACTGCGTCATCGTGACGACACTTTGGGGAACGCCCCTCGCGTAAAGCGTCTGAAGAAACTGTAAAATCAGCCCAATCCGATTGGTGTTGCGTGATGACGTCGTATGTGACGGCATACCCGGAAGATACAAAGAGACGTCTGAACGAAACAGAGATAGCGTTCTTTGCGATGAAGCGAGCGCTCTGATGATTGGGTGGACACGAGACGCAGTGTCTCGTTCCCCTTCTCGGGGAACAAGGGTTATAGTCATAACCCGAGACGTTCCCCTTCGAGGGAACTCGAACTGCGTCATCGTGACGACACTTTGGGGAACGAGTACCAACTATCCCGCACCAATCATACCCACCCCAGTGTGAAGCTGGAACCAGGCACAACTAGGGGGCGAGCACTCTCGCGCCAGGCGTCTCAGGGAGATGCAGACTATAAAAACGAATGAAGGTGTGAGGAGTGGCCCACCCAGCTGCCTCGCAGATGTCTAGCATAGAGGCCCCAGAAAGGAGGGCTACCGAGGAGGCCATGCTCCTGGTATAATGGGCCCTCACGGCTAAGGGTGAAGGCAGGTTGCGCACCCGATAAGCCATGGCTATAGCCTGGACAATCCAGTTACTAATCGTCTGCTTTGACGCAGGCAGCCCTTTCTTGGGTGAACCAAAACACACCAACAGCTGGTCTGACTTTCTCCACTGAGCAGACTTCTCCAGATAAATCCTCAATGCCCGCACGGGGCAGAGGAGGTGAAGTCTGCTCTCTTCCGCCGTCACGTGAGGTGGAGGATGGAATGCCTGGAGAACCACTGACCTTGCCCTGTTTAGATGGCACCTTGGGCACGTAGCCCTGGCTGGGATGCAAGATGGCTTTAACCATGCCAGGGGCAAACTCCAGGCAAGTCGGCGTGATAGCCAAGGCCTGGAGGTCCCCCACTCTCCTCAGAGAAGTGATAGCAAGGAAAAAAGCCACCTTGAAGGTCAGTATTCTCGCCTCAGCCGACTCCGGCGGCTCAAAGGGGGCCTCAGCCAAACCCTCGAGCACCACCGCCAGGTCCCAGGTTGGGACCCTGGAATGAGCCGCAGGCCTCATCCTCCGAGCCCCACGGAGGAATCGTACAACCAGATAGTGCCTTCCCAACGGCCCATCACTTAGAGGTGCGTGGAAAGCCCAAATGGCAGCCACATACGCCTTAAGTGTGGACGGGGAAAGACCGGCGGAGAAGCGGTCTTGACGGAACTCCAGCACTGAAGCCACCGGGCAGATAACTGGGTTCACCTCCCGCTCTCTACGCCAAGTGGAAAACCTTCCACTTCAGGCTGTACAACCTCCTGCTGGAAGGAGCTCTGGAGCTGAGTAGGGTCTCTACGACACCCGCTGACAGGCCCTCTACTAGGTACTGGGCCCCCTCAAGGGCCAGACCCAGTGACCCCACACCTCTGGCCGGGGGTAGGCTTAAATCGTGCCCTCGGCCTGAGATAGCAGGTCCCTCCTCAGAGAGACCTGCCATGGGGGACCGTCCCGCAGGTAGATGATGTCGGAGAACCATACTAAAGTGGGCCACCGGGGTGCTACTAAGAGAAGGCTGATGCCCTCCCGGCGGACACGCTCCAGTACTCTCGGGAGCAGAGTGATCGGGGAAAAGCGTACAGACGTAGCCTCGGCCACATCTGTGCCATGGCATCCAGCCCCAGCAGGGCCGGATGAGTGAGGGAGAACCACAGCGGGCAGTGGGACGTCTCTTGAGACGCAAATAGATCCACTTCCACCGGGCCCAACCGCTCGCACATAGCCTCCACCACCTCGGGGTGGAGTCGCCATTCCCCGGGCCTCAGCCCCTGCCTCGACAGGATGTCTGCTCCCTAGTTTTGGTCCCCGGGGATGTACATCGCCCTGAGGGATGACAACCTCCCCTGGGACCACAGGAGAACCTGATGCGCCAGTCTGCAAAGAGGGCGCGACCTCAGGCCCCCCTGGTGGTTTAGATACGATACTGCCGACATATTGTCGGATCGTATCAGGACATGGTGGCCGCGGAGGTCCGGGAGAAAGCTACTCAGAGCTTTGTAGACCACCAGCATTTCCAGGCAGTTGATGTGCCAGGAAAAATGCCGGGTCTCCCACAGACCTCTGAAAAAGCGGCCTTCCATGACCGTGTCCCAACCAGTGAGGGATGTGTCTGTTGAAACGGTTTCCCGACAACATGATGCTCCCAGCACTGGCCCCCGGGACAGGAACCAAGGTCTCTTCCATATGACAAGGGAACGAAGGCATCTGCGCGTTACCCTGATCATACAGAATGAATTTCCCCTCAAGGAAAGCCCCCTGGTTCACTTACGCATCAGGACATGGTGGCCGCGGAGGTCCGGGAGGAAGCTCCTCAGAGCTTAGTAGACCGCCAGCATTCCCAGGCAGTTGATGTGCCAGGAAGAATGCCGGGTCTCCCACAGACCTCTGAAAAAGCGGCCTTCCATAACCGTGTCCCAACCAGTGAGGGATGCGTCTGTTGAAACGGTTTCCCGGCAACATGATGCTCCCAGCACTGGCCCCTGGGACAGGAACCCAGGTCTCTTCCATATGACGAGGGAACGAAGGCAGCTGCGCGTTACCCTGATCATACAGAATGAATTTCCCCTCAAGGAAAACCCCCTGGTTCACTTCTGCATCAGGACATGGTGGCCGCGGAGGTCCGGGAGGAAGCTCCTCAGAGCTTCGTAGACCGCCAGCATTTCCAGGCAGAAGATGTGCCAGGAAGAATGCCGGGTCTCCCACAGACCTCTGAAAAAGCGGCCTTCCATGACCGTGTCCCAACCAGTGAGGGATGCGTCTGTTGAAACGGTTTCCCGGCAACATGAAGCTCCCAGCACTGGCCCCCGGGACAGGAACCAAGGTCTCTTCCATATGACGAGAGAACGAAGGCATCTGCGCGTTACCCTGATCATACAGAATGGTCTTCCCCTCAAGGAAAACCTCCCTGGTTCCCAGCCACCACTGTAGGGGTCTCGTGCAGCAGGCCAAGAGAAATTCTGTTGGACGCAGCTGCCGCAAGTCCCAGCAGTCCTAAACTGCTGTACAGTGATGCCCGAATGGAGGAACCTGATAATGATACGCTTCGCCCCCGAAAGCGAACCTCAGGAATCCCCCGTGACACAGAAGGATGGAACATGGAAGTATGTGTCCTCTTTAGATCCACCGTGACAGACCAGTCCTCAGACTGGATCTGAACCACGACACTCAAGCATCTTGAATCTGAATCTCCTCGGAGAACGATCCAAGTACCTCCGATCTAAAGTTGGACGCAACTGGCCATCCTTCTTAGGAACTATGAAGTACCGGCTGTAGGACCTGGACTCCCTGACTGGCGGAGGAATACGTTCAAAGCCTCCTTAACCGACAGGGAGTGTACTTCCTGTTCCATTACCCGCACCTGCTCTGGGCCGACCACAATCCAGACCACCCCGTTAGACTTCGGGGGAGGGAACTGAACTGCGGCCTGTAACCCCGTTCTACAGTACGCAGGGCCCATGCAGATATATTCGGAGGCATAACCATGCGCCGAGATAATCTGCTAAGGGAACCGAGCCTCCTCCCCGACCCCCTGAAGCGGCTAACCTGCAGGGTGAAATCGAGGAAGGTTTTCGGTGTGCGTACGCGTTTGCTGGACTGCTGCAGGTCTTTGCTAGAGGCGGCTGGTGCAGCGCGCGTGCGCTGAGAAACGATGTGGCCCGAAACGTACTAGACGGCGGGAGCACAACATCGATTCCCAAAAGCTCCACAGGGGAGGCGACCTCGATCGCTCCTACCCGGGAGAGGGGGCCGGCCAGCAGGGGCCTCATCTAAGGGAGCAGCTCGACAGGGCCGCAACCTCCAATCTTAGATGGATATCCAGACAAGTCAAACACGCTTGGGCGACAGACTGATTAAGTATCTAACTTAACAAAGTCAGATAACATGACACTCAATTCCTCAGAATTAAATGTCATCATAATCACCCAAACCGTGCAACCTGGTCTGAATGATAGGCTGAGTAAAAAATACATCTAACTCCTCATAGTCAGATAATATTTTAATTTAATTCCTCGGAATTAAATGCAGCCATAGTAAGGTGAAAGCGAATACTGTTCGATTATATTATATACGGCTCGAAAATCACACGTTGCCTCAGCAACGCGGCTCAAACAGTTATAATACAATTGGCCTTCCTCCCTCGAGAAGAAAGCCAAACAGTATCACATTTCACAAATACAGTGAACATGGTCTGAATAATAGGCTAAATATCTAACTCCTCAAAGTCAGATCATATTTCATTTAATTCCTCAGAATAAAACGCAGCCACAATTATCAGACAATACTGCTTAATTGTATTATATACGGCTCGTAAACCACACGTTGCCTCAGCAACGCGGTTCAAGCCGCTATAATACAACTGGCTTTCATCCCTCGAGAAAAAAACCAAAGGGCGCGAGGCTGAAACACCCGAAGGCGCACGGCAGTCCGCGTCGAGATATTTCTGAATGAAAACAGCCCGCCCCCTCAGGAGCTGACTGCATGCCTCGCACCCACAGTATCCCTTCTCACCGTGTCACGTTGTATCACTCTAATAACAGACCCAAACCTGCGCGCCGCCTCGGCAACTCGAGGTTGAATCTGCATTAGGAAAGGCGAGCCTCGATACGGAGCCCATCTAATTCCTCAGAATCAGACAGCTCACGCATCGGGGCTTCCACGCGGGGAAGGAGAACAATGGAGCTGTCACCGGGAAGGAGAAGATGCATAAGCACTCTCAAGTTCCCCTGACAGACCCATCTGCGAGTCCATGATAGATCAACCGTGCTGCCTCAACAGCACGGGACCGGCCATGGAATTCGCGAGCCCTGTATGCTTGTGAAAACAACGTTGGTAGATAACAACACCAAATACTCTCAGACTGGTAACACAGAGCGCTAACGCTGAAGAGCAAAAAAAGCTATCTCTGTTTCGTTCAGACGTCTCTTTGTATCTTCCGGGTATGCCGTCACATACGACGTCATCACGCAACACCAATCAGATTGGGCTGATTTTACAGTTTCTTCAGACGCTTTACGCGAGGGGCGTTCCCCAAAGTGTCGTCACGATGACGCAGTTCGAGTTCCCTCGAAGGGGAACTGAAGTTCCCCTGTAGTAAGTGGCTTAGCACAGCGCCAGGCTCTGGGCTGTGTAGGTGAGCATGTGTTGGCTTTCCCTGGGCGGTCAAGATGGCGCGGGGCAGGCCATCGTGCATGGTTATCAGAGGAGGGCCTCCTCTCATATTGAGAGTGGTGTGTAGGCCGCCGCTCTTTCTTTGAAATGTTTGCGGAGTACTAAGCGGTAGCACACCCTTCTGGTAGAATGGAGTGTTTGTCTACCGCTTAGGGTTACTATGTGTTACTATCGGAGTAGTTTGTCTCTTTTAGAGTGTGTTTATAGAGAGACTGAGCGCTGTGGCGTCAGTTGGGATGTGGATGATGGAGGTGCGTTGCTGATGCACCGTCACCTTTGGCTGTTCACTACGTGAGTCTGAGCCTGTTGTACCATGCCTGCATATGTTAGCCTCCTCTCATTGAGAGTCGTTCGTTTAAGTAGCAGCCAGCTTGTCCTCTGGCAGTTACTTCTCGTCTATTGCAAGACTCGTACAGCTTGTAGGCTTTACAAGCCTCCCTGGGAACGGGTCCCCATAGCAGGGCAATGGGTAGCTATTAGTCAGCCAGTGGTCTAACTGTCAAGGTTTTCGTAGCAGTCAGGGTGAGCTTGCTACCAGGTGGTAGGCCTCACCAGGGCTCCCTGGAAACGCATTCCTGAGTCAGGTACTCGGGGAGCTAGCGGGGCTTGCTATCAGGTAGTAGGCCTCCTTGAGGGCCAGGGCCGATGGGTGGCATCGGTATGGCTAGCCTGACGGGCTATCAGGTGGTAGCCCTCAGCAGGCCTCCGTAGAGACGAGCCCCTAGGGTCTAATGTTACTCTCACATTGTGCAAATGTTCGTTTCCAGTTGGCAGGCCTTTAAAGTTAGGCCTCGCTGGAGGAGTGCTCTGAGTCTCAGTCGCTTGACGGTTAGCACAGTTGAGTTAGTGCTAGTAGGTGGTAGGCCTCACTAGGCCTCCCTAGTAGGCTTGCCATCAGATAGAAGGCCTCATCAGGCTTCTTTTTGAGGGTGAGCTTCCGGAGTAGTTTCCCGGGTAGCTAGCATGACTTGCTATCAGGTAGGCCTCACCAGGCCTCCTGGGAGGGCAAGTTTCGATGCGGAGCATCGGGGAAAAAATAGCCCGGCTGGCTATCAGGGTATAGGCCATGAACTAAGCCTCCCTAACGGTCGGCTGTCAGGTGGAAGGCCTCAGTCAGGCCTCCCTGGGGGTGAGTACCGATGTGTAGGCATCAGGAGTATTCTAGCCTGGAAAGAAGGTGGTAGGCCTTATCAGGCCTCCCTGAAGGCAGGTGCCGATGCTTTGGTATCAAGGTAGTGCTAGCCTAGCTGGCTATCAGGTTAAAAAGGGCCATTATGCTCTCCTGAAGGTCGGCTGTCAATTGTAAGGCCTCAGTAGGCCTCTTGAACAAGGCGCATTATCAGTTGGAAGGCCTCGAACCAGGCCTCGCTGGAGGTAAGTACCGATGGTAACATCGGGACAACTAGCCTGTCGGCTAGCAGGTTGCAGGCCTCATCAGGCCTCCCTGAAGGCCTGTTGTTAGTTGGAAAACCTTAACCAGGCCTCTCCAAAGGCGAGCACCGGCGCACGGCGTCCGGGTATGCTGTCTAGCAGGTTATCAGGTGGAAGGCCTTACTAGGCCTCCCTGAAGGTGAGTTCCCAGGTTGTGGTCACTAGATCAATAGCATAAATTGCTATCTGACAGTAGGCCCGCATCGGGTTTACCCAGAGGCAGGTAGTAGGCCTCATTAGGCCTCCCTAAAGCGTTCCTGGGGCCCAGTCACTTGAGAAACAGTTAGCACGAGGCGCAAACAGGTAGCAGGCCTTTCCAGGCCTCCCTAAAGGCTGGTTATCAGGTAGTAGGCCTCAATAGGCCTCCCTTGAGGGCGAGTTCCTGAGTCAGGATGCTCAGCTAGCCTGCGTAGCTTGACTGTCAGGTAGTAGGCCTTCATTAGGCCTCCTTGAGAAAACAAGTTCAGTTTTCCAATTACCTTGACAGACAGCTTCAGCTGTTATCAGGTGGCCCACGGGACCTCCCTAGACGTAACCTCAGCAGTTAGCATGCTTCGCTGGCAGGTGGTAAGCCTCTCTAGGCCTCCCTAGAGGTGAGCTTGAACGCTCTGAAAGTTGGCACATATTGCTGTCAGGTAGTAGGCCTCACTAGGCCTCCCTGAGGGTGGATTCCCGAGCCAGGATGCTCGGGTTGCCAGCATGGCGTGCTGTTAGGTAGTAGGCCTCTATAGGCCTCCCTGGGAAACCCGCTGTCAGGTGGTAGGCCCACGGGGCCTCCCTGAAGGTGAAGTTCCCAAGTTAGGCACTTCTTGGTTACCAGTTCTGTGTTAGAACTTGTGGTAGTTGGGCCTACAGCTGGGGGTTACCCGCCAGGCAGGTTCAGCTGCTCCCCTCAATGAGGGTCGTATATGTGCACTCAGCCGCCTGAGCATGGTCAGACGGTCGTAGGCCTCTCGTGAGACCTCCCTGTTAGATCAGTCCGTAGGCCTTTCCGGTCTCCCTACTGCTTTGAAACACAAGCACCTGGTAGATCCTTGATTTGAGCAGGCAGACTTTTTCAGTCCCTTAGTTTGGATGCCCCCTGGGCACCATCCAGAGGTTCTGTTTTTGAACAGACAGGGTTGGCTAAACCGAAGTGTCCATAACACTTAGGGCACCAGGTCAGGCCTCCCTGGTGGCACTCGGGACAACTTGTTTCCCGAGTAGTGACTGGCTGGGGCTCCTTCGGGTCCCCTGGCCACATTCCCTTAAAAGGGACCCCTTCTGTTGAAGTGGTGGTCCCGGGTTTTTGAGCAGTCTAGATGGAACCTCACACGGTGCGTTAAGGTTCCGTTTATGTGTATAGCTTGGGCTATGACCGTAGGGAGTGCTGTCACTGTCAGCCCAGTGTGACCTGAGGGGGAGTTGCTCAGGTTTTTTCAGTTGAAATTACTTGTGCTGACAGTTGTCACTGTCAGTGGGCAGAGACTCCCCTCAGCATGGTGGCGTTGGTATATCGTTCCCCGTAGCGTCAATTCGACGCAGCGCGAGTTCCCTTTCGAAAGGGAACGTCTTGGTTACGTATGTAACCTCTGTTCCCTGAGAACAGGGAACGAGACGTTGCGTCGCAGGCCATGCTTTGGGGCCTGTCTGCCGTACAGTCCCTTCAGACAAAAGATGTATCTGTGTTGGCACAGTGCCCTTATATACTTCTGGGTCGCATGATGATGACGTCATGGGCTGACGTCGGTCAAAGACGTTGCCCTGATTCGATAGTAGCTTCAGACACCAGTCACGCCGAAGGCGTTCCCCGTAGCGTCAATTCGACGCAGCGTCTCGTTCCCTGTTCTCAGGGAACAGAGGTTACATACGTAACCAAGACGTTTTTTTCTGACAAGTATCATGATTAAATGGTGTATAACTTCACATCTGAAATGTATAAGATAATTTTTTTTTTTAAACATTTGATTCTAAAATGTCCTGTGAAATCTGTGAGTAGAAAGTCCATGCATAAAATACATTCTGCATGATCCTTTTGTTTGTTAACATTCTTAAAGGGTTAATTCACCCAAAAATGAAAATTCTGTCATTAATTACTCACCCTCATGTCGTTCCAAAACCGCAAGTCCTTCGTTCATTTTCGGAACACAAAGGCCACTTTCAAGACCCAGAAAGGTAGCAAAAACAAGGTTGTTAAAATAGTCCATGTGACTCCAGTGGTTCAACCTTCATTTTATGAGAATACTTTTTGTGCACAAAAACAAACAAAAATAATGACTTTATTCAACAATTTTATCTAGTCTGTGTCAGTCTCCTATGTACTTTACGCAACAGAGCAGCGCTTTCGAGTTCTACGACAGTCAATACTGTTTACGTGAGCACCACGACGCATTTGTGTGATGATTACTCAGGAGCTGCACTGTATTTACAACGCAAACTGCGTAGGAGACTGGCACGGATGTGAAAGAATTGTTGAATAAAGTTGTTATTTTTGTTTTATTTTGCGCACAAAAAGTATTCTCGTCACTTTATAACATTAAGATTGAACCACTGTAGTCACATCGATATCACAACAATATTTTACTACCTTTCTGGGCCTTGAAAGTGTTAATTACTTTGCTGTCTATGGAGGGGTCAGAGAACTCTCTGATTTCAACAAAAATATCTTCATTTGTGTTCTGAAGATGAGCGAAGGTCTTACGGGTTTGGAACGACATGAGGATGAGTAAATGATGACAGAATTAACATTTTTGGGTGAACTAACCCTTCTGAATCAGGCTTGAATTGGTTTAAAATGACATTTCCTGAACACACTCTAAGTGGTGCTAATCACGACACATTTCGTATTTAGGAAGAAATGGTTTAATCGAAATAGGAATTGAATGGTGCGTTCGAGCCAGACTGGGGAGAGAGATGCTGTAATAATATAAAATATGTGAAAAATAATGATTGTTGTTCTTTGTTGTTTGACTTAACAATCAAGCATGAAAGCATATTCTAGTAGACCCCAAAAACAAAATCAAGACTTTGTAAAAGGGCACAATATAAGACCACTTTAACAAAGAATAATGAATGCTGTAAAAAATAAATAGCTCGTTATTTAATGTTTAACTAATGTTAACAAATATCTATAACACCTTATTGTAAAGTGTTACCAATATTTCTTATATTTTAAAAAGTGGTATCATAAATACTTAAACCATAGCACGATTACTGGACTAACACATGGAACAAACACTAGGCTATATTCTTTCTAATTTAGCCAGATTACCAAGTGAAATTAATTTTGGGAAAAAAAAACAAAAAACATGTGCATTTAAAGATATGGAAATAGTTTTCTTCTTTTAAAAAGGTTTTATTTGTCTATCCTAAATATGTATCTTTGTAATTTCACTGCTGATAACGACCCTATAAGAAAAGACCTGCAACCTACTTTTTTCAGTCACAACCATAACCCCTATAGATAATCGATAAGTTAACAGGTCACATTTTCACAACTTCTTTACAAATTAATAATACAGATAATAACCTATTTTAGGTTTACAGAGATCATCGGAAAACTAAACAAACATGATCTCTTTCTCTCTCTCTCTCTCTCTCTCTCTCTCTCTAACACACACACACACACACACACACACACACACACACACACACACACACACACACACACACACACACACACACACACACACACACACACACACACACACACACACACACACACACACACACACACACACACACACACACACACACACACACACACACACACACACACTGCATGCAGTATACTTACTCTATAATCAGTGACAAGTCCTATAAAAATAAAAACAACTATATTTAGTCAAATCACACTAACAAGAAAGCTCTGGTGTAAATAATATATACAGTACACAGCACAACAATGATTCCTTACAGATAACAAGCAATAAAATGTTCAAGAATAACAGTTATTTTTCCATCTGGCCAAGCCTGTTGATAATATTATCAGGAAGTTGTTCATGATAGAAATGGCTTTAAGGTGTGTATGCATATTTGCGCATTTGTGTGTGTGGGTTGAGAGACAGGTCTGCTCTTTTGTTTTGCTGTCAGCACAATTACAATTGTCTGCACAGCTGCACATTGCCTACAGACACATGACCAGAGAAACTGTCTTTGTTTTGCCATGTTTAAATGGCCAACATGCAACAGGCAGCTCATTGGTTGACGGGTTTGAGAAAACTACAGAAATAGAAGGAAATCATATTAAATATATAGAATTAGATATCAAAATATCAAAAAGTGGCATCTGCAACAAATTATGATTTTTACAATTACGTTTAGCCATGGTGTCAAGATGATTCTTATAGTGAACGGATGAAGCATTACATTCCCTATTGAAGTGAAACTTAACACTGCATGTCTTGGATCAATACTAAACAGACTACCGGCACACCTGGGAACATAATTGTCAATTTCGTCAACGCCCCTTTTTAGGGGAAAATAAACTTCCCATAGACTGCAATACAAAACAGCGGCACAAAACCATGTCCGTACACAGCCGGCAGGCGTGAATAACTTAAGAAATCACTAAGATTAAACATGTCAAGTAATTATATGTCCAGCCTGCCTGCCAAGAGCGTGAGATACATCCACAAACTTAATTTGGTCAATTTAAAAACATAGCTTGGCCACTTGTGCTCCTCCTCTGTCGAGGAGTAGACTACAGAGGAGGCAGGGCGTTAGGAGGAAGCAATTGAAAGGACGTGATTTGGTAAACAAGACTAAATTGTTAAAAAGTAAGATCTCTGCTTATTAGAATGATAGCAGTATTAGGGTTTGTAGCTAGCGCTTATCAGGCTCTTTCTGGCAAGCTGTTCTTCAAGTATAGAACCCTCCCCTACTTTCTGGGTTTTAAAGTGAAAGTTTACCCAAAAATGAAAATTTTATGTTTATCTGCTTACCCCCAGGGCATCTAAGATATAGGTGGCTTTGTTTCTTCAGTAGAACACACATTAAGATTTTTTTAACTCCAACATGTGCAGTCTGTCAGTCAATGCATGTGAATGGTAGTAAAATCTATGAGGGGAAAAAAAAACAAGTACAGACAAATCCATATTAATCGGCTTGTGACGATACATTGATGTCTTAAGACACGAAACAATCGGTTTGTGTGAGAAACCAAACAGTATTTATATAATTTTTTACCTCCATTACACCACTATGTCCAACAGCTTTAAGCGCACGATCACTTCCGGTAAGGGAGGTCAATGTACATGATATGGCGTAGATATACGAGCAAGAGATCTCTTCTGGCGCTTGCGTAAACTACGCCATATCATGTACATTGTACATTGACCTCACTTACTGGAAGTGATCGTGTGCTGAAGGCTGTTGGACATAGTGGTGTATTAGAGGTAAAGAATGATAGAAATACTGTTCGGTTTCTCTCACAAACTGATAATTTTGTGTCTTAAGACATCACCAATGTGAAAGAGAGATGTGTCGTCACGAGCCACAGGGTTTTAATATGGATTTGTCTGTGCATGTTTTTCATAGATTTTGTTACCATTCACATGCATTATACGTTAAAAACCTTTATATGTGTTCTACTGAAGAAACAAAGTCACCTATATCTTGGATGCCCTGGGGATAAGCAAATAAACATCAAAATTTCATTTTGGGGTGAACCATCCCTTTAAAGTAGAGTCCTCCACTCCCTGTTGGAACCTCAACCGGTCCTCTAGAACCTAAATAGTATAAAGTAAACTGCCTTTAAGCAGCTCTTCTTGTTATCAGGTACACTGTCAGAAGAAAATTGCAAAAATATTACCTTTAGGGGTAAAACACTTTGTCACTGGGGCAGTACCCTTAATAGGACATATTTGTACCTTTTTTTACCCCTAAAAAGTTCATAGTAGTATCTTAAAGGTCCCATGACATGAGAATTTCACTTTATGAGTTTTTACATTAATATGAGTTCCCCTAGCCTGTATATAGTCCCCAAGTGGCTAGAAATTGAAATAGGTATAAACCAAGTCCTGGGTGTCCTGCTCTGCCTTTGAGAAAAGGAAAGTTCAGATGAGCCGATCGAGAATCTTCCCTGTATGTTGCCATACGGGAAAGGTTACTTCCCCTTTCTCTGCTTTGCCAGCCCAGAACATTTGGAGAAAATGTATTCAGTTTATTTTAGTCAGCACAGGCTTTACAAACAGATTCGACAGCACCGCCACAAACAGTAAGTAACGGTGTTAATTTTGCCTGATCTGTGATCAGTGATTTCTGATGTGTAGCTAATTATTCAAGTTCCCTTTCAAGGGAACTCACTCTGCGCCAACGCTTTGGGAACGCCTCTGCGCGATTGCGTCGTGAAGCACGTATGTAATCAGTCCAATAGAGAGACGGAACGTCATAGGCGGGTGACGTCGTAGACCCGGAAACTATAAAGCATACCAGCAAAGACACGCCTCCAGCTTCTGTTGTCTTCAGCAAGCTCTCTATGTAACTTTGTTCTTTGTCAGCTCTATGTTTGTGTCTGGGTTCAGACTTTTTTGTTTTCATATAACAAGTTTGCAACACATACTGACACACAAAAGAGAGACACTATGGCGAGCGAACAGCAGTATAGAAAGTGTGTTCGTCCCTGCTCGTGCTACATTACAAGTGGGGATACACACTTGATGTGCGTTATTTGTTTGGGTTAGCAGCATGCTCAGTCGGCTCTCGAGGGGGCCAGCTGTGAGCTTTGCGAGGCGTTGCCTCTGGGAATGTTGCGATCCTGGCTCGCGTTTCCCACAGCGTGAGCCCCGCTGCTGTCGAGGCACAGCGGCGGCTTGTGTCGCGGTGCTCGCGCATGGTCCTGTCAGAGGGGTCAGAGACGGGCTCGTCCCTTTCTCTGCCTTCATCTGGAAGGTCCGGTGCTTCCTCTCTGGGTTCGGGAGCCCGAGCTGCGGTTTCTCCCGTCCGAGGTGTCGAGATCATTGGAGCGGCCCATGTCTTAGTGAATTTTTGGTCCCCACATCAGTGTATAGTAATATTATGGGTCTGATGAGACATGGTTTTTGTTCGGTTCCGAGAGTGGAGGAGACATTTATGAGCCATCTCTCTCCCGATTCCGCATCGGCCATTAAAGTGGACTTTTTCCACCAAGCCATTAAGAGCATCTTCTGAATTTATATTGCATCTAGACTTCATTATACTGCATATACAGTTTACTTCTTGTACTGCAGTTATTTTTGTAAGCAGTCCTGGTGGGCAAAGCGTACTCGGCAGCGGGTCAGGCCGCCGCATACCTGCTCACTATGGCTTTGTGTATGCTAAAGCTGACCTGCTGCAAGAGGTGGGCCGTAACATCAGGTCTCGTCTGCTGTGGAGCAGCAGACATCGAGTACGAGCTCTTCACTACGGGCGCAGCAAAAAGAGAGCGTCGCCACCCGTACTCCCCCCTCATAAGGAAGGGGCGGTGAGCGGCGCCCTCAGGTGCAGCCTCCCAAGAATAAGACGGATCTGAGGACCATCATTATCTCGAGAAAGGCTGTGTCTAAGAAGCCCTGACATCAGTGGGCCCAGGGCAGTGAGGGCGGTCCCCCCCGGGGGCAGGCGGAGTTCACCTCAGCATACGGTGCCCGTCTGCCTTCGGTGCTCTCACAGGGTCAATCCACCAACCCCCGTCTGAGGGCTGGGGTGTGGAGGGCCCTCGCGAGTCATCCGAGGATGGCTCACGCCCTCCAAGGAGGGAGGTGGCACTGTCGAGTCAGTTGTTCCCTGCCGGTTTGCCCGCTTCAGGGTGCTGCACTCGCGGTGCAGAGTACATCAGAGGCCAGTCTCGAGAGGCTGGTACCCTTAGTAGTTTTTCTGTCAGAGTGGGAGAATCTGCCAGATATATCTCAGTGGGTCCTGCAGATTATAAATATGGGGGTGTCATCCACCCAGTTTCAATGGAGTTCTGCCCACGTCGGTGGGCCCCGAGCAGGCTCTGGTTATGTCTCGTGCCAAAGAAGGATGGAGGGCTGTGCCCTGTTCTAGATCTGTGTGTCCTCAACTGCTCAGTAGCAGAGCTCAGTTCAGGATGCTTACACTCTAACACATTGTGTCTCAAATCAGGTTAGATCTGCATACATCCTTCCGCTGCACAGGAAGTACCTGAGGTTCCCTTTCAGGGGAGAAGCGCACAAATTTCTAGACTTCCCTTCAGTCTAGCTCTTTCACCCCGCATGTTCACAAAGTGTGTGGACGCGGCGTTAGTCCCCTTACGTATGCAGGGGATCCGCATTCTCAATTATATTGATGACTGGCACAGTCAGCTCGTCTGGCGGTTCGACATTGAGATGTTGTTCTTGCGCATATGAGGAGGTTAGGGCTGAGGCTCAGCTCCAAGAAGTGCTTTCTTTCTCTAGTTCAGAAAATAACGTATTTAGGCATGAGTTGGAATTCCGTCTCTATGCAGGCCTGCTTATCAGAGGCTCGCATAGGGTCGATCCTCTCAGCTATTAAAGGGGTGAAGCTAGACCAGCCGCTCACTGTCAACAGTATCAGAGACTGTTAGGTCTGATGGCAGCAGCGTCCAACATGATTCCCTGTGGCCTGTTGTACATGAGACCGTTACAGTGGTGGCTCAAGACCAAGGGATTTTCCCCGAGGGCAAACCCTTTTCGCGTGATCAAGGCAACGTGGCGGTGTCTCCGCACCTTGGTCATGTGGAAGGATCCTTGGTTTCTCGCCCAGGGCCCATTACTGGGGGCACCGTGTCAGCGAGTATCACTGACCACGGATGCCTCCCTTATGGTCTGGGGGTCGACCATAAGTGGTCGCTCAGCCCAGGGCTTATGGCAGGCAGGACCAGGGGGTTTTCCCCGAGGGGAAATCCTTTTTGCGTGATCAAGGCGACGCAGCGGTGTCTCTGCACCTTGGTCATGTAGAAGGGTCCTTGGTTCCTGGCCCAAGGCCCGTTACTGGGGGCACCGTGTCAGCGAGTATCTCTGACCACGGATGCCTCCCTTACGGGCTGGGGGGCGACCATGACTGGTCGCTCGGCCCAGGGCTTGTGGCAGTATTGTCATCATTCGTGGCACATAACTGCCTAGAAATGCTGGCAGTGTTTCAGGTTCTGAAGCACTTCCTGCAGTATCTCAGGGGCCATCATGTGCTTGTATGCACAGACAGCACATCGGTAGTCTCCTATATAAACCATCAGGGGGGTCTGAGGTCTCGTCAGCTATACAAGTTGGCTCGCCTGATCCTCCTGTGGGCCCAAGGGACCTGCTCTCAGTCAAGGCAGTTTACATCCTAGGGCACCTGAATGTGGAACCATACATTCTGTCGAGGCAGGGGCCAAGGCCCGGGGAGTGGAGACTCCACACCGAGGTGGTGGAGCTCCTTTGGGAGAAGTTTAGCAGGGCTCAGGTGGACCTGTTTGCTTCACACGGAGACACACTTTGTCGTCTGTGGTTCTCCCTATCACCCCTATATTAGCTCCCTCCACGATAAAGGTGTTCGTGGCGGCCTCAGCAGCTTACCACACTCCTTTGGGTGGTGTTTCACTGGGGCAACACCCTCTAGTTACTCGTTTCCTTCGTGGCACTTTGAGGCTAAAACCTGCAGTACGCACTAGGGTGCCGGCCTGGGACCTGGCCTTCCGAGGCTCCCTTTGAGCCGCTCGAGGAAGTTCCTGAGAAGTTTCTCTCTTTTGACTATCTTTCTTCTTGCGATATCTTCTTTGAAGATTAGGGGATTTTCAATCCCTCTCTGTGGCACCCTTGTGCTTGGAATTTTCTCCTGGTATGGCTAAGGCCTTCCTACATCCTAGGCCGGGTCATGTTCCTAGGTTCCCACTAATCCTGTGAGACCCATAGCACTGCAGGCCTTCTGTCCTCCGTTTCTGACGCCAGACCAGGAAAGACTTTATCTGCTTTGTCCTGTTCTTGATAGGTGCTTATGTCCACAGATCTGCCCTGTGGAGAAGTTCAGAACAGTCGTTTGTTACGGGCCACCCTTGAGGGTGGTGGGGGGTGGGGGTGGGGGGTTTGTTCAGTCTCAAAGCAGAGGATGGGCAAGTGGGTAGTCAAGGCAATCTAAATTGCTTATGTGGCGGCCGGGCAGCCTTCTCCTTTGGCTGTCCTGGCCCACTCCACCTGGAGTATGGCTGCCTCTCAGGTATTTTTGGCAGGGACCTCCCTGCATGATATTTGTGCCGTGGCAGGATGGTCTTCTCCGCACACTTTCATTAGGATCCTCGAGCTCGACATCATTGCTACTCCTGGGGCTCGGGTGCTCGCCCCTAGACAATGTCAAAGGCGGGCATCTGGCTCCTATGGGGACGTGGGTATTCTCGTTCCCAAAGCAGTGAAGCAGCGCAAGTTCCCTTAAAAGGGAACGTCACGGTTATGACTGTAACCTTAGTTCCCTGAATAGGGAACGAGACGCTGCGTCACCCTGCCATACTCCCCGCATGCCCACAAGCGTCTTGCTTCATCCTTATTCCAGAAGCTGGAGGCGTGTCTTTGCTGGTATGCTTTATAGTTTCCGGGTCTACGACTTCACCCTCCTATGACGTTCCATCTCTCTATTGGACTGATTACATACGTGCTTCACGAAGCAATCGCGAAGAGGCGTTCCCAAAGCGGTGACGCAGCGTCTCGTTCCCTATTCAGGGAACTAAGGTTACAGTCGTAACCGAGACGTTCACGCACTCTTTCTTTCTAAATCGTTTAATACTGTTTATGCATCAGTGAATCAAGCCAGTGACTAAACGATCAACTTCACATTGTTTCTCTTAGTAGCATGAAACAAATCTGTTATTTAAATTGTACTACAGAGAGTGCTCAAAGAACTCTCTCTTTATAATGTTCGGAGCTGTCAATCACACATCCCGAGTATATCTGCACACTTGCCCAAACTGGCGTTATAATGAATGACGTTGTTATGCTGCACAATGAAGCCCTTACTGTATTCAAAACGATATTGTGAGAGAAAACACGTTGAAATTATGAGATCACTGTATTCACGCGGTAAACAGTCTGTCTGTGTAATCAATGCTCATCACTGCAGCCTTTCATATGATGGGAAAAGATCTAAAAAATAATGCTATAATCAACAATTTCATGATTTGTTAATCTCAACAGCTGTAATGGTTCGTGTTTATTCAGAACTCTCAGATACAAACAAAATAAACTCGCCTCACAGCACTCTCAACAACTCAGTACAATATAACTTTCTCAGCAGTCTTTCTCCAGCTCTCCGTCTCTCTGGTCCATGAGTACCCAGTCCGTCTCTCTCTGGCAGTGCTTGCAGACCTCGATAAACCACGCCCCCCTCCGCCACAAAATCTAACACTCATTTCAAATGCAAAGATGTCAGCCAATCACAACAGAGGGCATTTTCACTGAAGTCTCACAGCAGACACGTCCCTTCAAACAGAGCATTCAAGCCAGGGGGGTAAAATCAGGATAGAAAAAAATGCCTTTTATTTCAAAATTATGACATTTTATGATGTAAAAATCATACTAACAATAAAAAGTACACCTCAGGAAACATTATAAAATAATTAAAAAATCCACGCCATGGGAACTTAAAGGTACGTACTGCCACTATAAAGTACTAATATGCACATTTTAAGAGTACTGTCCCAGTGACAGGCTGTTGTACACCTAAAGGTACAATTTTTACAAAATCTTTCTGAGAGTGCACATTTGTAGGGTGCTAGGAGTCTTGGGACCCTGGACAGGTCCCGGCAATCCTTCTAGGATTAGTGTATTTTAGAACCCTCCCCTACTGGCTGTGTTTTTTTTTAAGTAGGGTCCTTCATTATCTTTTGGAGCCTAAACCAATCCCTTAGGACTTGGCAAGTAGATGTTAGGTTCTTGTTAGCAGGCACCTTTTTCAGGTGCTGGGAGTCTTGGGGTCCTGGACTAGTCCAGGCAGGTAGTAAATGCTTTCTTATGCGATTGTTCTGTGGTAGTAGAGCTGAAGCTCTCCTGTGGCCTCTTAAATGTTAGAGTTCTATGTAGCAAAGAGGGTTAATAGTTATTTTAAATGAAAACCCCCATGTTTTCTCCTTCTAGTGGTAGGTCTCCCTGGGCCAGTATTCCCAAATGGCTGTGTCAAGCTAAAGAAGCTGAAATAGCGAAACCTTGCTGGTTAATAAATTCAATAAATGGGAAAACAAAGCTTTACTTATTTGAAAAAGTAACTCAAATTTTTAGTTGTAAATTTAAAAATAATGTGTTACCCCCAACACTGAATGATAAGTGCACATCATTATTATTTTTTTTTATTTCTTGTGCCCTCGTAATATTTCATTAAAATAACTCCTCCTCCCTCTTGCAACAGCATCTCTTCTTTAATTATATTATAATTATAATATTTGGCTGTTTTTAGGTGCTTCTCAAGCATCCAAATAATTTTCAGTCAGTATATTTGATATACATATGTCAAATACTGTATTTTGCCAAACGCGCATGCACAACACATGCAAAAACACACTAAATCTACTTGAGGTCAGTGTAGGAGTTTAGAAAGCTGTTGTTTACTAGCACACAGAGAGGCTTACAGAATACAGCTGAGTGCTAAGGGGAATAATCTGATCGAGCCTTCAGTGTGACGTAAAGTGGATGTCAGCACAAAACGTCATGTCTCATTAATGAGGATCATGGTCATCCTCTTTACATCTCATGCTAATGCACTACAATCTTTTATTAGTGTTATTATTCTTATTCTTTACAATAATGACTGAAGTTTCCAGTGCATAACTAACCAGCAATCGAAATTTGTAAGTGTCTCAGCAACTGAAATGTAATGATATATGGTGCAAGTGATGCAGTGATGTGACTGATTGATTACCTGACTCTTGGTGATCATGCTTCAGATAAAGCGGCTCTGTTTTAAATGCTCCAATAATGTCTAATCTTTTCTTCACCCTGCACAGAGACATTCACATTCATCACACAGTGGATGAGACAATAGTCAATTACTGTGGATCATTGTGTGTACAGTATATATTGTTATTATGTATATGTTCAATAATGGCTAATTATTATATCATTTGGTATTATATTGTGGATCCTGATGTGACAAAGTATGTATGCAAATGCTTTATCTGCATTTTTAAACAAAGTTTGAAGAGACAGAAGAGACACTTAAGAGAAAAATAAGCTATATAATTGACAGTGTGTCTAGTTTGTGGGAGTGTTGTTCCCTTTCAATATTAAGAATAAGTGTTTTGCCATGTAATTTTGTTCTAGTGTGAGCCCAGAATGACTCAGTGTTTAACTGGACACACCTTAGAGTTGAATCAAGATAGTGCGATCAAGTTCTGTTAAAGAGCCTACTGGTATAAGAGGGGATTATGCATTGAGATAAAATCATATCTTTCTCCACAAAGTAACTTCTTTATATATGTAGTATATAATATATGAATGTGCATATCTTTCTTTATGTATTTGCAGTACAGTACACACTTCCCATAACACCTGATGTAATCGTTACATCATAAAAAGAATGGCATCTACGCTAAAGTTAGTCTCTAGTTTATCCCTAGGTTAACTGCAGTCAGCCGGATCCGGGCCGTAACCAGATCAGATGGTGGACCTGCGCCCAGACATGACCAACGCATCCCTCAAGTGTCTGCAGAGACCGTGTCAATTAGACTCCCCCTTAAATTGCCTCATCGACACGGTATCTTCAATAAACCCGTCCCCGGCGTGATGACTCCGATCTTTTAAATATTCCTATCTAATAAATTGCCTTATCGTCACGACATCCCAATATACCGTCTCCGGCGTGATGACTCCGATCTTTCAAATATTCCTATCTAATAATTGCCTCATCGACACGACATCCTCAATAAACCTGTCTCCTGCGTAATGACTCTTATCTTTCGAATATTCCTATCTAATAATTGCCTCACTGACACGGCATCCTCAATAAACCCGTCTCTGACGTGATGACTCCGATCTTTTGAATATTCCTATCTAATAATTGGCTCACCGACACGGCATGATGGCCAGAGGAGAACTGGCACCCCGACTGAGCCTGGTTTCTCCCAAGGTTTATTTTTCTCCATTATGCCACCTGATTGAGTTTTGGTTCCTTGCCACTGTCGCCTTTGGCTTGGCTTGCTCAGTTGGGGACACTACATTTTCAACTAAATATTCAAATAAATTGTCAACTAAATTACTGATCTGCCTGCATTGTCACTATATGATAATAGAAATGAGCTGGATAACATCACTGTTTTCTCCAGAGCCGTACAGCCAAATCAAATTCTGTTGCATTATTTTCCTGTTTTACACTGTGAAGCTGCTTTGAAACAATCTGCATTGTAAAAAGCGCTATATAAATAAAGGTGACTTCACTTGACTTGACTACACTAATTGACCATGGCTAAGAAAAATCCAGTTAGTTCTTAGAAAAGGTCTAGCAATATTTATTTTAAGGTTCAAGGTTTATGGTTCCCTTTATTGCCATTCAGCACTTTTACAGAAAAAGGAGAAGGGGAAACTAAAGTTTTTAGTTTGACTAAAAAGCAGGGATTCAAGATTTCTTTCCAAAGTGATGAATTGTATACATTTAAAAAATGTGTTTTTAAAAGCTTGGGGGTTGGTAAGATTTTTTTTTTTTTTTTAAGAAGTTTCCTATGCTCACCAATGCTGCAATTATTTGATCAACAAAGAACCAGCAATAGTGCGAAATATTATTACACTAATAAATGTTTTCTATTTTAATATATTTAAAAATGATTCCATCAATGGCAAAGATGAATTTTCAGCAGCCATCTTCAGTGTCACATGATCTTTCAGAAATCAGTCTAATATGCTGATTTGGTGTTTAAGAAATATTATTATTTTTATAAATAAATACATTAATAAACTGCCCCAAATGCCTAAATAAATCTTACTGCCCCCAATCCTTTGAATGGTGGTGTATATCAAAGTCAATCTGTGTCTTTATTTTCTTTCTATATAACCATGACCGCATCTGTTTGTCTGGTGCTGATATGAAGGGCAGCTGGAACCGTTTCCTCTGTTGAATGACAAAACCAACCCATAGTATGTTGGGATACAGTGGATGGGCTCAGAGGATAAATTAAATAAGCTTTTTGACACTTACCACAATGTTGAGCAATCAAAGTTGACCAGGAGCCATTTATGAGGATTGAAATTGAAAGAGTCTGCAAACTAAAAGAGAAGCAAATTGTGATGTTTCTAACACTTATTCTTCTTGAGACGGGGCAAAACGTCACAAAATTTGCCTGGCATTGGTAAAATTAATACAATTTTCACTTTGAAATAAATCAGGGATAATCACTAGAATGTTCTTAACATAGATGTCAACAACATCAGATTATTAAAATATGAAATGAGGTTAATTCAATGTCAGTTTTCATTCTGAAGATCCTCTTACAATATTTCACCTGCCTAGTTCAGTAATATCAGAAACAAGACATCATATGTGTTAAATGTTCCCCATGTCTTGTTTGGACTTTTGTGTTATTTCCTGTTTCTGTGCCATGTTTGTAGTCCCTTGTAGTTTTTCATGTTGATTAGTTCCCTGATTGTTCCCATAATGAAGCAGGAGTTGAAGAGATACAGGGGTTTTATTAAACAAACAAACATAATCAAGAAACCATGCAGCCAACACAAGAAACAGAGAGAACCAAAAAGCAGGGACACGCACCATCTACAACTACTGCAAACATCGACTGACAAGGAAAAAGGGAAACACAAGGGCTGTGCCTGAAATCCCCCCCATACCATTAAATAGGGCACTGTTTGAGGGAACAGCCATTTTTAGTGGTGTCCAAAACCATAGTGGACGTTATCGAGTGCACTCATTCAATCGCACAATGGGCTAGAGAATACCCATAATGCACTGTGAGGGTCGTGCTGAATGACTTCCCGTGTCTGACCAAAAGGTGGCGCACTGGTTCCTACAGTTGAATCATCATCCATTTTCCAAATTGTAGGTCCAAAGTGGTTACAGCATAATATCATGCATACATTCATTTTTAATTAAGGTTTATACATGTTAGTTTCCATGACAGAGTTCAAGATAAATCCTTTCATCTTACTATTTGAGCTTCCAGTTTTCAAAAAATTCTGCTAAATTTCAAATAATCATTAAACAGCAAGCACAAGCAGCCTCATTTACTCCCTCAAATGAACTATATAAAGCTCCATTTCCACAGCACAGAAATTACCCGGAACAATTTGTACCAGGAACTTTTTTTACAGGAACTTTTGTCCCCCCGACCTGCTACTGTCTGCGTTTCCACTGCGGTCTAAAGTACCGTGAAGATTAGGCAAATAAGTCCGGTGATGTAGGACTGCGCGCGACTGCTCCTCCCAGTCAGCGACGGACAGTAATCATTTTTGTGTGATACTGTCTGCAACAATAACAAGTATGGAGGAGATGCAAGCAGCGCTGCTTTTGCTAGTTATGTATTGGTTTACTAAAGAGGTAATTTAAAAAAACGGCGGAAAAGAGACTAGCACTGATACTAAAGCGTATTCTGAAAGCTCGTAAAGCTAGATTTAAAATAAGACAAGTTGTTATTATGTTAGTATGTTATTATCAACTATTACGGACATTGACCGTGCAATTGCTGAGATAATGCGTGCCATCGGACAGAAAGAGCAAGACTGATATTTACTGAATGCAGAACGAACCTCGAAAAAGACTTTTAAAAATGCCGGTTGAAATAAAATGCTGCGTACGCTCAACCAATCAGCATGTTCAGCGCCCAAGTCCCACCCCGGAAAGTTCCTGAACTTTGAAAAAGTACTACCTTGCGAGCAGGGCCTTTTGGAGGGGGAAATATTTACCCGGAACTTAATTTAGACCCTGGTTCCTGCGGTCGAAACTCACAGAGTACCACCACAAAGTCCCTAGTTCCTGGGGAAAGTTCCTGCAGTGGAAACGCGGACTAATGTAGAGAATAGTGAGTGAGGGGACACAGCCAATGGCTATGAATAAGGGTAACAAGCTAACAAGACACAGATGGGAACAATCAGGGAACTAATCAATATGAAACTTTTAAGGGACTACAAACATGGCACAGAAACAGGAAGTAACAAAATTCCAAACAAGACATGGGGAAGGTATAACAGAGATATATAGTATATGTATAGTTTTACATATGATATTTTGATCTTCTTTATTACAACCATGACATCCGAACTCTATCCAAAATTGTTTGTGATTTTAAGATCATTTTCATCATATTAAATAGGTCCTAACAGTATCTAGCAACACCAATAATGGAGGTGCCAATTCAATTGATGGAGCCTAAGCCCTGTAGTCTCAATACTGTTATTCATTTATTTATTAAGTGATTGCTAGGGCAAGAAAAAAACTATTTGTGAAAGCAGGGATGGAGATTGCACCCTCATAGGTGAATAACTTTGAATAATTTAATCCAAAATAATTCCTTGATGCATACATTAAACTTCCATTTTGGTGACTATTTTATCCCAATACACAAGAATCTTTGTTAAAATAAAGACTGTAATTTTGAAATATGAAAATAAAATTTAAGATGAGTCATCTGTCACCTACGTGTTGGCTTGGTCTGACATGAACTCTTGAATCATAGAATATTATGCATCAAACTCACAATCAACTGCAGCATCTGTCCAATGAGCATTCGAACAGAGACATTATCTCAAAGTCTAATCTTTTTGCTCACTCTCCCCTTTCCAATATCCTTTCCATCTGCTTCAATAAAGAAGGCAGACACTGTCATGGCAGTCTGATAGTTGCCATGCTGAGTCCTGCCTGTCTTTCACTTCCTGGCAACGGACTGCACACAGGAAACAGCAGCCTGCTGTCATTTCGCGGTCAATAATAAAAACCATGGTCTGAGCAGGGGAGACTGTCTTCACTATTGTTTGAACTCGTGATGCTAATATACAGTGATATTTCTTTAGCGAGTGAAAAAAGGAACTTATCTAAAGGTCTTTCTTTGCCTCGGGAAATTACTTTACCCTTATCATTGCGACACCCAGCTGGGTGCCACAACAACTCAAAGGACGATCAGGGATCTCTAATTTCCAGCCCATTCCACAAGACATCGCTCATACCAGCTCACATCATTTGTGACATTTAAATATTCTCAATCGCACACGCACGACTCCGTCCTCCACACACCGCTCCCAAAGTAACAGGATCAATAGTTGAGCCCAGCACAGATTGCTCTTCTGTTATAACCTAGGGTGACCAAACGTCCTGTTTTCCCAGGACATGTCCTGTTTTCAAGTCCTGTACTGGCCCTAATATAACACTTTTCTATCCATAATGAGGGGGCATACTTTAAATGTATTGAAATTAATAAGGAATTTTTGAGTAAACTTCGAGTATCATTTGAGTATCTCATTGCCGGGCCGAGTGTCCTGGTTTTCGGTAATCAAAATATTATCACCCACACCTTTCAGGGCTTTAAGAGCAGCCTGTGTGAAGTGTGCTTAAGGACACAATGTGTGATTTGATTGTTATCTCACCTCTACGCCATTCAGGAGGGGTCTGAACTCTGGACAGATAAATGCACTCCCAGCATATGCTGCATCAATGTGCATCCAGATTTTCTCTGCATTACCTGACATAGAAATATTGACAATGTTTATATCAAAATATTCATGAATTTCATTGCAGCCACAAATAAGCTATACATGAAAAGAACAATAAATGGTATTTGGTCTTACAAATAGGGCCGAGCTCAGTGATGCAGTCGAACGCACAGGATGGAGTTGTTCCCAGTGTTGCACAAAACTAAGAGAAACATCCAGAAAATCAAATGGATGGATTATTATGTGTTGATTTTAATATGTTATGTACTGCTCAAACAAATAAGTCAACCTTATCCTAACCTACAATGTTCAATGAAAAATTCATTTGATCCCAACGATTTGATCACAAAAAAGATTTGTTCCTGCTCTTTTTGTCATTCTTCTAACACAGATCTGCTGGCTGAGCCTGGGGCTAATTTGACTAATGTGATTCAGCAAACAGGCTCTCCAAACAGCATTAGCCCTCATGCAGACGGTGGGGGACAGGTTCAGAGAAAGAGCAGAGACAAATGTCTAATTTGTTCTCATTTCATGCTCTCTCACAGTCTGAGTGGCTGCCATGATGCACCATGATGTTTGACTGATTCTGTAATTTTGCACTGTTAATATACAGTACAGTGGCTGGAAGTTATAATACTAATAGTAAAACTACTATACGCTATATACTATATTTATATGGTGAACATGATTTCACCAAGTAAAACATGTTCCTGGATCCATGTTTTTGTAGATCCTGGGACAACATTCTAATCAACCAATCAGATTTAAGGGAGTCATTTACAGATTATGACAAGTTTAGGCTTACAAGCAGGGTTAGGGGCTTCTACATCAGTTATTCACCTACATTTCCCTCTGATTTTAGGGATAACTTATGGGTAGGGTTAGGTTTAGGGGTTGGGATAGCATTAGAACTAAATTTTCAGACAGAAATGTTGTTCCAGGATCAACAAAATATGTTGAGTAATACAAATAATAAGTAAGTAATAATAATATTTGCTTTATTTATTGTTTTTAGTAGTGATGTGCTGTTTAAAAGAAGCATATAGTGATATACATACAAAAAATGGTATGAGTCCTGCGGCTCTATCCTCATCTAGAACACTCTGCAGCGCATCTCCTCGCACAGAAAACTTATTGTCGGAGGGAATTTTCTTCATCCTCACTCCACCTATCAACCCTGCCCTCTCCACCGATGAGTGTGCCTGAAATATCAACAAAACACTGCAATGTTATTTCTCAATTAATGATTGTTTTAAAAACATGACCATTATTGAAATTTTCATGGATTCCAATTATACTTTTACAGACACACAACTGGCACTTCACTGTTATCCTGATACATGAGAGAACTGTTGTGTTGCCCTTTTGCATTGTTTGACATTTCCATTCAATGAGAATTCTTGCTAATCATCCCAACTCACCCCCAGACGCTCATCCTTACAGAAGAAAAGGACTCACACAGTTATCACAGTGCCTGTTAAATGATGTGTATTATCTTGCAGACCAGTTTAAATGTCCTGTAGGTTAAATATACCCTTGCAGCAGTCTTTCAACTTGGCTTGTTGTCTCACCTGATCAGATGAGTAGGCGACTAGTTTGGCTGTAATATCTGACTCCGATTGGTCAGGATGGTCAGCCTGGATCAGTTTGACGATTTTGGAACGAGCAGCAAGAAGAGCCATGAGACTGGCTTCACTGGCAGTGCCCTGTATTAATAAACAGCATATGTATTTATTTATTTGAACATGTCTGCACAAGTACACCAACATTTGCTGTCTATATTGAGCAGTTCTCATAATTGCTCATAATTGCTATGTTCAATATTTTTTGAGACAAATTTTCTCTCATCTTGAATAGGCTATTGAGCGAAACAACCTCAATCAATATACCCCGGCGATGCAGCGGTGATGAATTTTCATCAGCTCTCCAGCTCTGTTTTGTATGTTCTCAAAGAGGGAATGAGAAGACTTCCACTCGAAACCCCTCAATCAGATTACCTCAGCTCATTGAGAGGCACGAGCTATCTTTGATTTCCCTTTGTCAGCCTGACAGCGCACACCCTTAAACTGATTACTAATGATTCAGTTTACTTTATTAGATAACCTGGAAAACTATTGCCACATTTGTTTGGCAACTCAATATGAAACAAATTTCAAATTTGGAGTGAAAATGTCAGTGAAATGTTAGTTATCACAAAGCAAATGAATATTGTTTCAATGACAAAAAGGATTTTCAATTCTAAATTATTTTGTTGCGTACCTCGTAACATTTATTAAATGTTACTTCATCGTTCATCTGCATCAAGCCTCATTGTTGTACCCTTCACTGGAATCTAGTTCAGTATATTGACTTTGACATACGCAACACTGTGTATTCTGACACCTTTTTATCAGAACCAGCATTAAATTCTTGAGCAATTTGAGCTACAGTAGCTCGTCTGTTTGATGGGACCACACGGGCCTTCGCACCCCACGTACATCAATGAGCCAATGAGCCACCATGACCCTGTTGCTGGTTCACCACTGTTCCTTCCTTGGACCACTTTTGATAGATACTGACCACTGCAGACCGGGAACACCCCACAAGAGCTGCAGTTTTGGAGATGCTCTGAGTTGTCTAGCCATCACAATTTGGTCCTTATCAAACTCGCTTAAATCCTTACGCTTGCTCATTTTTCCTGCTTCTAACACATCAAATTTGATGACAAAATGTTCAAAAATGTTTGTTTGTTTTTTATTTATTATTTTGTCTAAAGGTTTGATAAACTATTCTGTATAAATAATAATGCTACACGCTAAGTTTTCCTTGGATAATTTACTTATACCTACACCTGTTCTCCTCCCCTCTCTACTATGCCCACCTTTGTTGAAAGGCATTGCTTACAAAACCCACAAACTCCCTCATTAGTGCGTGCTATCGGTGTAAATAATGCTTGTTGCCATAGTGAGCTCTCTGAAAAGCCCAGAGACAAAACCATCCAGGGGAAGGACACACACTCCAAAGCGGCCCTAATGACAGAGCATCAAGCCGACTGTCATCAGTGGGCTTTCCATACGCTGTGCTTCCTGTGTCTCTTTCTAAATGGTCACAGCTGCTCAACTGCTGCATCAATTGTGATGAAATGAACACAGACTGCTCTCAGTACACGCCTGCCTGACTGTCTCCTCTCATGTCTAGCTGACGTCTTAAAAGGCAATTTCTACTGGACGTAACAATTGTCAGGGCCTAGAGAAGAAATCAATTACAAACAAGTTGTTGTGTGGGACATGTATTTGTCATTGTTCAGAAGAAATTACCCGTAAACACGGATTGAGCGTATGGCATTTCAATAGTTTGAAACATCCATTTTGACACCTGACACAAGAACCTGTTGCCTATTCAGATATGTAATTATATTTAAAGCAAATTTTCTATATTTCAATGTGTGTTGTCTGTTTCAAAACACATTTTGATTATATAAATCAACCTTTGCAGACCTACAGATGCTTAAAAGTTAATGTTCATTCAGAGTTATATACACTACGTTGCCAAAAGTTTTGGGATGCCCTGACATCCCATTCAAAATCCGTATAGGGTTTAATATGGATTTGGCCCACCCTTTGCTGCTATAACAGCTTCAACACTTCTGGGAAATCTTTCCACAAGGTATAGGCAAGTACTGTTCTCCTGGTAACCGCCAAACCCAGACTCGTCCATCGGATTGCCAGACCGAGAAGCGGCATTCATCACTCCAGAGAACATGTCTCCACTGCTCTTACACCACTGCATCCGACGCTTAGCATTGCACTTGGTGATGTAAGGCTTGGATGCAGCTGCTCGGCCATGGAAACCCATTCCATGAAGCTCTCTACACAGTTCTTGAGCTAATCTGAAGGCCACATGAAGTTTGCTGGTCTGTAGCTATCAGGGTTGGGAGGGTTACTTTTAAAATGTATTCCGTTACAGTTGTGTGGTCACTGATTTGAGCTGATCAGATCATCAGCACCAGCTGCGGCTGATCATTGTGTCTATTTAATGTCTTATTATCCACCTTGTGTTTGTCAGATTGTTTCAGAGTTCTCCTGTGTGCATGTCCTGTTCCTGGCTGTCTCTGTGTTCCTGTGTTTCGTGTCTGGATCCAGTGTTTATCTTCACGGGGAACAGACGACCAGGTTCACAGAAGACTGGTTGCCCATTCGCATCCCTGTGCTGCCAAGGGAGGACTACCGAGCACGTTGATTCATCTGACCCACTGCTACTACTCTTATTGGATTATTCTTGAATAAACACTGTTATTCTTACTCGCATTTGAATCCTCCTTCATTGAACCTGACTGCCTCAGCCAGCACTGACCCCGCTCTGTGATTTTACGTGGCCTACCACTTCATGGCTGAGTTGCTGTTGTTCCCAATTGCTTCCACTTTGTTATAATACCACTAACAGTTGACCATAGAATATTTAGTATTGAGGAAATTTCAAGAATGGACTTATTGCACAGGTGACAACCTACTGTACCACGCTTGAATTCACTGAGCTCCTGGGAGGGACCCATTCTTTCACAAATGTTTGTAGAAGCGTCTGCATACCTTGGTGCTTAATTATTCACCTGTGGCCATGGAAGTGATTTGAACACCTGAATTCAATGATTTGGAGGGGTGTCCCTATACTTTTGGCTATACAGTGTCTCATCAATTAAAAATTATATACAGTTTATAAGAAATGATCTTCTCCAATAACCTTCATGTACCCCTGGTTGAAACCCTTTAAGTGATGCCATTCAAATAAACTTACAGTACTAGCAGCACAAATATTTTCTGAATTATCTCACCTGGATGACCCCTCCCCCTTTGCCCTCCGTACCAGCAAGAAAATCTTCTGGTAGCTTCAGCATCTTTCCCAGCCAGTCCAGCATCACTGTCTCCAGCTCCGTACAGGCCGGACTCGCTGCCTACAAAACAAAAAAATCCTGCATCAGCTTACAAGAACAGACAGGTGGCTAAACGGACAGATGGACGGATATACATATGGCTAACTGGATGGATGGGTGGATGGATGGATATACAAATGGTTAACTGGATAAATGGATGGATGGATGCACAGACAGGTGGCTAAGCAAATTGATGCAATGATGGTGGATGTATGTATGGATGGATGGATGGATATGCAGATTGCTAACTGGATAAATGGATGGATGTACAGACAGGTGGCTAAACAAAATGCAATGATGGGTGGATGTATGAATGGATGGATGGATGGACAGGTAGGTTTAGGTTCCAAAACTAAATGGATAGCTGGATAGAGAGAAAAACATACCCAAGAGAATCCAATGCAACCAATGGCTCCACACAGCATGTCTGCTAGCATTGCAGGAAAAGAGTGGGCAGTAGGGAAGTATGCATAGAAGTAGGGGCTGTGCCAGTGAGTCACCTGAAACAGTGCAGTAAACAAGTAGAAACAATTGTTTAAAATTGATATTCAATATTCATAAAAAAAAACATATAAGAGATAATTTTTACAACCTATTTATTTGCTTCAGTATTTTAATATGTTATCAAGCTACAGAGTAAGGGGACTGTGATATGTCAGATTTCGTTTGGTTGTTCTGTTGTTGTTGTTCACCTTTGCTCTTTTGAACAGGCAGCATGACTTCAGAAATAGTGACATTGGGTTTTTCTCTCAGAAAGTTAAAGGTTAGATGAAATTATGAAGGCTAGATGAAATTATTCCATGTTTTTTTTCTAGCTGAGAAGAGAGAGCTTGAGGCACTGTGCGTCTGTCTCTCTCTTGCAGGATTTTCCTATTGTGAGTCATTCATTAGCTCCAGCACACACTTTTAAACAAGCATTAAAACAGGACTTCTGAAAAGGAAAATTGGTCTAATTGGACACATTGGGAAGGTTAACACCTTTAACTGAATTAAACAGTTAGTTTTTTCCTCTGAGCTATGAAATAAAGGGGTGGAGGAGGCTTTGCTAAAAAAAAAGGCATGTATAATGAGAGAAAATTTTGAGAATCTCTCGGTGTGGCCACATTTTAAAACAAAATACAGTGTATCTGTATCTGTACAAGATAAATCACGCAGATGAATATTTTCACTTATCGGCATAGTGGATAACATAACTACATCATCCTATCTGTTTTATACTTGGTAGGCTATCAGTTTAATTGGTGGACCAAAGCCATATTCGATGGTAATTGTTTGTGGGGTCATAAGGTATTTTCATCATTGACAGGGACTAGTCAGTGATTTTATTGCTGTCCGAATCCATAATGTCAGTGTTTTTCTCCCACCAACAATGTAAAAATCCCCAGCCGGATTACCTACTGTTTTTTGACAAACACCAGGGTCGTGTGGAAATTGAATTGGCGTCCGAATCCACATCTCTGAGTTTTCAAGAATATATCATCTCACAATTCACTGTTTAAATCCTTTTTGATCACTGCAGAGCACCATACGGTTGCTCTTCGCTGTAATTTGGATGCATTTTAAAGATCTACACTTTTTGTATTGAAATGCTGGCAAGTATTTACAATTGCAATATATTTAATCAACGCTCAAAAAATAAAAAGAAGAAAAGCACGTAAACATTTGAATGCAATATGCTGGTAACACTTTAAGGTTCCCTTTGTAAAGGGTTATTAACGGTGTTTGTTAATGACTAATAACTCATTTACAAATGCATTATAGATCGTTGATTAGCAGTTATTACTGAATGAATAAAAAGAGTGACTGTAAAGGGGTCATGAACTGCGTTTTTTTATTGTTTTATGATGTTTCCTGGGGTGCACTTATAATGTTAGAATGCTTTTTGCATTAAAAATTGTCATAATTTACAAATAAAAGGCATTTTTCCTACTCTGATTTTGGCTCTCTGCTCTGAACAATTACAATTACAGCTCTCATGGTTAACTAATTGTGAAAAGCGTTGCATTACATTTAGATCTATGGCATTATATTTAGATCTATGGCATTATATTATCATCTATGGCATTATATTTAGATTGTGGCATGAAAGGTTGCAGTGATGATCATTGTAGCCGATCACACACGTTGAGCGCATGAAAGCAGTGATCTCGTCATTGCAACTCAGTTTCTGTATACTAACGAATGCCTTCATCTTCACTAACAGTGCAAATGTGATATAGTTAAGAGATTCGTTGAATAAAACAGGAATCATTGATAAACACTTTCTTTGATCACTTTCTTTATATAATTTAATCACCTTTAAATAACAGATTATTTTCATCCTACTAAGAGAAACAACGCAAGTTGCCGTTTAGTCACTGGTCTGAATAACTGACACACAGACAAAGAACATCTGACTACATGAATCATTACATTTCAGATCAGGCCTTAGAATGAACACAGTTACTTACATGTTGCATTACTGTTGATCCCAGGCACTGCACAATAATTGTAATCCTCAACGGCATGTGTATTGCCTTTAACACAATACCTGCCAAATTGTGAGCCCTTTTTAACTCACATGTTATAGATGCTTAATAAATGTATTTATTCACACTTATTTACCTCAAAACCAGATTCCTGATTTACTTCATGATGCAACAAAATATGCTGAGTGAGACTGAAGGGTGTTGTATTTGTGGTTTTCTCATTAATATCTCATGACTGCAACTTTTCTTAAAATGTTCCCTACAAAAAGTTACTGTCTTACCCATGATATTCCACAAAAGGCTCATGCCTATCCTCAGCAGTGTATAAAACTGATTTCTTGCTTATCAAGATGAAATTATCAAACTTTATTTTGAAATGTAAAGTGAACACATGTGAACCATTTATTAATGAGTTAATCACATCACTAAAGCTGGCGTGCTGGCGTGTTCTGGCGTGTAACAGGAGTTGGCGCTAGTGAGCATGTGAACGTGAACCTTGTAAAGTGAAATGTAAAGTGAACACATGTGAACCATTTATTGATAAGTTACAAACATTAATAACCTGTGAAAGTGAACCTTAATGTAAAGTGAACACATGTGAAACATTTATTGACAAGTTACAAACATTAGTAACCGTGAATCATGTATTTATTCATTATTAATGCACACACAGAAAATAGTATTTTTTCTGATGAAATAGTTTATGGTTGATGCATTGTATCCGTAAACACAACTTTAAACTTGAACATTAACATATTAATACGCAATCAATAATTATTTTGATATCATGATAAAGACCACTGTAACCTGAGCCATCCACACTTTAGTTACAGTAACGTTATGCGCGTGACAGAACCGTCAGTGGGAGAGCCAGAGCGGTTATTTGTGTAAGGCAACTGCAAACTAACACAGCGACTACACAATTAATATAAACACTTGAAAAACATAGACTACGATGTCACCTTAGTTAGCTTACCATCAAATCAGTAACACTTAAAAATTCGCTTCAGAGCACGATAGAACCATAGACAGTAAAAGAAATGGAAACAGCGACCCCATAGACTTCAACGGAGAAAGTGAAGTCAATTAGAAGCACTCACTTCCTGATGGCTGAGCGTACTGCACAGCCTCAGACTGAGCTTGACGACGTAGATGTGACGTGAGCAACCTGTCTGACAGTTGTAAGTCTTCTAGTAGTTGTGCAAAGTAAAATCTGAATCACCGAATCTTGCAGAGATGGAGAGCGCGAGCAGGAGCAACTTTTGGTAAGTATTCTGATGAATTATTTTGTCATTGCATATATTTATTTATTTTAATAAATTGCCTCATAGACAGTAAAAGATTGCCTGCAAGCTTCACCTCCTGTCTATACGGTAATTTATCTACTGTGCAACAAAGAGTCGCGTGGTTATGACACAATCGTTAGCCTATTTTTACAAAAACGGCTTCTATGGGGCGATAGTGTAAGATACAAGGTAATTGCCTTGTAATGCCTTTTACAAATTGCCGTGTTTCTTTAGAAATAAACAATGGACAAATGGAGTCTTTAAACGCCTCAGATGTAAAGTTATGTCAAAGTGACGCCAAAATGAATGGGAGTTCATGGAATGCTAACTCGGATTGAGCCCTGCCAATGGTGAGTTCCCAGACCCAACATCTTGATGTGGGTCTGGCTTGTCAGGCTAGTTGGATAAGCAAATTAACACAAACCCACAACATGCATTCAGTAATGGGTAGAATATACTGAACACTGTAAAAAATAAATCTGTAAGTACATGTACATGTAACAAGGACTGTGAAATAAAGTGTTACAAATTCAATTTTAATTACTGGTTATTTACAATGACCAAAACCTCCGGACGTGGTAACCTAGAATAATGCTAACACTTGATGGCTGCTCTGTCAAGTCTTTGTCTTCTGTTAGGTACCTGGGTGTGCTCTGTAATACCAATCTTTCATTTGAAAGCCACGCTTCTAGCATCTGTAAAACCCCATTCTTCTATCTTAAAAATATATCTAAATTACGACATGCTCTCAATGCAAAATGCAGAACAGTTCATGCATTCATGACCTCAAGGCTTTAGTTAGTTAATGCATTCATGACCTCAAGGCTAGATTATTGTAATGCTCTACTGGGTGGTTGCCCTGCAAGCTTAATAAATAAACTCCAGCTGGTCCAAAACACAGCAGCTCGAGTTCTTACTAGGAAGTATGACCATATTAGCCCGGTTCTCTCAACACTGCACTGGCTCCCTATTAAACATCATACATATTTTAAAATCTTACTAATTATTTACGAAGCACTAAATGGTTTAGATCCCCAGTACTTGAACAAGCTCTTAACGCATTATAGCCCTTCACTTCTATTGCGGTCCCAAAATTCGGGCCAGTTGATAATACCGAGAATATCAAAATCAACTGCTGGTGGTCGATCCTTTTCCTATTTAGCACCTAAACTCTGGAAGCTGACACACTGTCAGTTTAAATCTAGACTAAAGAATGCATCTCTTTACTATGGCATACACATAGAACATTATCAATTTCTATTATTCAAATCAGTTAAATGATTGTTAGGCTGCATAAGCTAGGTCAGCCTGAACCGAGAAGGCGTCCCATAACACCTGATGTACTCGTTACATCATAAGAAGAATGGCATCTACGCTAATATTAGTCTCTCTGTTTATCCAGAGGTTTACAGTAGTCTCCTGGATCCAGGCCGTATCCAGATCAGATGGTGGATCTACGCCTAGACAGGACCACAATGCAGCCCTGAAGTGTCAGCAGAGACCGTGTCAACTAAATTCTCCCCTGTGAAGATCTCCTTCACTTCACTTTCCAGATGAAAACGTTATCGAAATTAAACTAAAACACCGTATTATGCAATGCAGACAAGTAATTTGGCAGTCATTTGAAGAAAAACTTCACGCCTGCTTACATATATATCAGACGCTCTTGTCTGTAGACTAAACACGTAATGCTTATGTGCATCCCGTCATCATTCTCACAGATTCACGTTTTTTTTAAAGCTTACACAAAGATGATAACTGTACTGTTTCAAAACTGTTTCAAAACCTGTTTTGGTGTTTGAGTTCTGCCGGGCGCTGTTGTCCGGTATGGGATGAGCGGCCGGAACGCATTGAGAGTTTTCTATTTTGGTTGAAAATGGTGTAGTGTAAGTGGCCCCAAAGTAAATAACTAATGATTCTTTACAGCGGAAATCAATCAATCAAAAACTTACTTTAGCTGGACAATACCTTTTTTCTAGAGCTGATGTACAGCCAAAACAATCGCTCTTCCATTCATTTCCCATTATCACTGTAAAGCTGCTTTGAAACAATCTATATTGTGAAAAGCGCTATGTAAATGAAGGTGCCTTGACTTGACTAGCCATCTAGACTTAAAATAATTTACTGTACATAAATTGACTTAAATCTAGAGATGCATTCTATAAAATATGACGCCTAAACAAATCTTACCAGTTGAAAACAAAGTTTAACTTCTGTCTGGTTAGCACTGACTCACCCCTGGCATGATCACCCTCTCTATGTCTTTGACCACATCCTCATAGTTCTCTGCCTCCTCCGGGGCCTCCTCGGGAATCAGTGGCCTCAGATATCCAGGTTCCACATCAGGGTAAACCTGCCTCTTCTCAATGTTCTCTATATAATCTGCCATGTAGTCCACCATCTCCTTCCCGCGTCTCCGGAACTCTGCAGTGTCCATCGTTTTGGCTGAAAGTAGAATAGAGTCTTTCAGTGGGAAGAATAAAAGTCAATCTGATGTATCTTCTCATTGTTCTCAAATGAGGAGAGCTATAGTGTGATTGAGATTTTCATGGACAACATGACTCTCAGTATCTTAACAGGAAAACTAGAGCCAAAGGACACATGTTCAATAATTATAGCAAATCCTCAACAATACATTAGTTTCGGTGAGTATTTTTATTTTTTATTTTAAGAATTACGTTCAGTAAACAATCCTGCAGCATATCAGCGTTATTTTTTAGTATTATTACTCTTATAGTCTTTGGTTACACTTTATTTTAAGGTGTCTGTGTTACAGTGTAATTATATATCTAAGTGTACTAATAATAATTAACGACATATACTTACTATAGGTTTAGGATTAGGATTAGGGTTTGGTTTAAGGGGTAGTTGCATGTAATTATGCATCATTTAAAGTCCATTATTATTATTATTGCCAATTTGATTATATTATATTACTAAAGTAACTACATGTAAAGTGTAACAAAGACACTGTAAAATACAGTTTTGAATTTGCTATTATTTTTTATATTTTCAGTTTTAATTAATGTTTTTATTAATTTAATATGTATTTAATTTTGCTATATGCTTTTGTTGTTTTAGTCTCATTTAAGTTTTTGAAATATTAATATTTAGGGTTATTTTTTATTTCAGTTTTAATTTTAGTTTTATTTCATTTTTTACCCCAGTTATTCATTTTATTGTTTAAACTTAATCTTATTTCAGTTAGCTGCCAATGTAATATTGCTTTATTTAAATTAACAAAAAGGTTTGTAATATTTTCAGTTTTAGTAGACGTAAATAACCTTGCAACATATCTTGTGATATAATGAATGCACCTCTTACAGAGTACACAAATGAATTCTATTTGTGTGAATATGAAAAAAAACCCATAATCAATCATTATCCCTGCACATGAGTAGAAATATTCTGCTGATAAGAACATTACAGGTTGCCAAATACATACTATAAAAAATGAACAATGATGTGAACTTTCCAACCTAAAGTTTGAACAGAATGCTGGCACAGCTCATTTGCATTACATTTCTTAATTTTACAAATTTCTTACACTGATTTTCCTCACACAATCACATGTTGTCCATAGGTTAAATTTGACCTTAAATTGGAATTGAATAGAGCACATATAACAGAAAGAAACTGCAATATATCAGTGAAAGCATTGTCCTAAAAGAGTTCTATCAGCAGGGTTGGTGACAGCGACTACTATTCATTATTTGTAGGCCTGTTATCTCTTTACCCTAATCCACATAATACAAATGGATTGAGATGTGTCAGTGTGTGTGTGTGTGTGTGTGTGTGTGTGTGTGTGTGTGTGTGTGTGTGTGTGTGTGTGTGTGTGTGTGTGTGTGTGTGTGTGTGTGTGTGTGTGTGTGTGTGTGTGTGTGTGTGTGTGTGTGTGTGTGTGTGTGTGTGTGTGTGTGTGTGTGTGTGTGTGTGTGTGTGTATATGTGTGCGTTTCAGTTATTCTCTACATTATGGGGACAAAATGTCCCCACAAATATGCCATTCCTTTTCCTTGTGGGGACATTTTTTGGAAAAATGCAGAAAGTTTTCTGTGATGGGTAGGTTTAGGGGATAGCATAACAGTTTGTGCAGTATAAAAACCATTATGCCTATGGAAATAAAACACGAAAACCCAGCGTATGTGTGTGCGCCCGTGTGTGTGTGTGTGTGTGTGTGTGTGTGTGTGTGTGTGTGTGTGTGTGTGTGTGTGTGCGTGCGCGTGTGTGTGTCTGTGTGTTTGTGTGTATTCAAGTGATGACTCATCCAGAAGTGTTTTGATCACGTACTAGTAAGTACTATTAAAGTTGTACATCTTTGCACACGTGTACAAACATAAATTTGCTGTTTGAGGACAAACCATTGAATTTTTTTTAAATGATATTTGTATTTTGTAAACATTTTTACTATACATTTATGTATGTCGTGAATTAACATTAAAGCTAATTAAACTTAAGCATACTTCTGAAGACAAACCAGCAAATGCAAAGAAGCATTTAGGATCAATCATTATCCTAATGTTCCTACAACAAATAAGAAAAATTGCGTATAAAAGCTTGAATTAATCATTTTGATTTATAAAGCCACAGGCATCTCAGAAAACACTTTATGGTTTGTCAAGTGGAGATATCTTCATGGCATGTCATGCTGCGCTGAAGCAGGTGTTGTAAGTCTGCTGATTACATTTAACTGGCATGGGGACATTTTTTTTAAATAAATACTAAACTCAGCATGCTTTACAATAAGAAACACAATGCAGAACGAGAAAGAAAAGACAATCCACCTCAGTAGTTATACATGTCTTCAACCTGACAAAATCCTATAATATTCTATAATATTTGGATCTTGTACCTGGACTGTGTTCTGAATGCTCAACAAGTGTTACACTCATAATAACTCTCTCTTTCCTCTAATAGCTTTCAATGTACTTACAGTGTCAGGCAAAAAAGAAGATTTGTCCCTCTTGTCGGTCCTCACACGCTTTCTGTTTGTTTCAAACACACATATGTAAACACATACACACAGAGCAAAGCAGAGTGATGTGGAACAGCAGGGAAGCCTGGGGGTTTATCAGCCCTGCCACCGTTCAGACGGCCAATCAGAACGAGGCTTTCATTCAGAGCAGCGCACACAGGCAGGGCAAAAGGAGCTGATTCATAAGGAGTTAATGAGAACCTGTTCACTTTCCACAAACACTAATACAATTGCATTCATACAGACCAATACAAGTCCACATAACATTTTTTAATGTACAGTGCAGACCATTATAGCAAAAAAGGTTAACATACGAGATCTCACATATTACCCTGGTCAATATTTTAGTTAGGGCATCTGAAGTGCCTGTTTACAGCTATTTCATTTCGAAATGACTCAACACTATGCCAATATATGTGTTTTCTTGTAAAGTTGAAAAGCTATCCATAAAACCCACATATTGAAGACAGATAGCCACCCATTAATTAATGTACGTGGTCAATTAATCCATAATATAAAGATCAGTAATAAGTGATTAGTCTGCCAAATCTCTTCCAAAACCAATTTCACAGTTTTCTTCATCTTTTTTCCTTCTAAAAGATGGTTTGTAATTTTATATTATTTAATATTATATTCTGTATTATTATTCATCAATATTCATAATCATTTGTATTATTTTTATTCAGTCAGTGTGAACACAGGAGTGTGAGGATTACACGGAGAGACACGGAGAGGAGATCATTTTGAACAGGAATATGAAGCATGAGTTTTCCAATTATGCACAGGTGACAGAAATTCTCTGTAAGGAAGAATTATGTAGCAGGTCCAATGAACAATGAACTTGAACAATGAACAACAAGTTTCTCTATGTATATGTCTAAGGATTGTGAAAGCACGAGGTATAGCATAAACAACCTGTTTTTCTGGTAATAGACTTTATTTTTTCTGTTTAAGCAACCTATAAAACCCAACCTTGTGTCCAGAAAGACAGATAAAGTTGGAATGAATGCCATCTCCAATAAAATTGTCTCTCTCTCCTATGCTGACATATAAAATAATAAAAACGAGATCTCTTGGCAAAATAACTGGTGTCCGGTCCCGCAAATTAAACAACAACAGGGAAAAGCTTAATTTTTAAGTCTACAATTCCATGCTATCTTTTCATGCATTTATTTCCATTGCATCCTAAATAGGCTAGGCCTATTCCAGTTCAGAACAAAACATGGTTCTTAAATCAGTCTTCTGTAGGTCCTGTATATTGACACAGCTAGCATGAATAACTCACATTGTTGGGGAATCATTTCTGATTGACCGTACAGGATGTTCAGAACTAGTTTAGTAAATTTAAAACAGAGGAATAAACCGTTCTTCCATCAGGTGAGGATGATTGAGATTACTGTTAATGAGATTGTCTGCCCTCTAGTGGACGTGAACATGGCTTGCGTCACACTGTAACAGGTGATTGTACAAAATAGCGCAGCACATTGTCTTATTGTTTATAATGTTGAGTAATATTTGCTGGTCACAACTCTCTAACATTTAGAAACTTTATTAGAAGTGCTCACTGTTGTGTATGGGTTTGAGATGCAGCAGAACTATTTAAAGTCTATAATAATATTTCTGCATCAGATTTTTTTTTCGTAACAGAAGGTAGAAATTATTCAAATTAATTTTTTCAATGTAATGCACATTTTAAATTACAACATGGCCTTCAAAATTATTTATACTGCCTCTCATCCATACATCCATCCATCCTTCCAGCCACATATCCATCCATCCATTCATCCATCCATCCATCCACCCACCAACCCATCCATCCATCCATCCATCCATTGTGCAATACTATGCATACAATTTACTATGAACCTGCCCTACCTGAAACTAAAATTGCTGTAATATTTATTACAGCAATTTTATTATTTATTACTTGGCAAAATAACTTATGTCCGGTCCCGTGAATTAAACAAAAACGGGAAAAAGTGTAATTTTTAAGTCTATAATTCCATACGATCTTTTCATTATGCTTTCATGCATTTATTTCCATTGCATCCTAAATAGGCCTATTGCTATTCCAGTTCAGAACAAAACATGGTTCTTTAAATCAGTTTTCTGTTGGTCCTGTATACTGACACAGCTAGCATGAATAACGTCTCGGTTATGACTATAACCCTTGTTCCCTAAGAAGGGAACGAGACACTGCGTCGGAACGACACTCTGGGATGCCCCTCAGCGTACTGCGTCTGAAGCATGAATGAAATCAACCTCCAATTCTGACTGGTACTGCGTCATGACGTAGTATGTGACGGCATACACGGAAGCTACAAAGGGATCGCCGGCACATAATACAAACAGCTTTTGCAATGAAGCAGGCGCTCCCAATGTGATGGTGTGGCAGGGAGACGCAGTGTCTCGTTCCCTTCTCAGGAAACAAGGGTTATAGTCATAACTGAGGTGTTATTCATGCTTGCTGTATCCCTTTCAAGGGAACTCGCACTGCGTCGGAACGACATTAGGGGAAAGAATACCCACTATGCCACACCATAATCATGCCCATCCTAGTGTGAAGCTGGAACCCCAGGCACACTTAGGACGCGAGCACCCTGGCGCCAGGCGTCGCAGGGAGTTACAGACTGTAGAAATGTATGAAGGTGTGCGGGGTGGCCCACCCGGCCACCTCGCAGATCTCCTGAAGCGAGACTCCAGAAAAGAGGGCCATCGAGGAGGCCATGCCACTGCTGGAATGAGCCCTCACTGCCATAGGTGAAGGCAAATTGCGCACCTTATAAGCCGTGGCTATAGCCTGGACAATCCAATTATTGATTGTCTGTTTTGAAGCAGGCAGCCCTTTCCTGGGTGAGCCAAAGCACATCAACAACTGGTCTGACTTCCTCCACTTCAAAGAATTCTATAAGTAAATTCTTAGTGTCTGACTGGGCAGAGCAAGTGAAGTCTCCCCGCTTCCGCCGTCACGTGAGGTGGGGGATGGAAGGGCTGAAGAACCACTGACCGTCCCTCCCTCTATGGCACCTTGAGCACGTAGCCCGGTCTTGGATGTAAGATGGCCTTAACTCCACCAGGGGCAAACTCCAGACAGGTTGGTGTAACCGCCAAGGCCTGGAGGTCCCCCACTCTCCTCGGAGAAGTGCTAGCAAGGAGAAAGGGTCAGGTTCTTTGCCTCAGCTGACTCCAGTGGTTCAAAGGGGGCCTCAGCCAACCCCTCGAGCACCCCCGCCAGATCTCAGGTTGGGACTCTGGAGAGAGTCGCAGGCCTCATCCTCCGAGCCCCATGGAGGAAACGTACAACCAGATGGTGCTTCCCCAGAGGCCCATCACCTACAGGCGAGTGGAAAGCCCCAAAGGCAGCCACATACACCTTTAGTATGGACGGGGTAAGACCGGCGGAGAAACGATTTTGGAGGAACTCCAGCACTGAAGCCACTGGGCAGTTAACTGGGTCAACCTCACACTCTCTACACCAAGTGGAAAACACATTCCACTTCAGGCTGTACAACCTCCTGGTGGAAGGAGCCCTGGAGCTGAGCAAAGTCTCGACAACATCTGCTGACAGGCCAGCCTCTAGGTACCGGGCACCCTCAGGGGCCAGACCCAGAGGTCGCTCAACTCTGGCCGGGGGTGAAATATATTGCCCCCTGCCTGAGACAGCATATCCATCCTCAGAGGGATCTACCACGGGAGTCTAGCGGTGCTACAATGCCCGAGAACCATACCCGGGTCAGCCAGCAGGGTGCAACTAAGAGTAGGCTGATCCCTTCTCAGCGAACCCGCTCCAAGACTCCCGGGAGCAGAGCGATCGGGGGAAATGCATACAGACGCAGCCTCGGTCACGTCTGCATCATGGCGTCCAACCCCAGCGGGGCTGGATGCCTGAGAGAAAGCCACAGTGGACAGTGGGACGTCTCCCGAGACGTGAACAGATCCACTTCCACTGGGCCGAATCTCTCGCACATGGCCTCCACCACCTCTGGGTGGAGTCGCCACTCCCGGGCCTCAGCCCCTGCCTCGACAGGATGTCTGCTCCCTGGTTTTGGTCCCTGGGGACATACATCGCTCTGAGAGACGACAGTTTCCCCTGGGACCACAGGAGGGTCTGCATAGAATCTGCATAGAGGGCGCAACCTAAGACCCCCTGATGATTCAGATACGAAACTACAGACCTATTGTCTGTTCGTATCAGGAAAAAGCTCCTCAGAGCTCAGTAGACTGCCAGCATTTCCAGGCAATTTAAGTGCCAGGAGGAATGCCGGGTCTCCCACGGACCTCTCGCAAAGCGGCCGTCCATGACCGCACCCCAGCCAGTAAGGGAGGCATCTGTTGAAATGGTTTTCCGGCAACATGATGCTCCCAACACTGGCCCCAGGGACAGGAACCAAGGTTTCCTCCATATGACGAGGGAATGAGGCATCTGCGCGTTACCCTGATCATACGGAATGGATTTCTCCTCGAGAAAAAACCCCTGATTCCCAGCCACCATTGTAGGTCTCGTGCAGCAGGCCAAGAGATATTCTTTTGGACACAGCTGCAATGAGCCCCAGCAGTCTTTAAAACTGCTTCACAGTGATACTGTGGTCTAGCTTCATTCTAGAGACCATCGCCCGTATGGACTCGACACACGCAGGGGACAGTTGTGTCTGCATCATAGTCGAATCCCATACAACTCCCAGGAACGTGGTTCTCTGAGAAGGCTCTTTACGTGTTGAGTCTCAAACCCAAGCACTGAAAATGGCCAAGGACGACATCTCGATGCCGAACTGCCGCTACTCGCGACTGGGCCAATATGAGCCAGTCGTCGATGTAGTTCAGTACACGGATGCCCCGGAGACTCAGTTGGAGCCAGAGCTGCATCCATGCACTTGGTGAACATGCGAGGGGAAAGAGCCAGGCCGAACTGAAGAATCCGATATTGGTACGCTCACCCCGGAAGCGAACCTCAGGAACTTCCATTGACACAGAAGAATGGATACATGGAAGTATGCGTCCTTTTTAGATCTATTGTGACAAACCAGTCCTTAAACTGGATCTGACTCACGATGGTTGGAATTGTGAGCATTTTTTTGTTTCTTAGAAATATAGATTTTTTTTCTGTGAATTTGTGTTTTTGCAGATTTCCCATTCATTTCCTATGGTGGTCATTTTTGACCGAAGAGCACAAGTGGGAGTATTTTTTTTACGACCACTTAACATGCTCGAATCATGCCCTCAATTTTTTTGTGTGTTTACATACCGAATGCTAGAAAAGTCACCAAGTTTCATATCATTCTGATGGAGCTGTGATTTTAAAAAATTCCAAATGTGGTTCATAGGTTCAGTTTTTCATAGGTGTGTGTGTGTGTGTGTGTGTGTGTGTGTGTGCGTGTGTGTGCGTGTGTGTGTGTGTGTGTGTGTGTGTGTGTGTGTGTGTGTGTGTGTGTGTGTGTGTGTGTGTGTGTGTGTGTGTGTGTGTGTGTGTGTGTGTGTGTGTGTGTGTGTGTGTGTGTGTGTGTGTGTGTGTGTGACGTTCCCCATGTCCTCACTTTTCAAAATGCTTATAAATCATACAGAACAAGTTTTTTTTCACAGAAAGTGAACTGCACAGTCTCCTGTGAGGGCTAAGTTTAGGGGCAGGGGCAGTGTAAGGGGATAGAAAATACGGTTTGTACAGTATAAAAACCATTACGCCTATGGAATGTCCTCACATTTCACAAAAACAAACGTGTGTGTGTGTGTGTGTGTGTGTGTGTGTGTGTGTGTGTGTGTGTGTGTGTGTGTGTGTGTGTGTGTGTGTGTGTGTGTGTGTGTGTGTGTGTATAAGTGTGCGTGTGTGTGTGAGCGGATGTGTCAATATCACACTCTTGATGTTTTAGAGTGTCAGCCCTTTACAGCTGTGTACTTTTTTTCAGCATTGTGGCCGATTTGTAGACACACAAATATTCTGTGAATTTTTGTGTTTTTGCCAATTTCCCATTCATATGGTCGGTCATTTATGATGGTCGGTCATTTATGACCGAAGACAATGAACGCTACTTTTTTTTTAACGACCAATTAGCATGCACGGAATGATGTGAAATTTGGTGACTTTTCTTGCATTCGGTATGTAAACACACAAAAAAAAAATGTTGTGTTTACATTCCGAATGCAAGAAAAGTCACCAAATTTCACATCATTCCGATAAAGCTGTGATTATTAACATTTCAAAACAGAAAATTTTCTGGTCAGAAATGACCGAAGAGCACCAGAGGGTTAACACACCCCTCAAAGTCCAGACCTCAACCCCATCGAGCACATTTGGGGCGAGTTGGACAATAAACTGGACAGATCTATTGTACATTCAAAGGAAAGACTTTGGCTTCAGTGTCAGAAGGCATGGGATAACATTAGTGTTGAAGTTCTCAGAGGAAGTATATTGACACCATGCCAGATAGATGTGCTGCTGTAATTGCTGCAAAAGACACACCAAATATTAAAGTTAAAAGTGGATAAAAACAGTATGACTTACTTCATCTGATATTTTATGGTCAGAGCAACCATCAGCATGTTTCATGAACATTATGAAATTAAATCATGTTTTGGAGGCAAAAAGGTCAATATTTTCAGATATGTCAGTTGTTCTAATAATGTTGGCCACACTGTATGTTTGCATCATTGATCATTACTTTCCTGTTTATTTCTGTAAAGCTGTTTTGAAACAATCTGTTTATAAAGCGCTATATAAATAAAGGTGAAGAAAACGAATGATTGAAAGAATAAATGAAGGAATGAGCCAAACTTGTATTGATTTGTTGCAGTTACGATTCAAACCCAGCAGATGGCAATATGGCTTCAAAAAAAATATCATTGTGACTCTTGCTGATGGTTAATTTCCTGGAACACTGAGTACAAAATATAATGAACAGGAGATTAACAGAGAACAGGTTTCCCACAATGTTGAAAATCTTATTTTTAAAACTGTGTTACGTTATTTTAAAACAGAGCAACATTGCAATCTAACAGAACATGAACAAGGACACATGAAAAAAAAAGAAAGAAGTAAAACATCCATCCATCCACTGGTTGCGTGGTCGCTTTGTTTATTTGTATGCATGTGTGCTTTTGGGTGTTAGCTTATCTGCCGCTCATATGAATGTTTTAATAGGTGCGTGTATATTGTCTTTTTATCTCAAGTGTTGATTGACTAAAAATGGGCTGTATGAAGAGCTGTCAGAAAGTGCTAATGACCTCTGTTATGCAACAGAGATACTGTTGAAACATGTTGACTCTGATATGAAACACTTTCTCCTGTCATCATCATAATTCATGTTTAATTAGATATCACTCAGTACATGTATACTCTAAATGGGTTACAAGGAGATACATATTGTTAAAAAAGGCTGATGTTGTAGATTGTACATCACAGTCCTCATTACATCAGACAGTTCCACTGAGATATCTGTTGGAATTTTTTTTTTTTTTCAATGTACCTTTATTATGGCTTAATTTACTGTCATGAGTAAACATTGTAAGGACTAATGAAAATGTATAAAACTTTTTAAATAAAATCAGCTCATAAAGCTAAAAATGTTGATAAAATTTAATTAAATGAAAATTGAAAGGAAAGGATACACCTTAGGTGCCGACCAAAGTGTTACACCCCATTACTGGAAAAAACAACTGAACCTTGTGTGTCCAGTGAGAACACTTTTTTATGTTTAGTTTAAATGACACTTTGGCTGAATGGCTTTAACCTTCAGAATAATTCATTAAATACATTGCCATTCACTGGTTATATTTTATATAGGTGACATGTATAATCTACTTTTTTAGAAAACAGAAATTAATGTGCAGTCAGGAAATTCAAGTCTGAGATGGAAGAAAGGAAAGAGAGCAGAGAGGAAGGCGAAGCATGAAGCTGAATCTGTGGAGTGAAGAAAGGATTAGAGGAGCAAAGTTTAGATGCACAAATTTTGTTGTACAATGGTTACTATTTTAAATGTTCAGTTTTATATATTCAGTTTTTTTGTTAGCCTATTTGTTTTTTTATAGTCACATATTCATATTTCATCAAACCTAATGTCAACACAACATGTTCTATCAGTTGTTTATAATGTTTAATTGTACTCAATGACTAGGCTGTATGCTTTTGGGTTTGTTAAATATGTTGTTGGATATGTTTGTTTAATAATATGTGTTACTAAGCCATCCCCTGATTTCAAAGACAAGGCTGCATGTTTGAGCTGTTTTAACTGAGAGCAACTTGCACTGACATATCTTAAAATATGTCAGTGCCATTGTTTTGCAATATGCACATCAGTCATTTTTTTGTCTCTGAAACCAAGAGCATGTGTTTTTAATTAAGATACAGGATCATTTTTGATAAAGCTGGCCGACTTTACCTGAAAAGAAATGTGTTTCTGTCATGACAACTCTTGTTGTCATGTCTCAATGTTGATATGTTTGGTCTTGGCGGAATAGATCTGCTACTGCTGTTGGTTATTGTTGCTGCTGCAGAGCAAGTATGGGACTTGCTACTGCCAATACATACACAGACACGCTGCTGTGAGCAAGTAAGACATGCTGCTGCTGTACAATAGAGCGTACTTGAATTGCCCGTAGCAGATCTATACAGGTGGGGCTGGGGAAAGTGGAGGGTTTCTGAAAGCACGCTGCACTGCTTAAGCAAATGCTACCCGAGTATTTAAAGATTGAGTATCTCATTGGCTACTGATACAGCAGGAACCAATCTGCTGTGCCCTAAAGATGATGATGTGATTATGAGCAGAAAGGTTAAATAACCTATTTGCCTGCGCCATCTAGAGTTTCATGACAGAACTTTGTATTTCTCAAAATGTTGGTTGGTATATACCTTGCAAATAACACTGTCACACGGTTCGTTCTTTGGGCGGAAGGAAGAAGACAGGGTCAGCGGGTTGGAGACTCGGGGTGCTTTATTTTCTCTCGTTTCGTTATACAACATAAATCACGCCCACTGGCGTTTCACAATAAACTCAACTTTTCTCAATGTTCCTCAAGGTTTCTCAGTATTTCTCTGCGGTCTCTGTTCCTGCGTGTCTCCCGAGCCTCCAGTCAGTCTCTCTCCCAAAGCCTTCATCCGGATGGCTTATATCCGGTCTCTCCATGTCCATTACTGAAACAAGACACAGGTGTTTATGCTTTGCACTTGACCCACTTACGGCGCACCTGTTTCCCGACTCTCTCTCCCGTCACAGACCTCGCTAAACCACGCCCCCCCCCGGCACATACCCCCACCGCCCGACTCAGGCCGGGGAGCTGTCCCCCCCCCCCCCCCCCCCCAGAGGAAGTCAGCTACCACCATCTGCGCCCCCAGCCTGTGGATCACCTTGAACTTAAAAGGCTGTAAAGCGAGATACCAACGGGTGATCCGCCCGTTGGTATCCTTCATGCGGTGGAGCCATTGCAGGGGAGCGTGGTCCGAACAGAGGGTGAATTCCCGCCCCAGGAGGTAATATCGGAGGGTGAGGACGGCCCACCTAATAGCTAGGCATTCTTTCTCAATGGTGCTGTACTTAGTCTCCCTCTTCGAGAGCTTCCGACTAACGTACAGCACCGGCCGATCCTCACCCCTCACCTCCTGGAACAGGACTGCTCCCAGCCCCCTGTCCGACGCGTCAGTCTGTAACAGAAAGGGGAGAGAAAAATCAGGAGACTGTAAAAGTGGCCCCCCACATAGGGCAGCCTTTATCTGGGTGAGGGCCTGCTGACATCGCTCCGTCCACTGGACCGGGTCTGGCGCTTCCTTTTTAGTGAGATCAGTCAGCGGGCTAGCGAGTTCCGAATAATTGGGCACAAACCTCCTATAATATCCCGCCAGCCCCAGGAACTGTCTCACCTCCTTTTTGGTCTTAGGTCTCGGGCAGGTTGCAATCGCTGCAGTCTTATCAATTTGGGGACGCACCTGCCCGTGACCCAAGTGGAAGCCCAGATACCTGACCTCCACACGCCCAACTGCACACTTCTTTGGGTTGGCCGTTAGCCCCGCCCCCCTCAGCGAACTCAGAACAGCCCTCACATGCTCCATATGTCGCTGCCAGTCATTACTATAAATGACAATGTCATCCAGATAGGCAGCGGCATATGCAGCGTGGGGCCGTAAAATGCGGTCCATGAGACGCTGAAACGTGGCGGGGGCCCCAAACAACCTAAAAGGAAGTGTAACAAATTGGTGCAACCCGAACGGCGTTGTGAAAGCTGTATTTTCTTTAGATAAAGGAGATAAGGGGATCTGCCAGTATCCTTTCGTTAAATCCAGTGTCGAATAAAAACTAGCGGTGCCCAGCCGATCAAGCAATTCGTCAATCCTCGGCATTGGATACGCGTCGAATTTCGACACAGCATTCACCCTGCGGTAATCCACACAGAAACGCACCGAGCCGTCCGTTTTAGGTACTAAAACTATCGGGCTGGCCCAGTCACTGTGGGACTCTTCTATTACCCCCATATCAAGCATTGCCTCTAACTCACTCTGAACCACCTTTTTTTTTGTGTTCAGGCAGACGGTATGGCCGGCTGCGAACTACCACGCCCGGCTCGGTCTCAATATGGTGCTGAATGAGATTAGTTCGCCCGGGAAGGGATGAGAACACGTCCGCAAAATCTGCTTGCAACTGGGCCAGATCAGTGAGCTGTGACGGCGACAGGTGATCTCCCCCTGGGGCCAGAGCGATGGATTTTGTGTTAGTGGTCACTTCTGGCCCGAGATCATCCTCTGTCCCAATCACCGTCATCAGCATCACTGATTCCGCCTCGCTCCATTTTTTAAGGAGATTAAGGTGGTAAATTTGACGTGCTCCACCCCTGTCCGTGCGCACCACCTCATAATTGAGATCCCCAACTCGCTGTGTAACCTCAAAGGGTCCTTGCCACTTCGCTAGTAATTTAGAGCTTGATGTGGGGAGCAACACAAGGACTTTCTCCCCCGGTGTAAATTCTCGCAGTTTAGTACCCCAGTTATACAGCCGGGACTGTTTGCCCTGAGCCTGCAACAAATTCTCCATTGAAAGCCGCCCCAGAGTGTGGAGTTTTGTTCGCAGGTCCAGGACATACTGAATTTCATTTCGCCCATCAGAAGGTCCCTCCTCCCAAGTTTCCTTTAGGACATCCAGCACCCCGCGGGGCTGACGGCCATAAAGTAGCTCGAAGGGGGAAAACCCCGTAGAGGCTTGCGGGACTTCGCGTACAGCGAACAACAGGGGTTCTGACCATTTATCCCAATTTTTGGCGTCCTCGTGAACGAACTTACGAATCATGGTTTTCAACGTGCGATTAAACCGTTCCACCAGCCCGTCTGTTTGTGGGTGATAGACGCTGGTGCGAATCGATTTAATGCCCAATAATTCGTACAGCTCGCGTAAAGTACTTGACATAAACGCCGTGCCATGATCCGTGAGGATCTCTTTCGGGATCCCCACGCGGGAGATTAAACGAAACAGAGCGTCCGCAACACTCTTCGCGGAGATGGTACGGAGCGCTACTGCCTCCGGGTATCGTGTTGTATAGTCCACTATCACTAATACAAAGCGATGCCCCCGTGCCGATCGTTCTAATGGCCCGATGAGGTCCATACCAATTCTCTCGAAGGGGACCTGCATGAACGGGAGGGGGCGCAATGGCGCTTTTGGAGCAGCCGGCGGATTCACCAGCTGACATTCCCGACAAGACGCGCACCACCTGCGCACATTCTCGTGAATGCCCGGCCAAAAGAAACGGGCCATGAGACGATTTAATGTGGATCCCTGTCCCAAGTGTCCAGCCATGGGATTACAATGAGCCGCCTGGAAAAGCATTTCCCGGCGGCTCTTTGGCACTAACAACTGGGTTGTATTTTCCTTTGACTGAGTGTCTTGCGTCACTCTATACAACCGGTCTTTTATAATAGCAAAATACGGAAACGAGAGCGGCTGTTCAGGTTGGAGGGTCTGGCCGTCGATGGAACGGACCTGCTCGAAAGCGTGTTTTAACGATTCATCCTGAGACTGTTCCAGGGGAAAGTCATCGCGCTCCGAGAGGATCAGCCTCTCAATAGCGCTCGGTTCCCACGGGTCAGTGCTAAGTGGTCCCGGTTCAGTCTCCCCCACCTGTACAGTCGCTGCCGTTCCCGGCTCCCTTTTATCACAAGAGACATCCGCACACAAATACCCCAATAAATCTTTAAAAGCTGGCCAATTGGTTCCCAGAATCAGCGGATGTCTGAGGTGCGGACTAACCGCCACCTCCACACAATGTTTTTGCCCCCGGAATTTAATCACCATTGACACTACAGGATACCTCACCACGTCCCCGTGCACACACCGAACCTGAACCATGCGGCTTGTATCCAATGCCTCGGGCTGAATCAGGGTTTGGTGGATCGAGGTTTGGTTACAACCCGAATCCACCAGAGCCGGATAGGTACCCCCCTTAATACTCACGGGTATCTGGTACCAGCCAGCCTGACCGGGGGCAGCCTGCGGGACATCCGGGACCCGGATCATTATCCCCACCTCCATCATTGGACACCGATCCATAAAATGGTCCGGGTCCCCGCAACGCCAACAGACCGGCCCAGACCTACCCGCCACCCCTGTGGTGGTAAGTGGGCCCAGCGATGGGCGTGGAGAGAGCGGAAACGAGGGCGCGGCATTGGTCCCGCCGGAGCCCAGCCCCGCCCCTCTCGGCGGAGCTCGCGGAGTCCCGGCAAACTCCAGGCTGGATCCACCCCTCCCTCGGGGTGGAATTCTGGGCGGGCCTGGTGGACGAGACCTGGGGAGAGGGACAGGTTTCTGAGAGGGAGATAAGGGAGGGGAAGAAAAAGAAGAGGAGAGAGAGAGAGATGGTAGGGGTCCGCCGACCCCCGGGCACGCCACCATGTGGTCCTCCGCCAGGGTGATGGCCGAGTCCAACGACGTTGGTCGGTGGCACTGGACCCACTCGGCGGTTCTTCGTGGGAGCCGAGTGATGAACTGCTCCAGTGCCACGATGTCGATGATCTTCCCGACGTCGTTCCCCTCAGCCACCAGCCATTTGCGGCAGGAGTCCCGGAGCTGCTGGGCCATTACGAAGGGCCGGCCACTTTCGCCCAGCTCCAGCGACCGAAACCGCTGGCGGTGTTGCTCCGGGCTTCGGCCGACCCTCTACAGGATGGCCCTCTTGAGGTTGTCGAAGACCAGGAGGTTCCGGACAGGTAGCTGCTGGGCTGCGGTCTGAGATTCCCCCGACAGCAGGGGGATCAACCGCACCGACCATTGGTCCCGAGCCCATCCTGCCGCTGTGGCCATCTTCTCAAACAGGTCCAAGAAGACCTCTGGATCGTCCTGTGGCCCCATTTTATTCAGCGGCAGGTGGGTGGTGGCGCTCGGGATCGCTGGGGTTCCTGCCCGGACCTCCCGGTCCATCCAGCTCCGGAACCTCTCGCGGTCCTCCTGCTGGCCCTGCACGATCGCCTGGAAGCGGCGCTCCTGGTCGCCCCTCAGGTCCAGCAGGGCCTGGTGCTGCTCTTGATGCAGGACCGCGAGGGATGAAATGACCTCCGCAAATGGCGATTGCATAGCGGCGGCTGCTTCTTCCTTCCCGGGTTTTCGGCACCACTGTCACACGGTTCGTTCTTTGGGCGGAAGGAAGAAGACAGGGTCGGCGGGTTGGAGACTCGGGGTGCTTTATTTTCTCTTGTTTCGTTATACAATATAAATCACGCCCACTGGCGTTTCACAATAAACTCAACGTTTCTCAATGTTCCTCAAGGTTTCTCAGTATTTCTCTGCGGTCTCTGTTCCTGCGTGTCTCCCGAGCCTCCAGTCAGTCTCTCTCCCAAAGCCTTCATCCGGATGGCTTATATCCGGTCTCTCCACGCCCATTACTGAAACAAGACACAGGTGTTTATGCTTTGCACTTGACCCACTTACGGCGCACCTGTTTCCCGACTCTCTCTCCCGTCACAGACCTCGCTAAACCACGCCCCCCCCGGCACAAACACATTATGTGAACTGAATTTAAATGAAAATATGGTAACTGTGACTTTTACCTAAATAAACTACTAATTTACTGCTTAGTTAGAACGTTTTTAAAGGGATAGTTAACCCAAAAGTGAAAATTAGCCCATGATTTATCCTCAAGTCATCCTAGGATTAAATGACATTCTTCTTTCAGACGAATACAATCGGAGTTATATTAAGAAATGTCCTGGCTCTTCCAATCTTTATAATGGCAGTGAATGGCTGTTTCTGTCCATAAAAGTGCATCTCTCCATCATAAAACTGCTCCACACGGCTCTGGGGGTTAATAAAGGCCTTCTGAAGTGAAGCGATGCGTTTGTGTAAGAAAAATATCCATATTTTAAACTATTTTAAAACTGTAATCTCTAACTTCCGCTAACTGTCATACGCACATTCACGGGAGACTGGCGTTCCAGCGGATGAAGTAGGACGCTCCGGTGAGAATATGCTAGTTCTTGTGAGAACCAAGTTTTGTTTTGCTCTATCCTCTGAGCTTCCATGTTCGTCACCGGAACTTATGTCCTACGATGGAAAGCCAGTCTCTCGTGAACGTGCGTACGACAGTGAGTCTAAGTTGTAAAATACTGTAATTCAATTCAATTCAAATTTATTTGTATAGCGCTTTTCACAATACACATTGTTTCAAAGCAGCTTTACAGAAAGTGCATTTCATAAATGTACATTGAAAAATGTTAGAAAGAGAATGTTAAAGAAAAATGTTAGAATAAGTTAATCAATCATGTATTAATTTAGGCCATAACAGCGCTGGCGTTGAGTCGTCTCTTCACAGGCGTCGAGTCGTCTCATCACAGGTGTTGGGGCATCTGAAGTCTCCATGAGAGGCTGGATACAAACTGGAGCTGACGAACTAGTTACCTCGGGACTAGTGTCCCGAGATAACAGAAAAGCAGATGGGAAATAATTAGCATAGCCGCTGTTCAGAATATGAATGCTTTTGATCCGATTTAACTGTAGTATAAAACGTATTTATAATGTGAATGCTTGGCTAAAGAGATGCGTCTTTAATCTAGTTTTAAACTGGGACAGCGAGTCTGAACCTCGAACAATATCAGGAAGACTATTCCAGAGTTTAGGAGCTAAATGTGAAAATGCCCTCCCTCCTTTAGTGGATTTAGATATCCTAGGAATGACGAGAAGCCTCGAGTTTAGTGATCTTAAAGAGCGCGATGGATTGTAGGGCGATAGAAGATCCGTTAAATACACTGGAGCTAAACCATTTAGGGCTTTATAGGTCAGTAGCAATACTTTGTAATTGATACGGAACTTAATAGGTAACCAGTGTAGAGATGATAAAATTGGTGTTATATGATCATATTTTCTTGACCTAGTAAGAACTCTAGCAGCTGCGTTTTGGACTAACTGCAGCTTGTTTATTGATGATGCAGGACAACCAGCTAATAAAGCATTACAGTAATCTAGTCTCGAGGTCATGAACTAACTTTTCTGCATCAGAAATAGATAGCATGTTACGTAGCTTAGCAATGTTTCTAAGGTGGAAAAATGCCGTTCTTGTAACATATGAAATATGATTTTCGAAAGACAAGTTGCGGTCTAATATAACACCCAGGTCTTTTACTGTATCGGATAAAGTGACAGGACATCCTTCTAAGTTAAAGTTGTATTGTGAGAGGTTTTGTGGGCAGTTTTTTGGACCAATAAGTAATACCTCCGTTTTATCTGAATTTAATAGCAGAAAATTACACGTCATCCAGTATTTAATATCTTCAACACACGCTGTCAGTTTAGATAATTTAGCGTTTTCATCTGGTCGTGATGAAATATATAATTGAGTGTCATCAGCATAACAGTGGAAATTAATTCCATGTTTTCTTATAATATTACCAAGTGGCAGCATATATATTGAGAATAGCAGAGGGCCTAACACAGATCCTTGCGGCACCCCATAGTCTACTGACGTTATCTTTGATTTTTCCCCATTTAGACAGACAAAATGGTAGCGGTCTGATAAATACGATCTAAACCAGTTTAATGCCTGTCCCTGAACACCAGTGTAATTTTGAAGTCGATCTAAGAGTATTTTATGATCTATAGTATCGAACGCAGCACTAAGATCGAGTAGAACTAGAATTGAGATACAGCCTTGGTCAGAAGCTAGAAGTAAATCATTTGTGATTTTAACGAGCGCGGTTTCTGTGCTGTGATGCGGCCTGAATCCTGATTGAAATTTTTCATAGATATCATTTTCTTGCAAGAAAGAGCACAATTGAGCGGACACAACTTTTTCTAGTATTTTAGACATGAAAGGAAGATTTGAAATTGGTCTGTAATTTGCTAGGTTATTATGATCTAATTGTGGCTTCTTAATGAGAGGTTTTATGACTGCCAACTTGAATATTCTTGGAACATAACCTAAAGATAAAGACGAGTTAATAATATTGAGAAGATGCTCTTCCACTACAGGTAACAACTCTTTCAGTAGTTTAGTGGGTATTGGATAATACCATTAATTAAACATGTTGTTGGTTTAGATGCAATAATAAGTTTATTTAGCTCTTCCTGTCCTATAGTTGTAAAGCGGTGTAGTAGTTCTTGAGGGGCGATAATTGCGGTTGAATCATAAGACATCATTAAAGATTGTACATTTACAATTTTGTTTCTGATGCTTTCTATTTTCTCAGTGAAGAAATACATAAAATCATTACTACTAAACTGTAACGGAATATTTTGTTCAGGTGATGCTTGTTTATTTGTTAGTCTAGCCACAGTGTTAAATAAAAACCTTGGATTATTTTGGTTATTTTCTATTAGTTTGCGGAGATGCTCAGCCCTGGCTGCTTTTGGGGCCTTTTTATAACGTGACATACTATCTTTCCACACGATTCTAAAGACCTCTAAATTAGTTTGTTTCCATTTACGCTCTAAGTTACGAGTTTCTTGATAACATGTGTAGCACTGTTGTACCATGGTGCTTTAGTTTTCTCTCTAACCTTTTTAAATCTAATTGGTGCAACAATTTCTAATGTACTAGAGAAAATGGTGCTCATACTGCTAGTCATTTCCTCTAGTTCATCTGTTTGTTTGGGTTCACTTAGCAGCTGAGACAGATCAGGTAAGGTATTTGAGAATCTATCTATAGTGGTTGGAAGGATTGTTCTGCCTGGTCGATAACGTGGCGCAACATGACAGATTTCAGCAGTACGCAGTATGCAAGTTACCATGTAATGGTCAGTGACAACATCACTTTGTGGTATAATATCTATATCTGTAGCATCTGATAAGATATGGGAAGCACTTTCTCCTCCCTTTTAAAGATCCCACAGTTTAATGATACGCCTATTTATTTTGCTTTCCTAATTGAGAACAATTAGGTAGTTCGGATATATGGATTAATTTTTTTTTTTTTTTTTAAGGATACAGAAGAATGTTCTAATGGGAAGAGATCCCAAAAGTTGTGATATTATGTGCTAATGCACTTTGCCACATGCCTATATCATTACACACTTGACAGCTACACTTTGATTAATGGACCAGACCACACAAGCTACAATTATATTAGAGGATGTACAGATGTGATACAACACTAATGAGTTTAGTCTGCTTGTCTGGCCTGCTTTTATTTCACACTAACCTATTGATATCTACAATACATCCTGTTTAATTATTTATGTTGATATCTGCTGATTTTCTTTAATTGACGATTCAAATTCTTCTAAACACTTCTGGTGATCTGCATGACTGGGATATTTCACCAAAAAATATAATTAAAATAAAATATAATTCACCAAAAAAAAAACGTTTCTTCGGGCATGTGTATGATCTTCTGGATACGCTGATCGCTTTTGAGGATTTTCTTCACACAAATCAATCGTTTGGCCTTGGAATACTTTTTTTTGTACTATAAATTGTGCATGCAGTCGTATCTGTCTGTTATATCCTGTATTTTATATCATATTATACAAAAAAAGGTTAGGTTTGGGGATGGGGTTGGGTTACATGTTCAAAAGTGTCTAAATAGCATAAATTAAATAAATGTACTCTAAATAAAATTATACTGGCTGATTAAATTGAGAATCACACTCCAACATGTCATAATAGAAAAATCATAACCCAATACAATTTCATCATGACAATAACGTTCCCATGCCCAACGCGTCTGTGTATGACACCAAAGGTTTCTCATTGAAATCAACGGAGTGCCCTGAGTGTCAAAAAATTAAGCTTAGGGGTACCTTTAGCGACTTCATTGTGACGCGGAAGGCACTTGACCATGCTTCAGATTTTGATGCCTTGGAAGTGAGAAAGGGTTGGAACACAAAATAATTTGAAAAATGCGTAAATGATGGTGTAAATGTTGGCAAAAAAAATTTAAGTGCGTAAATGATGGTAAAATTCTATTTTGGGTGTACTATCCTTTAAATGGAGCAGATTGGAGGACAATACAGGATATACACTATATTACCAAATGTATTGGGACACCCCTCCAAATCATTGAATGCAGGTGTTCCAATCCCTTTCATGGCCACAGGTGTATAAAATCATGCACCTCATGCAGACGCTTCTACAAACATTTGCGAAAGAATGGGTCGCTCTCAGGAGCTCAGGGAATTGAAGCGTGGTACCGTGATAGGTTGCCAGCTGTGCAATAAGTCCATTCATGAAATTTCCTCAATACTAAATATTCTACGGTTAACTGTTAATGGTATTATAACAAAGTGGAAGTAATTGGGAACAACAGCAACTTGTAAAATCACAGAGTGGTGTCAGCACATGCTGGGGCACACAGTGCGCAGAAGTCGCCAAATTTCTGCAAAGTCAATAGCTACAGAACTCCAAACTTTGTGTGGCCTTCAGATTAGCTCAAGAACATTGTGTAGAGAGCTTTATGGAATGAGTTTCCATGGCCGAGCAGCTGCACCCAAGCCTTACATCACCTAGTGCAATGCAAAGCGTCAGATGCAGTGGTGTAAAGCACGCCGCCACTGGACTCTAGAGCAGTGGAGACGTGTTCTCTGGAGTGATGAATCACGCTTCTCTGTCTGGCAATCCAATGGATGAGTTTGGCGGTTGCCAGGAGAAAAGTACTTGCCTGACTGCATTGTGCCAAGTGTAAAGTTTGGTGGAGGGGGGGATTATGGTGTGGGTTTTTTTCAGGGGTTGTCTTGGCCCCTTAGTTACAGTGAAATTAATTATTATTGCTTCAGAATACCAACCGTTTAGGACAATGTCATGCTCCCAATTTGTGGGAACAGTTTGGGGATGCCCCATTCCTGTTCCAACATGACTGCGCACCAGTGCACAAAGTAAGGTACATAAAGACATGGATGAGCGAGTTTGGTGTGGAGGAACTTGACTGGCCTGCACAGAGTCCCGACCTCAACCCGATAGAACACTTTTGGGATGAATTAGAGCGGAGACTGCGAGCCAGGCCTTCTCGTCCAACATCAGTGCCTGACCTCACAAATGCGCTTCTAGAAGAATGGTCAAAAATTCCCATAAACACACTCCTAAACCTTGTGGAAATCCTTCCCAGTAGAGTTAAAGCTGTTATAGCTGCAAAGGGTGGGACAACTCCATAATAAACCCTACGGATTAAGAATGGGAGGTCATAAAAGTTAATGTGCATGTAAAAGCAGGCGCACCAAAACTTTTGGCAATATAATGTATTTTACATGTTACATACAGATAAGATTAATTGCTTTATTATTATTTTACATGTAATGCATCACATTTGCCCAATGATAGTTGCATGCAACACTTTCCAAAGTTGGGTGGCCAGACAGGCTCCCTGCAGATGATTATAGTGAATCACGCACAACACACACAAATGTTCAATTGTGCAAACGGCATATTGAGGGTGTCCAGAAAGATTATTCATCTCCCAGTCTAAAAAAAAGTACAATTGCCCAATTGTGATGTCACACTTGTCACAGAAAGCTCAATTAGCAGATGGGAAGTCTGTGAAAAGGGCATCCCAAAATCGTACATTCATTCTTTTGATCACCCCTTTATATACATGGCGTCTGAAATTTTTGCGTAAATGTGTAATACCACAAGAGTCTTGATATGTTCCATTGGCATGTTTGTTTTAGTGTCTGGTCCTCTTACATTATATCTCTAGAAAATGACAGGATATTGTCTTGCACTCAGAAATACGCCTTTAGCAAATATAAGTCCCAGCTGACTTCGGTCTTTAATTGTTAAAGAGTTTGAGGAAATGCACTCTGGGTAATGAAGATGTACAGTACACCACAAACATGACATGATAACTCTTCAGACTTAAGAAAGGAATGAATTGTGTACAGTTACGTCAACATTGTCTCCCCTTCCTAAATCCGTGCTATGAGATTAACTGCTGTGGATGTAAAAAGGACAGTATTTCTACTTTCTGTGGCCAGTGTCTGTCAGCTGTGAATCCAAAGAGCACTTGCTCTGCTAATTGCCTAAAGAAGAAACACACATCCCAACTTCTACATTTCAAATGGAAGCATTAATGTGTTCTGAAAGCATCTGGCGTACAAATAGAATAACTGATACAAATGTATCAACAAAATATAATTTTTTTATACACAATATACACATCGGAATGTATCATCTCTGAGTGCTATAGCTGTAGGCATTAATGTTTTTTCTTTTTTCTTTTTTAATAATTAATTGAGATAATCTTTGTGTAGATCCTATTTGTGGTCATGTATGCTTGATTATTATTGCTATTCACCACTTAATTGATTCAAATGACCAAAGGCTTTTAGGGGATACATGTTTTTTGCAGTCTTCTAAACACCTCAACTTAGTTAATTGTTCTTATCTCTTCACACTTAAACTTTGCATCGACTCCCTATCTAATGATGCTTATGCGATAAGCCGGTATTGAGTTTCACTGAGAAGTGAATTGAATCAAGTGCTATTATTTTGTTCAGTGGTTGTATGATATATTAATAGAACTAAGGGGGCATCTTTCTTCTGGCTACCATCACACTCAGTATACATACAGTCATGAGAAAAAGTTAGGACACCCTATTGAATTCCATGGTTTTCTGTATCAGGGCATAATAATAAAAAAAAATCATCTGGTCCTTGGCCGGTCTCACATTTGGAAATAAAACCCTCAGATGAACAAAAATAATTCCAAAATGGAAAAGCCAGGGGTGACAAAGTTAGGACACCCTAGTGTTAACATAGGAATTAAAAGGGTTAGTAATGGTCAGGCACTGCTAATCAAATGCCTACAAATGCACACTAGAAAGTGTGATCGCCTCTAGAAAAGCTGAAGTTCTGGCAGTTTGTTGGTCTGGATCATTTAGATGTGTGTTAACACGATGCACAGAGGAGGAAAGACATCAGCAATGATCTTAGAGAAGCAATTGTTTGCTGCCATCAGTCTGTGAAGGGCCATTTCTAAACAATTTGAAGTCCTTGATTCTGCAGTGAGGACGATTATTCACAAGTGGAAGACATCATTCTTCCCATGAGTGAACGTTCCAGCAAATTCACCCCAAGATCAGACTGTGTAATGCTCAGAAAAATTCAGACCTCAGACTCTACAGGCCTCAGTTAACATGTTAAATGTTAAAGTACATGACAGTACTAATAGAAAAATATGGGTCAAGTATGGCATGTTTGGAAGGGTTGACAGGAGAAAGCTCTAAAAAAAACATGGCATCATGGCTTAGGTTTGCAAAGTTGCATCTGAACAAACCATAAGACTCCTAGAACAGTAGACTCCTAGAACAATGTCCTTTGGACAGACAAGACCAAAGTGGAGATGTTTATGGACAGCTTTGGTGAAAACCAAAAGAACATATCAGCACAAACACCTCATACAAAAAGTCAAGCATGCTGGTGGAGGGGTGATGATTTTGTGCTTGTTTTGTAGCCACAGGACCTGGTCACTTCACAGTCATTGAGTCGACCATGAACTCCTCTGTATAGTATTCTAGAGTCGAATGTGAGACCATCTGTCCGACAGCTAAAGCTTGGCCAAAATTGGGTCATGCAACCAGACAATGACTCGAAGACCAGCAGTAAATCTACAACAGAGTGGCTGAAAAAGAAAAGAATGAAGGTGTTGCAATGGCCCAGTCGAAGTCCAGACCTCATCCTGACTGAAAAGTCTGTGGCAAGAGCTGTGCATTAACAAACCTGCCCCCGAACCTCAACAAACTGAAGCAATGACCAAAATTTCCCCAGAATGATGTGAGAGAAAATTATTGCTGCAAAATGTGGATCTACAGGCAATTGAATGATAGGGTACACTCTAAAAAAAAAGGCTCGTAATCATAGGGGAACCTTTTTTAGTGCTATATAGCACCAATTTTGGTGCTTCAGTAGTTCTTCAGCGGTTCTTCAGAGGTGCTATATAGCACCTTAGTCAAAGAACCGGTGAAGAACCTCTGAAGAACCGCTGAAGAACCTCTGTAGAACCGCTGAAGAACCACTGAAGCACCAAAATTGGTGCTATATAGCACTAAAAAAGGTTCCCCTATGATTACGAGCCAAGAACCATTTTTGGTGCAATATAGAACCTTTTTTTTTTTTAGAGTGTATCAAAATGCATTGGGGTAAAATATCTTTACGTATTGTATATTTCATAAAATATATAAATAATTAAATAAATTATTTACATATGTGGCAAGTAGCGCGTAATAAGCAGGATAATCTGCAATAATAACTGGCTGGATGTACATTATCCTAATGTAAATATAGTAATTTAGTAATAGTAAATATAGTAAATAATTAAATAGTAAATAATTAGACATCAAAAGTTTTGTCTGAGTCGAAATATTTTATTAGCTCTTTAAACGAAAAAAATCCACGAAGGGAGCAGCAGCAAGTTTGAACTAGATTTAATGGATACAGTACAGTCATACAACTTATTACACTGTATTTCACCACATAAGTAATTATGGGGATAAGAGTTATGATTTGAGATTAAACTGTGTTTTTTTTTTACTGAGATTATCGTTTACACCACACTCTCTCGTCTCATATCTTGTATGTTGTTTTGGTGCATTCATCTATTTAATTATTCCAAGATTAGCTACAGCTGTGATCCACACTCAAAATTATTTTAGGCACTTTATTTCATATTTTTTTACCACATTATAGATGAAACTGTTTTAAAATCGTACCTGTTTGTTATCTTATAATACATTAGTTTTCAAAACAATCGTCGCAAAATGTCAGCAGCTGTGTTTGTATGAAACAAGAGAGTGTGATACCAGAGGCCTATTGCACAAAACTAGGATAAGGGATTAAGCCGGGATATCTTGGTGATCCTGGCTCAATTTATCCGTGATCCGGTTGCACTAAAGCTGGATAGGGTGGCAGTTGGAAGTTATGGTATAAATTACCATGGAGATTTATTCTGTGGAGCTAGCCTGCTCCAGACCAGGCTAAATTCCAGGATCTATTTAATCTCATCCCTTATGTCAGTCAGCAGTCACCACAAACGGAAACCAATAGTTATTCCACTGCCCACTACATATTGTTATCACATATAACTAGACCCACTGTCATTATTTAAACGTTTGTGATCATAATTTCAATAATTTTGGATAAATTATGATTTTTAGATGATGTTGCTATCATTAGATAATTTACTGTTTCCCATAGACTATAAGGCTATATATAAAAATGATAGAATATTAGGGCCACAGAGGAAAAAAAAGAAAAGTCACAGACTTCGAAAAATTAAGTCATAATATTGTAACCCGTTGTTTTAGAGGAAGACGGTTGTTAAAATGACAGCTGTGGGGCATTTCGTGGAATTGTTCTTCAGTATGGTTTCACAAACAAGGACATACTTAATCTTTTGGCACATCAGCGTCACATTGTCATAAGTATCAGGACTGTAAAAAGAATATGCATCTTTTCCGCAGAAAGAACCAGCCTCATAAATGTATGACTTTTTCCTTCTTCCTCAGTGTGGCCCTAATACTCGGTCGTATAAAATACACATTCCATATAAATATAAAAACACAAAGTGTAACATTAGGTTCCTTTATTGAATAAGGATAAAACAAAGCAGGTAAACCATCAGCTCCTTTCGAAACTGAAGTCACACAGTGACTCAACAATACAACAAAAGGATAAATACACATTCAAAGATAGAGATTATATATACAGTATATATATATATATATATATATATATATATATATATATATATATATATATATATATATATATATATATATATATATATATATATATATATATATATATATATATATATATATATATATATATATATATATATATATATATATATATATATATATATATATATATATATATATATATATATATATATATATATATATATATAAATATATAAAACACACCCCGCTTGTCTGCACACTGCGGTAAATGCAGGACAAATCCATACACATCAACTGAACAGACAAATGAATGGAAGCAGTAGCCTCCCTGCAAGCTTGTATTACACACAGTATACAGCACAAACATCATAAGAGGCCAAAAAAAAAAAAAAAAATCGGTGGACAGCATAAGAAGCAGAGTACAACGGCTAAGATTAAACTGTACTACTGAGCGTAGTAATTATGTAAGCCTTTGATAATAATTTATCAAAGCCTTATACAGTGTGATGGGGTTACTTTACACAATTTCACTCATATCTGTTGTCCATTTCAATTAAAAGTTAAACTGTTTCATAATCAGTGTACAACTGCATTTTTGGAGATGTGAATTAACTATTTGGATTGTAATTGTGATGTTTCAGCAGAGCGGTGAGTGTGTAATTGTGCACTACTTACGCATTCAGGAGGTCTGCAATACTTTTTCTCTTTGCTTTATCACTGTGTCGGTGTTGCCTTTCTTCTTAATTATGTCTTTTTTACCTCCTCGTATGCCTCCATGAGGATTTATGCCTCCAACGGGGAAAAGTACGCCGCTCTAGTTGCCATGGTGAATCAGTGAATCTGTGATCGGTGGCGGGTCTATTTGAGTGAGCCGTGAGCGCGCACCTATCCAAGATTGGTTTAACCTGGCTTGATGAATCCGTGTCTGCTCATCCTGGCTTGGTCTTTGTGCAACCAATTAAGCCTGGATGCACTTGTTTTGGCTTCATTGAGCTCAGCTCAGTCATTTATCCTGGATGTCTTAATTCTACTTTTGTGCAACGGGCCTCTGATGACCAAAATATCTGTAGACAAAATATTGATTTGAGGAAAAAATCGGAAAACATTTTTCCTAGAAAGAGTAGCTAAAGCACATACTTCACTGACAGTTACCAGGATGAGCCTGTGTTGTCAGGACTCTGGTTTGATCTTCAGGCTTTCTGTTGTTTGTCTTGATTGTCAGTTCACCTCACTCTACCATCACAGCTGATTCCCATCCTGATCAGGGCTCTCACTCTCATTACTCACACACCTGTTCCCCATTTTCTGCACTGATTTTCTCCACTACATATGCTTCTCTCTTTCTTTGGTTTTCTGTCAGTGTGTCTTGGTTTCCATCCACTTCACCACTGTACCCTTGCCTGAAGACCTTGTTTTGGTTGTTTCTAAACCTTTAAACGCCTTGTCTGATGATTTAATCCTGTTTTGTCGTTTATTTGCCCAGTTCCTGTTCCCTATCTCACCTCAGCTTGCTCACCTGGATTTTGACCCCCTGCTCCCATCCAGGACTATTGCCTTGGCTTCTTCCCTGTAACTGTTGGTCTGCTTCTGGGTTTGACCCCAGCCTGTCCATTGGATTTCGCCTTTGTCTTGCCCTCTTACTTGGTGGCTCGGCTACCAATTATTTTATGTTTTGTTTTCCTTCAATCTTTTGGACAATAAATTCTACTCTCAATTGATCTGCTCTTGGGTCCCTGTTGTCTCTGCACCACCCTAACATGTGTTATCAGTTTTTACCGGTTGTTATTGGGGGATAACATACGGCTGGATGGCATGATGATTCCACAGAGCCGTGTAATAATATATTTAATGCACCGTCTATCCTGAATTAACAATGAACAACTATTTTACATTTGTTAATCTAGGTCCTTATTTATTTTTAATTTACTATTGTTCATTGTTATTTTCTGTGAACATGCCATTGGCTTCTGTATTAACTTTTGTTAACAAATGCAACCTAAAGGTGTTATCCTTTTTTAAACTAAAATGGTTACCCTGTGAAGTACATACCTACTTAAAGTACATACCCACCATATCCACAAATATTTAAAGATTATTTATTTTTTGTTCACAAAAAACAAAATATATAGAAAAAAAAACATCTGCAGTAAACCATGCTGTCAACGCAGTGGATCACGTTATTGATATTAAACACCATTGACAAGCAAAGGTATTTATAGATGCAAGGCCTGTGTGCATGGCAATGAACCCAAGGACTGCAAACCATGTTATAGCATAGTGAGAAAGGCTTTAATATGCCTGTTTTCTCTCCCTTCTCTATCCTAATCCAATTGCGAAGAACTGACTTTCCGGCTTCTTCTGGCTAATGGAGTGTCAAATCACACTTCCACCAGCTAAAAATACATGTATTCAGCACACCCTATGACGAAGAGAACAATCTAATTCAGTTTGGCTGTCTTCATCTCCAGTCAGTGTTAAGGTATGATTCATCTTCTTAGGCTATAGCAGCCCTGGCTAGATGTGTGAGGCGTCAGTGTGGCGAGGATGCCCACCTTTTCTTTGAACTGCAGTGGAGGACAGATGAACCTCAAGAGAGAGAATTCAAAAAACAGCAAATCAAATTACCATCTAGTATGCACTGGGTGTGAACACTACACTTTTGCAGAGCTTGATAAAGTAATGGTAAAAATAAAAGATACTAAAAATATATAAAAAGGTATAAATTCAATATATTGCTTCTTATTATTTCATGTGTTTCCTTGCACTCTAAAAAAAATATGTTGGCTCAACAACAAAAAATGTACGCATTAAGTGAATTTACGTTCAACCAACAAGCTGCATTGAGTTAGAGGAACTTAATAATTTGTAGCATAAACACAAATTTTTACATTTTTTATTTTATTTTTTTAATTAAGTTGTAGCCCTGGAACCAATGAATCTTATCTATTTCAGTTCAAATCAACAGATATCATAGTACATGCTAACATAACTTATTTAACATGTATATTTAATGAACAAGTGAGATATACTTGTCACTGGCATTAGCACAATGGTAACCATAAAAACATTACAGAAACTCTTTTAAATGTCAAACACAACAGCATTAAACATTCACTAAAAACAAATAAATTAACACTTAATTTCAACATTTATTCTTCTTATCCAGTCCTATGCAAAGCATGCTGGAAACTAGAAATGATTTATCTAATTTCAGAATTTATCAAGACAATTTTATTAAGTTACCTATTTTTTAAGCCAATTACAGCAGAAATTTGAGTTTAAATTACAGACGTTATTAAGTTGATGTAATGATCAACATTATTATGTCAAGACAACTCTACAAACCATGTTTGCAACTTAAAAGGTTTAATTAAAACAATAAATTATATATTTTTAACTTGCAACCATGCATTTATTTAAGTTGTGGTAACAGGTCCCCTGAATTACTTCTTAAAGTGTGGTTGTCTTGGATACTAAGTATGTTTTCAATTGTTGCCATGCAAACTCATTGTTTGATTGATTTGATACACCCATTCCTTGTTTAGCCCTTTAGTTACTCTGTGTAAATATAGCCCCCAGTTTGAGTAGTTCTTTGTCCATTCTCATTTATTTTTATTTGATTGTGTTTCTCCTGTGTCCTTGTATTCTTCTTTGCTTCTGCATGTTTTGGTTTATCGCTAAATAAAGTGACTGTTCCTGCCTCTACCTGCTTCTTTCTTGCTGCAACAAACTGTGACACAATTCAAATTTAAATGGAGCTGGAATTAAAGTGTGATGAAATTAAAATAAATGTGTTAAATTTGTTATGGTCTCTGTGTAAACTACAAAAACTTGAATTTGTGAAAACAGTAACGTCATATTATGTGTTCAGTCTATACAGTGGGTGCATAGTTTTTCTTTACAAAGTAACATCACCAACTTCTGTCCTGGTCTTGTATAATACAGCGTTTTTAGTCATTTTTGCGGATCCGTGTGAATGGGGATCGTTTTGACAATGTCGTCTGTATGTGAAAAACACAAAGGAAAACTTTTCCATTTTTAGTACATTGTTGATGTGTAAACGTACCCTAAGTAAAGTCGGTTGACTGAGGAAGTCTTTAGGTGGAACCCGGCCCCTCATCTTCTCATATATGCATCCAAAATGCAACTCGGATTAGTTGGCTGAATTGCCTTCAGTACTATTCTTTTGCTGATTTCTTCCCAGCAGTTTGCATTAAAAAGTCACTGAGGATTTCATGTTGAGAAGTTTTTCCCCCTGAAGGATTCATCCCTCATCCTAAACCACACTGCAAAGAATGGTTCTGTTTTGAAAATGGATACTGTTCTAGCAAAGAGATAATGTAATGTCAGTATGTCTCTCATGTGGTCCGTGACTTTCCAATAGAGGGATCTCCGTGAGCGCTGATCACCACAGAGCTCTTTCGTTCATTCTCAGGTTGCTGTAAAGTGCCCCATTAGGACCAGGCATAAACATATCCAGCTGACCAAGCAAACAAAATAACCCATTAAAAGGGGGATTTTCAAATGATATTACAAGCTTTTAAAAACACATAATGTACAGTGGGCAGAAAGAGAATTATGAAGTATTTTACTGCTCAAATGCTAGCAAGATGTCTTTACACTGTCTGTATTTCCCACAAATCTAGTCATTATCTAACATTATTGAATTAAATATTTTTTTACAATGGGAACTGCTATATTCATAAGAATATATAGCAGCACACATCCAGTAAGGAATCAAAAGTTGTCTGTACAGTATTGTGAGAATGTTAGAATTGATTCTATACAGTGGTGCTTGAAGGTTTGTGAACCCCTTGCAGAATCTGTGAATAATTTTAACAAAATAAGAGGGATCATACAAAATGCATGTTATTTTTTCTTTCATTCCCAGTCCCTGAACCTAGAGCAAACCAATGACAAGGGCATGTAGGCATCATCTCCTTCTTCAAAAACAACTTCAAGCAATATGTTATTTAGCAATGCTTCTGATAACCGAAAAGATAGCAACAGTTAGCACAGGCCGATACAAAAGTTAAAAAGCACATTATCTAACATTATTCAACTACCTTGAAGATGAAGCATGATGGAGGGTCATCATCTCTTAACAGCTCATCCTTAAAGAAAAATATAAGTGGACTAGAATTGTTCTATGATAAACATTTTAAAGCATCATTGAAATTGATAATGCATACCAGAGGGCACAACTGGGGTTTGGTCTGCTAAAATGAAGTAGGCTAATTTAAAATTAGCTGACCAATATTATAGTTACATAATTTGAATCCCAGCATAGTATTTGTATTTTGTTTCATATCAAAGTTCTTACTTTCATATGCAAGTTCTGATTTTTCCTTGCCATATGTTTCAGGGAGAAGTGCATGGCATTTTTCTTCTGAAAGTGGATTAGAATAAAAAAAGAAGTGATAAAATTATCCATTAATTTGACTATATATATTTATATATAAGCACAATATAGAAAAGCTGACAATACCAGCAGCTTGTTTTCTCTTTCTCCCTTCCACAATTTGATTGTCATGCAACAAAAGCAAATAAAGTAAGCAATAGAACCAGTACAATATCAAAATGAATTGAATGCAAGCATCCATTAAATAGATCACAAATTACAGTAAAACAAATCTAATTAATTACAAAAATAACACTGCCACAATACCTTATTATGGTCTTCAGAATCCATGATCTGGAGAGCAAATTGTAGAAATGGAATGCAGAAAAGATCTTGTCATGCACGTTACAGATTTTGTAATTTGTTTGTGCTACTAAAACAACATCAGAAATTAATTTTAATACACTTTACCCTTATTCTTTTTAACTACATCAAGACTAAAAACAGTGTACAAACGCCTTTATGAAATGTTCTTTTTCACAACTTATAATGCTTTTTTTTACAAAACTAAAAACTGTACAACAAGCTTACCCTTTCAACTCAATGTTGATGAACACGTGAAAGTGGTTGTTTCCTTCTTTGTTTTCTGATGGATCACAACAAAATTTACAACATTACCGCCACCAACTGTGGAGCATGAACCAATAGCTATAAATTATGTTTTATAAACAAGGTTCGGGAGAAGCACATTCAGATAATTGACACAGGTGGAGAGCACTCAGCTAATCAACAATAGAGGTATATATACACTCAGCAGTCCTACTTCCGTTTGTTGACAGTTCTCAGCAACCCTTCCACCACCCCTTCGCCACACCTTTTAACTCTAAAACCACTTACATATACGGGGGGTATTCTGGGTTCGGGCCTAATTCCGAGCTCGAAGCCATCCCCCCGGACAGCACGCCAAATACGCATTGAATTACTCTCTATAAATTATATGTACAGTAAGTGCGAACTCGTGAAACAGGTTATACTAAATAAACCAATCAAAATCCTCTGGAAGTTTGTACAGCCCACTTGCTGCTAAAGCTCCACCCACTTGCTGCTGACCCACCCATGTGCAGCTGGCTCCGACCTCCGTTTATACTGAAACTGATCAGAAAATGTAACAAAAATAACGAAATGTTGTAGAAATGTAGTAGAGTAGAAAGTATAATAATTGCTGCAAAATGTAACAAAGTAAAAGTAAAAAGTATGCACTATTGATTCTACGTGAAAAATGTAAGTAAAGTAACAAAGTATTTGTACTTCGTTACATTCCTGGACACTTGAATTACATTTTCTTGTCAAAATGCATGCTAGTCCCCCAAATATTACACAACATAATAGCCTACTTCATAATTCACCCGGTCTTTTGGTGAAGACGGTTGCTGTAAAAAGCACAAAAAAGTAATTGAGAATAGTATTGTGACACTGACATGTCAGCTCCGAATTTGCTTTGTAAAATGTAAATGCTGAACTAATTAATTTGTGAATGGCTGTACTAACAATAAATAAACAGATAAAGCTACATGCATGCAAGACAACAGAAAACTGACGGATGTCTAAACTTTATCTAAGCCTGTGTCATTGATGCCAAACAGCTCATAATATAACTGGATTTTAGGCTTTTGACAAATGTTTGTTAAATGTGGTACTGCAGTAAATTATGTTTGACATTCGACTCTGTGCATTTCATGTTTTTATTCTAGCCCAAACAAACTTATACATAAACAAACGCCCTTTGCATTGCACACGGCATATTCAAAACAAAACCAAAAAATTTCATAGCACAAGACAAGTTTTATGATAATTTTAGAACGTTAAATGTTTGTAATACATTAAATTCAGGAACACTGAATTAACGTCTTCATCAAAAGACTGAGTGATTTATGAAGTAGGCGTAGGTTCTACGTAGGCTATACTGGGTTAACACAACTGGGTATACTGGGTTGTTTTCCCCCACTTCGACTCCGCCCCCACGCCACGCTATGCCCCCAGCTATGGCACGACACCAACCAAGTCTATTAAGAATCAAGTGTACATAAACTTTTGAATGGGGTCATTTTTATAAATTCAGCATTCTTTTTTTTTTGTCTCGTGGCCTACATGTAAACATATTTTATGTAAAATATCTTATTCAGGACTGTACAAAATAAAAATAACATTAATTAATGTATGATCCCTCTTAGTTTGTTAAAATCATTCACATTTTGACAGATTCTGCAAGGGGTTCACAAACTTTCAAGCACCACTAGCAATAATTTAATGTATTGAAAAAAAGAAAAAGAAAAAAATTCTCTACAAACATAATGCACAAAAAGCTAAATATGAACTATTTGATTACTTTCAGAAATGTTAACAATGGCTTTTTGCTTATTAAAGGGTTACTTCAGCGATTAGCATTAAGCTTTGTATAAGCAGAAACCCGGTAGTATATTCATATTATCGTACTTTCCCCCCTCATGTCCCCCTGAGACGAGAGAATTATGCATTTTATTTCTGGAAAAAATCCTCCGATGACACAAATATCGTCATTTTGCGTCATCTGAGGATTTTTTGGCCAGAGGCTAGAGACTACAGCCAGTAGTAGGAGCTAGTTCCACATGTTATCAACTGGGATCTCACTCACAGAATGTAAATGCGCATGGCCGCTCGGCTCGGGCATTCATAACGGAGCAGTGCGGAGCAAAGTGAGTGTTTCAACTTTTCAATTAATTCCTATGAAAGTTAAGCTTTCATATGCAATCTGAAAACGCGTCAGACTGGACACGCACCGTGAATGACTACCACGCTTACCTCAGCTCTGCTCAGCTCTTCGCTCTCGTGATGAATGAAATCTGACTCCTGCTGCGTTTGTGCCGTGACTTCCGTTCGGCTCACTCACACTTTATTTAAAAGACACGTTCAGTTTTTAATTGTAGTGTCTGTTCTCTAACTGAACGAAATTGTTTTATTACTATGAAAATCAAAACGAGTAGCCGTGGCTTTGGGAGTGCCCTCGTTGAGTAGCAAAGCAAGTGCTTTCTGGGAGTTGTTGTCTTTCATCCACATAAGACAAAAATACCTTTTCTAAGTCTAGAAGGCACCAAATTCAAAAATATTTTCACATTTCTACTACATAAATTACCCAGTTTAAATACACAGTCATCTTCCCAGCGCTGAAGTTCCCCTTTAACAACATCCATCTGAATAGGTGGAGTTTCCAATTAAATTGAATAAAATGATCTGCTTATCAGGAGTGACAGCCAAACCCCTCCCATCCAGTTTCTTCAGCACGGGCTTTTGCTTATTAACATCCCTCTGAATGGGTGGAGTTTTTTAATAAACTTTAATAGAAGGGTCCTGCTTATTGGAAGTGACGGCCAAACCCCTCCCATCCAGTCTCTTCAGCACGCTTTATCACACACAATCATATGCCCACGCTCTCACACACATCCAAACACAGTTACACATGCACAGTCTTGCACATCTGGACAGAATGATCAATAAGGAGTCCCAATCTTCTGACCACCTTACAGCAGCCTCGCGCAGAGGGGTAAGCAAAATGTATTACTGTACCAATGCTTTGATTCTTACAAGCATGAATGTATTTTTGCATTTGTTATTTTCTTTCTTATCAGATCATGTAACAAATGTGGGTTCAGATGAATTGATTTTTATTATAAAATTTTATTGATTTTTGTCTCTGCAATCCGCCATAACTTAAAAAGAGCTATTAAATAATTCATACATTAAATAATATATACAATGATAAATAATAAATATTCACTTTAATGGCATGGTAAGCTGTTTTGGATGTCATTCTTATCCAGCTTCTGTGCTGTTATTTAAAAATATACTGCATGCATCAGTCTGTGAGTTCCAACGTCTAACCACTTTCTTTGATCAAATTAGAAACTGAAACCATAATATGGGTTATGATAAAAGTCTCCAGTATGATTTGTGTGCATTCTGTTTGAGTAAGGTGCAAAACTGGGTGTGCTTCAGATCATTTTCTCATGAGATCATAAATCAACAATTGATAGAGTGCCTGTGAGCTTGACAGTGTGCGAAAGATTCCTAAATCTAACAACATGCCCAAAGTAGATATGTCTGTACTTGCACTTTTTGTTGTTGTTGTTGGTTCAAGCAAATGCTGAGAAGTTTTTGATGGTTATTAGGCTCAGAAAATAGGCTCTTTCTTTCAAAAACACTCAAATTAAGTTGCCAGAAGAAGAAAAAATGCTCCTAAATTAACGTTATAATCAAATATTACAGTTAATAGGAAGCAGCTTGAAGGTTACAACTGCAAATTTTAACCTTTTACAATGAGTACAATGAGCTATTTTTGGCTGTTCGTGGTTCTTGTGTTAGAAACATGATTCTTTCTCAGAGAAAAACTGATAACACCTCAGAATAATATATGTATGAAGTAATGCAGGACAAAAGAGTAGTACTGCATAAACGTAATTTCGGTGGACTGAGGAAGTCTTTGGATGGAACCCAGCACACCATCTTCTCATATTAGGAACAAGCATCCAAAATGCAATATAATTATGTAGGATTAATTGGTCGGAATTGCTTTCAGAACTGCAGAACCCCCCACCCCACCCCCAGTTTCCCCAGTAGTTTGCATCAAAAAGTAATGCAGGACAAATGACTAGTACTACATTAACACTTCAGCTACTACTATTAACTAATATGGAAACAAAATGAACTAATCAGTAAGTAACAGCAAATTTAGGACAGAGCTAGTTCCTTATTAGGTAATCAATAAATTATCAATAATTATTACTATGACACAATATGAAGAATTGTCAATTAATTACTAATCACAACATTAACATGTGTCTGAGACAGTTTAAAATAATGGTCCAGTTAGTAGTTCCCTTTCGTTCAGTCACTCCGAGTTACGTCAGCGACTGACAAATGGGGTGTGGGGGTGGCGCACACCCCCCCATTCGTCAGTCACTGACGTAACATCTCCGTTCCCTCCTCAGGGAACGAGGGTTGCATACGCAACCGAGACGTTCTTGAATATTGTCTTTTTTTTACTATATTTTTTACCCATATTACTCAAGTGTTGCCTAGTCACTCTTCAAGAACTATCAGTGGTCTGGACCATTTTAAAGTGAAAAAAGAGAAGAAAAGAAAGTGTTTCACTTTAAAATAATGGATTAGATCACCAGTAGTTCCTGCCAGTGCTATATAAATAAAGGTGACTTGACATGACTAAATAATACTTTAGTAATTCTGATGCATTATATGACCATGTTTAGAGTAAAAAAGACAATTACTCACGTCTCACACACATGTTAATGTTGTGAAGAGCATTAAGAGTGTTCAGCGTGATGGGAATCAAGCTTTGCAGTAAGCTAGAAATTTGATTTGTTCATTGTTTTTTGTCTGTAGGTAAGGATGGCAAAAGTGGCAGTAGCTTTGGCCGCCGCATTTATGCTGGCCAGCATAGCGGTCATCATTTCTATTGCAGTTGTACAAACTCATAAGAAGACTTATATTTCCCGTGGACTCAAGGTAAAATTCTGAAATTTGAGCATACGTGATACAAACCGTACTAGTATGATCCTTTTAAACAGACCTATAAATTGGGTGCCTTTCTGAGGGTGTAAAATGATGGGACATAAAAGCATAATTGGTGTTTACCAGTCACATGTGGGAATTAATGTGTTCAAGAAGGACTTCAGTCCTATTGTTTAATCATAGTCATTTTCCTTCTAATTATACAGGAAAGAGTAATGTTTGTTTTCCTCTGTAATATTTCTATTATGTGTTGAAAAACAAACATCCCACATATGTTATGACAGTATGGGCCAGTATTCATTTACAGATGAATGACAGGTAAAATGTGGTGAAAGAATATTATAGACATGACCTATGGATTATGCTTTTTCATAATGCTTCATTCAGTTTCCATGAAAACAAATACTGTTTTTGTAACACAGAATGGAAACCCATTTTCATAAACACAAAACGACTTTCAATGGATAATCACCATTCATGGAGTTATTTAATTTCAATGCTGCATCCTTAATTTCGAAATTCCTTCTGGTGACTCATAAAGTCAGTCCTTGAATATTTTCCCAAACGGAAAAAAAAAAAGTGCTTTTGTTTAGTTTCTTAGAGCTTGAGGCAATTAGACATGTCTGTTCTTGAGCACTTCACAGAGTCATGATTTATTCCAAGGCAAATCTATTCATCAATGTATTTTGTGAACAGAGCAAAAGAATAAGGTCTTTGTGGCTTTGTAAGATCTTTAGTATTTGGTCTTTGGTTACAGTAATAATGTCCTTCTTCATTTCTGTTGCTCTCTCTTTCTCTAGTATGGTATTGTTTTGGATGCAGGCTCGTCCAGGACTACCGTTTATCTCTATGAGTGGCCTGCCGAGAAAGAAAACAACACTGGGATTGTGAGAGAGACAACAAAGTGTCAGGTTGAAGGTACAAATCAAAATGTCAACTGTCGTGTAAATTATTTTATCTTCAAAGTAATTAGGATTCAGAGAAGTATTAAAAGGTTTAACAATTGTTTATTTCTTGCAAGAAAGGCAAACTTCCCTCTGTCTCTGAAAGCTTTATTTTAGAGAAACCAAGCAGAACTTAATGTTCTCTGAAGTTTATTTGAATAAGGCATCAAAACTAAGCAGAACTTACTGTTCTCTGAAGCTTTACTTAATAAGGCATTGATTACTGGAAATTAAAGGGGTGGTAAAACACATTCTTTTGAAGGCTTGACTGTGTTTGTGGGGTGCACTGTAACATGTGTTCATGCTTCGTTTAAAAAAAAATTGCCTTATTTTTCATATATTTGACCTTTATTCTACACTGCTCTGTCCCTCCTTGTAAAACGGTCTGATGCTTTCCGGGTTGTATGAAGCCAGTCCCTCAAAAATACGCAGTGGGCTCAGATTGGTTAGCTGGCCTAGTGTGTTCTGATTCGCTAACCGCAGTGCACGGTTGTCGGAAACGTCACGCCCCTTACCGGAGGCTGTGCTTTGGTCGGCGTCAATAAAACCATATGAGAACATTTGAGTGAAGATGATCGAGCAGAACCTGTTCAGTCCTCAAGTGTAAAGACTGCGGATCTATAATGATCGCTACTGAATGGCACTGTTACTTTTGTATTTTTAGAACGATTATAGCCAAATATCTGTCGCAAGAACTATTAACCCAAAACGAACACTAAACACTGGCTTTACTAGTAAGTTAGCCAAATCGCACACAGAACCATGTTTAGCATGCCTGAAGATAAACAATACATAAAAGCTCTAATCAAAGAATCATTTACACTAATGCCAGGTTCGCTGTTGAGATTTTAACGTTAGTGTTTGTAACGTTAGGTGTTCGTCGGATAACGTTAAGTATGAATGAGCATTTAACAGACTGGTTTGCAGAACAGCGTTGTCATCTGTTTACTTCCTTGCTACAACATACAATTAACCTATTACAGGAAAACACATCGATGAAATATAAATCAGACTTACAGGTTGTGGCCCGTAAACAGCTTCTGTTTGTAAATCCAGCTTTCAGGACAAGCCGTTGTGCATATCCTGTATTGAACTCGCGAAGTTTGTGTTGTCCTCCGTGAAATGTGCAGCGCGCGCGTCGTGCATCCACGCACCGGCAGTGTTTTTTTCACGCAGCTGACGTTGTGCAAATCTGGCATTGAACTCGCGAAGTTTGTGGAAGTTTGTGTTGTCCTCCGTGAAATGTGCAGCGCGCGCGTCGTGCATCCACGCACCGGCAGTGTTTTTTTCACGCAGCTGACGTTGTGCAAATCCGGCATTGAAATCGCGAAGACGGTGGATGTTTTCCTCTGTTAGATGTGCTGCAGAGAGCCCTGCGCGCCTGATTCCCCGCTGACTCAAACACACGTGCATATAACATGCTGTATGTTAAACGCTCTGCAACGCACCCCCGTCCCAAGGAAGGCTGAACAGAGCAAGTACCCCAGACCTGCAATCCGGATGGAAATAACAGCGTTTCCTCGGCATCGCGGCAACAACACTCCAGCCTAACTAACTTATACCACAACAGCGCCGCGATACAAAATGGCCTCACCCTCCCTTATTTAATATTCTCGGAGGAGGGGTTTATGTAAATATTGAGCCTGTTGATGTCACCAACCCTGGAGGAATGTGTGTAGTCGCCTACTGGCCGTTTGCTGTAGTTCTTAGAAACTGATTTCTTTAAAAGCAAATATCTCCCTTTGCTTTAAACTTTGAACGTTGTAACTTTGCAGATGTTGTTTATGCTCAAGCAGCAACATTACATGCTAGCTAAAGTTAGAATAGTGAAATCGTGGTTTACCACCCCTTTAAATGTTAAAGCATGCATTATATTTCCATAACACAACTCACATTTTTGTGTGTGCAGACACTTTATTTTGATGGTTCCCCAACAGACTTTCTACTGACTATGTTTGACATGTAACTTCATGTCATCTTACTACTAACCCGAACCCTAACCTAACAGTCCGCTACAGTCTTTTAAAACTCTCATGAGAGTTAGTTGACATAGTTGATTTATAGTTAGTAGAATATCTAAAGTGAACCATCAAAATTAAGTTTAACCAAATATATCTAAACGCTATAATTTTGTGGTCTGTTTAATAAAAAATGTTGGGTTGCAAAAATTATTTAGTTTGACCTATGAGGTTGACAGTCAACATTTCTCACCGAACATTGAAAAAGTCCCCCTTTGTGGATATTTTAAGTCTTAAGAACAATAGATAAATGGATGACTTCCCTTTTATCTTATTGACCCTTTATGGCGTATCATCTTTTATAAATGATGCAGAGAAAATTTCCAATACAATAATAATATTCAACCAAAAAAAACAAAAACATTTTAGTATTATCATATGACATCTACCTCAGCCAATAAAATCTATGTGCCATGTGCTTGACATTTTTGGCAACAAGGAAGTGAAGGAGACATGTTAGGTCACATGCTGTCAATGCTCCATTGTGAGTTAATTCTAGACTAGGATAGTTTAGGATCATTTTTGGTCCCATTTTATAATAGGTGGCCTTAACTACTATGTACTTGCATTAAAAAAATAAGTACAATGTACTTATCATTGTGTTCATATTGTATTGCAAAACACTTTTACTGCTATTGAGGTGGGATACGGGTAAAGTTAGGGACAGGTGTGGTGGTATGGGTTAGGTGTAAGGGAAGTGTCAACAGTGTCATTATAAATGTAACTACAGAAAAGTACACATGCAGGTAATTAAAAAAAAATGTAAGTACAGTGTAAAAACATGTGGTAACACTATAATAACTACACGCTATGAAGCATTAGTTAAGCATTAGTAAATAGTTAATTCATCATTTATAAAGCATTAATATACATTAATAGGCAGTTTATAAATACAGCTATAAATGCTTTATTCTTGATTTATAAGCATATCTATAATGTGTTTAATAATTGTATTTTCATACTTTATAAATTATCAATTTATCATTTGTAAATTAAGTATTAGATTATTTACAAACCAGTTATTTAGGAGTTGTCAGTGGTTCATCAGATCGTTTAGAAAGTGTAAGTAAAGGATTAATAAACTATCTAAATGTACATTTGCACATCTTATTATTTAGACATATAGAAATAGTTACTCAGCGTGTTAATAAATGCTTTATTAACATGTATTTCTACTGTAATTCATGATTAATTCAGATAGTTATAAAACATTTAGTAGTCAGTTAACTCTTTTTGTGAGCTCATCTAAAGTGAGGACTATTTATGCCTCGTAAAGCTTTTACAAATGAGATATAAAGGCTCAGTTCTCTTCTGAACATAGAAAGGAAACAAACACAACACAGAGGAATATAGCACATATAAATATTTCTTCCAAAATGCAAAAATGGATAGTAACTTAATATCAATTTAAAATTAAACCTTTTCAATGTCATATAGAAAATAATATTCCTGTAGACTGCCAGAAAACATAACTGCAGTCAAATAGCCTCTGCAATCTGATATAAAGTGTAAACATTGCTGAATAAAAATGTACCAGTGGATTACACTGGATTACAGGAGAACCAAAATACAACAAATAAAATTTTGATAAAACAATAATAATATAATAAAATATGTTATAGTGTCAAAACAGTACTAACTTTAAAACATTAGAGAACAGCAGTGCAGAAGAGAACTGAGCCTTTATATCTCATTTGTAAAAGCTTTACGAGGCATAAATAGTCCTCACTTTAGATGAGCTCACAAAAAGAGTTAACTGACAACTACTAAATGTTTTATAAATACCTGAATTAATCATGAATTACAGTGGAAATACATGTTAATAAAGCATTTATTAACACACTGAGTAACTATTTCTATGTGTCTAAATAATAAGCTGTATAAATGTATATTTAAATAGTCTATTAATCCTGTACTTACACTTTCTAAATGATCTGATGAAGCACTGACAACTCCTAAATAACTGGTTTGTAAATAATGTAATACTTCATTTAGAAATGATAAATTGATCATTTATAAAGTATGAAAATACAATTATTAAACACATTATAGATATGCTTATAAATGAAGAATAAATAATTTATAGCTGTATTTATAAACTGCTTAGTAATGTCTATTAATGCTTTATAAATGATGAATTAACTATTTACTAATGCATAACTAATGCTTTATAGTGTGTGGTTATTATAAAGTATTACCGGAAATTTTCTAGTGAACGATCACATCTAAATTTTTCAGAAATTATAATAATTGAGTTAAATTGCATCAATTCACAGAAATTCAATTTGGCCAACTGAAAATTTAGATGTGATCGGTCACTAGAAAATTTTCAATTGGAGACCTGCATTTTTTTTACAGTGTAGAAGTTAAGGCCATGTAATATAAAGTGAAAAAATCTCAGTGTACATCCAAAAGTTTTGGTCATGTTCGATGCACATTTTGTAAAATCATTAACTCAAAGACCAAAGACGTGTATTATGCATAAATGACAAGTCCTATTAGGGGATAGATTATCTTGCACTTTTGTTCATTACTTTTTCCTGTGTTTTAGGTTGATGTTAATAAGTTTTATAGAAGACAGAGAGGAAAAGCTGTACCTTTTCCAGAAATTGAGTCACACTTTATATTAGGTGTCCTTACCTACTATGTACAAAAAATAAGTACAGTATACTTATTGTGTTCATATTGCATTGCAAAACAGGTTTGCTGCTATTGAGGGGGGATACGGGAAGTTATGGAAAGGTTTGCTGTATGATTAGCTTTATGGTTGGGCTAAGGTGTAAGAGAAGGATCAATGATGTAATTATAGATGTAATTACAGAAATTAATTGGCAACACTTTACAATAAGGTTCATTAGTTAACATTAGTTAACTAAATTAGTTAACAGGAACCAATAATGAACTGCACTTATAGAGTATTTATTTATCTTTGTTAATGTTAATTTCAACGTTTACTAATGCATTATTAAAATCTTGTTAACATTAGTTGTATTTTTATTAACTACCGTTAACAGATATTAAATAATGCTGAACAGAGGTTGTGTTCATGGTTAGTTCATGTTAACTAATGCATTAACTAATGTTAAATAATAAATCCTTATTGTGAAGTGTTACCAATTAATTACAGCTGTAATTACATGCAGGTATTTAAAAATATATAAGTACAATGTAAAAACATGTTTGTACACAATAAGTACATTGTATCAAATGTTTAATTTAAATGTTAGTACATAGTAGTTAAAGACACTTAATATAAAGGGGGAGCAAGTATTGATAATAGTGATGGCAGTATCATAAAATAAGGTTGTAGTAAGAAAGGAAGATAGTCATAGATTGTGTAAGTCAGGCATTTGGGTACATTACCCTATGCCAGTTTGGAAAATGGGATTCATACTACAACCAGAGGTCAGAGAAAATGCCACTGCCTATTGTCCTCAACACTGACAAGCAAATGCTACAAAAATTACTAAACAGGTCAAAATCAGGGTCTGCGTGGATAGTGTAGGCTATACTAAAAAAGAAAAGTCTTATTTATTTTCACTTGTACTACTATCATTGTTTTGGAATTCCAAGAAAGAAACAATGTTAAAAATAATAATAATAATATATAGAGGAGAGCAGGGACGAAAGTACCATTTTTCAGAAAAACTTAATTTTAAAAGATAATATTTTAGACCGAGATATATTTTTGCTGTGGTCAATAACTCACAAGTGTGGTCTATCAATAGCAGGTGGTATTTTGTACAAATATAAAATGAATACAGTATATTTTCACTTTGAACATAAGCTGCACATTGTTACTTTTGACACCATCAGGTGGGACGAAAGTAACACACAGGTGGGTCAAAAGTAACACAACAATACAAGCTAGATTGTTTTGTGTTACTCTTGTTTTTTTAAAACATACCTGACTATGACCATGTTAATATGTAACTGCAAACATATTTTGTCCTTTATCTTTGCAAAACAAAAATGTATTTGCAATGTAAATCTATTTGATAAGTTTTTTCTTCAACAGTATGACCAATATGAAAATTAAATTAAATGAAATTAGCATAATATGCATTATATAATAGCGGGACAAAAGTAACAAGTGTTACTTTCGTCCCGACAGGAAGTCCTGACATTTAAACACGATTTACTTTTATACTGAAAAACTCTGAAAAGACAAACCTTCAGGGTGTGTAACAGCACTAAATAACCTGTAGATTGATCATTACTGTGACACATGAAACAAGAAACACAACTTGTAATTAGAAAAAAAGTACCGCTTCATTAATTTACTTGCCGTACTTGAAAACTGAATCTCGGACCTAACCGTGGAAAACGAGGACGGAATCACGTGATCTTTGGCAGATCCGTCAAGGGTTGTGTGCTGAACGTGCTGTCATAGCTTGGAATGCAAATGTAGTCAAGGGCTCTGAGAAAATTGCTTTGTTACTTTCGTCCCGTGTTACTTTCGCCCCGGTTCTCCCCTACTATATATATATACTGTATATATATATATTTTTTTTTTTTACATCTAAGACATGGTTTCGCTACTTTCCAGGCAGTGAAGTTGAATCTGAATTTGTGTCATTGTGTCAATGTGACATTTTCACATGTGAGTTCCAAATGAAATATAGTAGCACAAGGTGAAATGGAATATTAATAAAGCTTTGATTTTTGAAACACAGACACTTCTTTTCAGATAGTGAAAATGCATTTGAATGTGTGTGACGTTTCAGACAATTTGCCAAAAATAATATACACTAATAGGACAAAGTCAGTTATAAATGACGATACCCTAAACAAAGCGTCAAAGGTCAGATGTAGAAAACTCATTTTGGAAAATTATTTTTAGCCTTAAATATACAGTATGTTAAATATAAAGTCATTTATTTTTTCTAGCTGTGATTTCATCATTAGTATTTGGTTTGTGAGTATAATTCTTTACTTTTATATTAGAGAAATATAATAATGTATTAAATATATAGGCATATAACAGAACTTGCATAATGTAATTTGTCTTTTCAAGGCCCTGGAATTTCAGATTTTGGTATAGACGAGAAACAGGACAATAAGACACGGACAAGTTTAAAACATTGCATGGAAGAGATAACCAGGCAAATTCCCTCCCATCAGCATAAATCCACCCCTGTCTTCCTTGGTGCAACAGCAGGGATGAGGCTCCTACAGTAAGAATGATTTTCCATTCCTCTTTTTGATCATATTTTTCTGCATCACAATATATTAGTAGAGCCATTCGCTATGATGCTGAGACCTCAGGGGATCATTCCGTGTTACACAATAGAATATAATAAAACAAATAAAAATATCGGTAGCACTTTACAATAAGGTGTAATTAGATAACTAGTTAACAAGAACTAAGAATGGACCATACTTCTATACAGCATTTATCTTAGTTAATGTTAATATCAACATTTACTAATACTTTATTAAAATCTAAAGTTGTATTTGTTTACGTTAGATAATTTATTGTGAACTAAAATGAACAAACAATGAACGACTGTTTTTTTAAGTAATATTAACAAAGATGAATAAATACTGTAATAAATGTATTTCTTATTGTTAGTTCATGTTAGTTAATACATTAACTAATGTTAACAAATGAGATGCATAATAAAAAAATAACATGGCAAGAAATAAGAGACTGCATTTTCAAGCAGCATAAGCTGTTTAGTACAGCTACAAATTAACAGGAAGCGTTATTTCTTTTGTTAAAAATAAAGTTGATGGCCAAAGAAAATGTCCTTACACACTTGTTCATAGTGTTAAAATGATGTACAGTGTTAAAATGATGGTGTTATACGTATATATATATTGCCACAGAGTGAACATGACACTGACACCATGTGTGCTGCATCTTTGCAAAATCTTTTTTTGCACAGTATGAAAAATGAAGACACATCCAACGCTATCCTGAAATACATGAGGAACTATCTTAGCTCTCTTCCTTTCAATTTCCAAAATGCTTCCATCATCTCTGGACAGGAAGAAGGCCTTTATGGTTGGATCACCGTCAACTACCTGATGGGGAACTTCCTGGAGGTCAGTTCATGGGCTGCCTTACCGAACCTTTTTTTTTTATTTTGGTCTTTGAAGCTAAATGATAATCTCAGAATTAGTTTGGTTACAGTTTCATCTTAAATGTATGTATTCAAATAACATACTGTAAATACAAGATTTTGAGTTTAGTCTCGTATTAGCCCAGTTATGCTTCATTTAGAATCCTGATGTTTTCAAGGCATTGCAGTCATCTTATGACACAATATTGAATCTATAGCAGAAGCGGACAACAGAGTTGAATTGAACTTTTTTTTTAAAAATAAACTTTAGTCTGTTTTATAGAAAAATCTTTGGAATGCCTGGGTACACCCTCATGGGTCTAAGACAGTTGGTTCATTGGACTTGGGCGGAGCCTCAACACAGATTGCCTTTGCTACTTCTGAAGATGCAAAAGGAGAAGATGTCATAAAGGTTTCGCTCTATGGCTATGAATATAATATCTACACACACAGTTTCCTCTGCTATGGGAAAAATGAAGCTGAGAAAAGAGTTTTGGCCAAACTTTCAAAGGTACAGTATATGCTCATTTCATTGAAGTAAATTTCTAAATGTTCCTATTTCTAAATGTTCTAAATGTTTCTAAATGTTCCAACCAAAATATGTGTTTTTATGATACAGTAAGTTAAAAAAAAATGATAATGTTGTACTTTTAGATTGTGTAATATTTTATGTTTCTTCTTGCTTTTCAACGATCAGTAATTATTATACATTAATCACAAAATTGTAAAAAAAAAAAAAAAAAAAAGGAAACCTTTCTTAGAAAATCCATTATTGCTGATGCAGAGTGATGCCATTAAACCCATAGCTAATGCGCAACATTTCCCCAAACATGCCACGTCAATACTTCAGTCATTTAATAGAGGGATGAAATAGCGTTAAAAGCTATTTACACTAAGTTCAATAGCAACATTTTCTTTGCACTAAGAGTAAATTGTAGTCAGATGCTATTTGCATTAAATAGTGTTAGATGATTTATAAACTTAGTGCACATAGAGGCAGATTCTATTTGCACTCCAGTGTATTAAAACATTATGCACTAATAGCAGCATATTCAGTGTATTTAATGTTATGTTGTAATCATAAATGGATGCTGCCTTATGGGACATTGCTTGTCACTGGTGCTAGACGACCGGGTCAGAGAATCTCCAAAACTTCAGCTTTTGTGGGGTGTTCTTGGTCTGCAGTGGTCAGTATCTATCAAAAGTTGTCCAAGGAAGGAACAGTGGTCATGGGTGGCCAAGGGTCATTGATGCACGTGGGGAGCGAAGGCTGGCCGGTGAGGTCCGATCAAACAAACGAGCTACTGTAGCTCACATTGCTCAAGTTAATGCTGGTTCTGATAGAAAGGTCTCAGAATACACAGTGCATCACAGTTTGTAGCGTATGGGCGTTTGTAGCGTATTTTACATCACGTGGATGGCCGGGTGTGTGTGCGTCGCTTACATGGGGAACGCATGGCACCAGGATGCACTATGGAAAGAAGGCAAGCCGGCAGAGGCAGTAGCTATGTTTCCATCCACCTATTTTTATGCGCATTTTGGGATATTGCATCAAAAAATGCTGAATGGAAACGCCAAGATGCGCATAAATTCTAAAAATGCGCATTAAAAACGTATGCGCTCGTTTGAGTAGGATACATTTTCTATCCGATACGTAAAAATGCGCATAAACTACGATGGAAACGCATTTACCGAATAAATTCCTTGATGCGCATAGAGAAAATCATGTGACTTTCGCGATGTAACAGCATAACTGTACTAACCGGCGGAAAATCTTGCTTGCACAGCATTTGAAATGCTGTTTTGGTCTTTCAGAAGTCTGTTGTCAAAGATGCTCGGTAAATTTCCCTCCTAAAACTGTCTTACACGACTGCGTTCCCAAAAAGCACATCTGCCTCTGAAAGCATGACAACACGTTTATTGAGACGCACAAGTTTCTCTGAGACGCAAATAATTTATTATATACGAAAATGATATGGTGGCTTCTCCTATGTTTCTTAGTGATTTTTTGCGGTAGTTTATCAGGAAGTGACGATTATGTTCTCTTCGACTCACTGGATGGAAACGGTGCTTTATTCGCAAATGTTTCATGCGATATTGCATTTTTGCGCATAAATTATATTTGCAACTTTGGATGGAAACATAGCTAGTGTGATGTTTTGGGCAATGTTCTGCTGGGAAACCTTGGGTCCTGCCATCCATGCGGATGTAACTTTGACACATACCACCAACCTAAGACCATGTACACCCTTTCATGGAAACGGTATTCCCTGGTGGCTGTGGCCCTTTTTCAGGATAATGCACCCTGCCACAAAGCAAAAATGGTTCAGGAATGGTTAGAGGAGCACAACGAGTTTGAGATGTTGACTTGGCCTCCAAATTCCCCAGATCTCAATCCAATCGAGCATCTGTGGGATGTGCTGAACAAACAAGTCCGATCCATGGAGGCCCCACCTCACAACTTACATGACTTAAAGGATCTGCTGCTAACATCTTGCTGCCAGATACCACAGCACACCTTCAGGGGTCTATTGGAGTCCATGTCTCGACGGGTCAGGGCTGGACAAGGGGGACCAACACAATATTAGGAAGGTGGTCATTATGCCTGACCAGTTTGACATTACGTTTTGATGTTAAATGCACTTTTGTTTTATATAGAATTGTTCTATATAAGCAATACTATTTGTATTTCATCTGAGTTGTCTAAAACTCTACATGCATTATCGTAATCACTTTTTTAATTGTTTTGCTTCTCAGGAATCCAACAACTGGGCTATTGTGAAGCACCCCTGCTATCCTTCTGGATATAATATCTCCATGCTTGCAGAGGAGGTTTTCGGAAGTGAATGTACAAAAACTAACGTTCCTTCAATGTATGACCCAAAGCGATATATTTCTTTCGTTGGACAAAGTAACCCTGAACAGTGCAAAGTCTTGGTCAGGAGTATCTTTGACCTGACGTCCTGCCAGGGAGCTGAAAACTGCTCCTTTGATGGAGTTTATCAACCAACACTCAGTGGAGAGTTCATGGTAGGTGTTCTGTCATTATTTACTCAACTTCATATAATTCCAAACCTCATTGCGGTGCATTATGGGATCAAATGAGTGCACTCGATAGCATATACTATGGTCTCGGACACCAATACAAATGCCAGTCCCCTCAAACAGTGCCCTATTTAAGGGTATGGGGAGGCGATTTCGGATGCAGCCTTGAAGACCTTGATTAGCTGTGTTTAATTAGGGCTGCAGCAAAATTTTGACACCTGTGGAGCATATGAACATCGATAACATCCAAATGTCATTGTTTCTTGCATTTTATTGTGACCAAATGTTAATCTAACCTATGCTATGTTGCATACATTTTTGGTGAACTACTTCTTTCAGCTGGGTCTATTAAAGCAGTTATTTTTCCGTCCTAGGCCTATGCAGGGTTCTACTGGACTGCTTGGGCTCTTAAAGTAAATGGTTCCAAAAGTATGGAGGTATTCAATATGAACATGAAGCTGTTCTGCTCAAAGGACTGGAAAAGTGTGAGTACCAGCCATCTGCATCATGACTAGCAGGGAAATATAGATTGGGAGGAATGAGTGTTGTGGTTCTTTGTGTTACATTTATGATTGATGTGTATAATCAATTAACTTGCCTTTTAATGTCCCTCATCCCCTTCTTTAGCTCAAGCAAAACTACAACATCAAAGACATCCATCTGAAGTCCTACTGCTACTCTGCAAATTATGTGCATAGCATTCTTGCAGATGGTTACAAGTTCAACACGGACAACTGGAGAAATCTCAATTTTCAGAAAGAGGTACATTGCATTTCATGTTAATCATGTGATAGGTTACAGTTTATTATAAGATTTTCTGGCCACTCAAAATTATAACAGAATTCAGAAAAATGTCAAATGTTTTTTTTTTCTTCCTTAAATTCTGACACATTAATTATACTGCTTCATGAACAGTACCAGTGGACTGTACAGTAGACCCCTATTCGAGGAATATTCCGGTTTCAATACAAGTTGAGCTCAGTCGACAGCATTTGTGGCAAGATGTTGATGAACACAAAATTCTTTTATTTTCTTTTTTGAAAGCAAGGCAAACATCAATAGAGGTGAATGTGCCAGTTCATAAATGTCATAATACTGTTTCAAAAGTATACCCACAAAATATAAACATTTAAGTACTAATATATATAGATCAGGCATAACATTATGACCGGTTGTAACATAACAATTATTATCTCTTCATCATGGCACCTGTTAGTGGGTGGGATATATTAGGCAGCAAGTGAACATTTTGTCCTCAAATTTGATGTATTAGAATCAGGAAAAATGGGCAAGCGTAAGGATTTGAGCAAGTTTGACAAGGGTCAGAGCATCTCCAAAAATGCTGCTCTTGTGGGGTGTTCCCGGTCTGCAGTGGTCAGTATCAAGGAAGGAAACTGTTCCTTCCTTGATACTGGTGAACCGGCTGGGTCATGGCGTCCAAGGTTTATTGATAAACGTGGGGAGCAAAGGCTGTGGTCCGATCAAACAGATGCTCAAACTGCTCAGGGTGCCCATGCTGACCCCTGTCCACCACCAAAAGCGTCAACAGTGAGCATGTGAGCATCAGAACTGGACCACTGAGCAATGGAAGAATGTGGATGTTACTTGTACCACCTACCTAAGCATTGTTGCAGACTATGAACACCCTTTCATGGAAACAGTATTCCCTGGTGGCTGTGGCCTCTTTCAGCAGGATAATGCGCCCTGCCACAAAGCAAAAATGGTTCAGGAATGTGGGTCTAGTGGAGTCCATGCCTCGACGGGTTAGGGCTGTTTTGGCAGCACTCAAACGACAGCTGAAAACTCACCTCTTCCGCGAGCACTTAACCTTATCTTAAAAAAAAAAACGTTCCTTTTCCTTATTTTCCTTCTATTTTCCTCTACTTCTTCCCTGCCCTAGTGTGTGATGCTCTGTGCGATGTACAAAACTTAGTACTTCAGGCACTTTCTGTGTTTTGCTGCCTCCTCATGATGTATCGCTTCCTGTACTCCTCAGTTGTAAGTTGCTTTGGATAAAAGCGTCTGCTAAATGCATAAACGTAAATATAAATGTAAATGTAAAAGGGGGACCAACACAATATTAGGAAGGTGGCCATAATGTTATGCCTGATCAGATGATAATATTGCACATAAAACTCTGAAACCACTGTAAAATTATTTGACATTTATACAAAAGTAAAACATAAGACTGAATGTACGCACATGGTTTTTATAAAATTTTTAGCTTTATATTTCTGCTTCTAAATTCTCCAAAAATTTGTCCCATTTACATCCATTGTAAGTGGCTCACCATAAATGTCATGTGTTGTGACAAACGTTGTCGATTGACTTTAACCTGAACTCGAAATATTAATTAAAAAATGTTTTATTGTTATGTCAAATATCTGCCAATCATATTCTCTCCCCCTCCAGCAAATCAGCTCTGTCTATCTAAAATGCTGCAGTGAACTGGACCTCTTTCTTTGTCTCTTTGTGTTTCTTAGGTAAATAAGACCAGTATAGCTTGGTCCCTTGGCTACATGCTTGCACTTTCCAACATGATCCCAGCAGAAGGGAAAATCATCAAGCTACCCATAGACAACGTTCTTTTCACTGGACTCCTCCTCCTGTTTTCTGCTCTGACTATTATCACCCTCACGTACCTCGTCATTGCACTGGTGCGCTTCTGTTATTGAGGTTTTTGTACTGAGTTTCCATCTATACTGTACTGAGTTCTCATGTGTAGAACTAGTTTCCCACTTAGGGAGGTTTTGGAAACCAGGAGAGACACTGATGTGTCAATGCAGATGTACCTGCTAGAGAAGGATTTTAATTTTGGAACCTGAAGGTCTTAAATGTCTAGCGGTGCTAAGGTTAAAAAAAAGACATCTGATGTGAACTCCAAATGTGTTAAAAGCCTGAATTAAGTGTCATTCTATCCAAAAAAGGGTTGTACAGGTCTTTTTAGTCCAGGAATACAGTGGCAAGCTCTTGTACTGTGGATTTGAATGAAGACACCAAAGACAAAGTAAAGGTTTTAGCTTATATATAGTAAAAAGTATATAATATGGTCATGGCAATGTTTTGATTGTGTATTATATCTAATGTTTGTGTCATCCCTAGCATCATGCCTTATGTATCTCACACATATATTTCTGCATGTGCTCTTCAGCACATATTGTCTTTGGATGAAATGTCATAGTATCTAAATAAATGTTATGGTTGTTAATGACAGTGCAGTGAAGACAAGTTATTATATTGCTCTGAAAATTAGGTATTTTAACTGATGATCTGGGCATTGGGAATTATATAATGTAATAATGTTAATGCTATTAAAGATATTAAAAATGAAGGACACAAACAAAAAAATTATGCAAGGGAGACTAGAAATGATTGTTATTTAAGGTAATTTGAGTTTGTTAACTGTTATGCCTGTGTTCTGTCTTTTAACAAACAAGGCATTAAGAAGAGCAACCATAAAATGTATAATGTAAATATATTAATATTTTCTTCCTTCAGACATTCTACATGAAATACTGTATTTAAAGTCCATATGGCCCTAAACAATACTTTTCCTTGTGTGACTTTAACTGGAGTGTTTTTCAAAAAATCTTCTGAATCCCTTTTGTCTTCCATGTTTAATGTTTAGAAACTATTAATTCAGTTTGTATAGTGAATTTATCAAAACATATTGTTCCAAAGCAGTTTTACAAAGAATAGTGCAACACTCCAGTAAGCAAGTTAAAGAAAACTGTAGAATTTGTTTAACAAATGTATACAGAGCATACATACTGTATATCTTATACGTACCTGTAAAGTTAATCTGACCGGATATAATTCACCATAATATTATTAGGTTAAAAAGGCTAAAAGCATCCCTTAAAGATTTTTTTAGTCCAAAGTGTTTTATTATTGATTTAAATATTACATAATTACTGAAAAATGTATGAGCCCAGTTTGCACCAATGGTATTTTCATTGAAATACTATTATAGTTTATATTAATATTTTAAAATATTGGTGACATTGGAATTATACAGTTCTATCTGAGCAGCTATTCTGAGCAGTTTTGAGATATTGAGCTTCAAAGTTTTTGCATTCCAATGGACTTTGTAGAACCTTTTTGTTTTCTAAATAAAAAGTCCCAAAATGTACACAACATAAAAATACATCACATAATGTAAATAAGTTGTCACAGAACAAGAATATGTGATTAACTCAATTTTGACAGAACCTTATTTCCCATTCGGTCGGTCATTTCCGACGCCATGTCGGAGACAGACAAATAAGAATCTTGCTAGCGAGAGCCAATCTACTTCGAGTGTAACTAAACGAGCTGATGCACATTGGCATGCAATGATTGCACCAGCTGCTCATGCCACACAGCACGGGTATAAATGAGCCACAGGTGCTTGCATCAAATCAGCTTTTTGATTCGGAGCCGAGTGGTGGATTGCTTGTCCTGAAAAGCGTGTGTTAACATTATAACGAGTCAAGCTCTTCGAGTGGACCTCTCCTCGTTTGGTGTTGGAGTGATGGCACTGCAGCGGGGTCGATTTTCTTTTTTGATTTATTGAGCAAAAACAAATGGCTGTTCTCACAGCTGGTTCTGTGCACTGTTACGAGTGCTAAAAAGCTGTTTTCACGGCTGGAAAGAGAGAGCATGCATGACAGGCTGAACATTTTCTCCGGAAAGCTTGAGTCCCTTTTGTTGTTGGCCAGTCGCTGCTCGTGTTTAAAGCACAGCTGTGGGTCTGCTCGACACTCTGAGAGACAGAGGAGATCAGCGAGAGCTGCCTGCCGGGGAAACCTGGACAGACCTCTCACTTCTCTGCGTGTTGTGTGCCGTTGAGCTGCCGGGCTGCAGTTGTCACGGCAACCCAGCGCTCGCTTGGCGCACTAGGTGCGCTGTCCCCTTGCCTATTTCCCGTTGTAGTGCCCTCCCTGGTGGCTAACAGGAGAGGTCTACTTCAGTGAAATAGCTTGGGTGACCTGAGAAGTGGAGGGCTTCTCCTTCGGGGAACCAACCCCCTAGGGCCTCTCCCCCTCTAGCGCACGGCAAGCTGTGCAGCTTCTGGATGGAATTGCTGGTTCTTCTTATGGGGGAACTTAGCGTTTAATTCGGGGCTCCAGCTGAGGTTCAGATGTCAATCGCTGCATCGGAGAGAGGGCTGTTGTGCCCTGGGAATGGGATGATGCTTAGCCCACTGTAATGGTGTGTGCTTTGCTGAATCAGATTTTGAGTTAACAGCCATGCTTTCCCAGGATCTTTCCCGGATGTGCATGGAAAACTTGGCAGCATGGAACTACTTTGGTGCAAAAAAAATTTCCTCTCTCATTACCCTCAATGGTGGGGTGGCTGTGTGCACTCTTAATGCACTCTTAATGCAATTCTGAGTCGAGGTTGAGCTGTGCATGTTGACTAACCGTGATCAAGTCACAGCGCAGGCCCTCGGCCAGACGATGTCCACCTTGGTGGTCCAGAAACGCCCCCCTTCTTACCTTCTTACCCCCCTAAGGACCTTCTTACTCAGAGATGGGGCACCCTGTGGCTCTCACGTCGGGAAACTCGGGACGAGACGCGGAGGTTCTAAGTGACTTACCCCAAGAGGTAGTAAACACCATCCCTTCGGCACAAGCACGTTTACGAGACAGGCTTATACTTTGAAGTGGATCCTATTCGTCGAGTGGTGTTCTTCTCGCCGAGGCGTCTATGTTTTCCGTCCTGCGGCAGGGTTTGAAGCGAAAGCTGTCACTCATGTGGTACTGAGACCCCGGCCTGGCTATGTGCCCAAGGTTCCTACCACTCCCTTCTGGGACCAGGTAGTGAACCTGCAAGCGCTGCCCCCGGAGGAGGCAGACCCAGCCCTGGCTTTGCTCTGTCCCATCCGCGCTCTGCGACTGTAAGTGGATGGAACGCAAAGCTTGAGGACCTCAGATCAGCTCTTTTTCTGTCACGGAGGCCAGCAGAAGGGAAAGGCTGTCTCCAATCAGAGGATGACCCACTGGATAGTGGATGCCAGCAGCTTGGCTTACTAAGCACAAGTTGTGCCCTGTCCACTCAGGGTGCGAGCACACTCTACTAGAAGTGTTGCACCCTCATGGGCGCTGGTACGTGGCGACTCTCTGTCAGATATCTGTAGAGCTGCGGGCTGGGCAACACCCAACACGTTTGCTAGATTCGATTGCCTGCGTGTAGAGCCGGGTTCCTCCTGTGTTCTCACCTCAAACGGGTAGAAGCACTAAGAGGCTCAGGCTCTTGTCGGCGTCATGTACTGTGGCGCTTATTTTCTCCAGAAGCAAACTCTGTTGAATCCTCCATCACCCTCGGTGCCAGACATGACGGAGTGTCTGGCATCAGGCCTTTTGCTGCCTAATCCTTGAGAACCGGTACTGGGCTGGGTATATATGAGTGACCCTGCGGGGATCCCATATGTTTTTCCTCAGTCGCTCTTAACAGAAGCCTGTGTCTTTCCCTGGAGCCCCCTCTTGCTTGTGGGCTACGGCTCAGCAGTTATACCTCACAGAACTCCTCCGGGGTACGATGTGGGTTCCACAGCGTTCCTTCCTACTAGAAGGCACGCTTTCCCAGTGTTATCCAATAAGTCACGGAACGGGTAATGCGGAACAGCAGTGATGGACTTCTCTTTGTGAGCCCCGTCTCAACAGATAAGAGAGCTCAGGAGGCTCACATGGGGCACTGGAAGGGGACAGAGGCCATGGTGCTTTGGTAGGAATTCCTATTGGTCGGATTCAAACGTGGTGTCGGAAGTGACCGACTGAATGGGAACGTCTCCGTTACGTATGTAACCCTTGTTCCCTGAAGAAAGGAACGGAGACGCCACGTCCTGTCGTCATGTCCTCTGTGCCCTGCTGGGCTGCCAGTTCCCCTAATCGGCTCCTCAGTGAAAAACTGATTTGATGCAAGCTCCTGTGGCTCATTTACACCCGTGCTGCATGGCATGAGCAGCTGGTGCAATCATTGCATGCCACTGTGCATTGGCTCATTTAATTTCACTCAAAGTAGATTGGCTCTCGCTAGCGAGATTCCTATTCGTCGGTCTCTGACGTGGCGTCTCCATTGCCTCCTTCAGGAAACGAGGGTTACATACGTAACCGAGACGAATTCCAAAGTGTGAAGAATTTCCATTATCATTTTAGTTAAAGTTCCAGTAATTTTGTTGCACATTTTATTTTTATATGTCTATGTCTTATGTCTATAGTTTTTATTCATTTTCTTTCAGTTTTAAGTCATTTTACTACATCAAGTTAAACTAAATGAAAATGAGAAATGCTGCCTAGGCAACTAGCTTATATAAAATAAATTTAAGTTCATATTTATTTATTTATTTATTTTCAAGTAATGAAAATGTTGTTTTATTTGTTGTTGTTTTTTGTGGTTTTAGTTCACTAAAAACTACAAGTTTTGCACAAACTTCACAATAAATCCATTCTCTCACAATTATAGAAAACAACATACATATATTGCATCTTTCTACTCTGCCAACCTTAGTTTTGGTTTGGTCAATGAGGCCCATCACATCCCTCAACAAGGAGTCTTTTTACTCCAAACAGATGAAATTAGAAGTTGACAACATGGTTACATGAACTATCCTGGTGCACAATCTTCCCTTAAAATGTAAATCACCATTCTACCAGAAGAGGACAGTATAATCCCAAAATAAGTTCTCAAAGTCCAATAAATCATTTCTAGACGTGATCTTTGACGACCATGACACAAAATGTGAAATAATGAATAATATACTTGATATAAACCCTTTTCTTTGTAAAATTAAAGTGAAACAGTTTTCTAAAGCCTTGCATTTCTTCCTCTAATTCCCTAATGACAAGTATTGTTAGTGCAGTAAAATCATAATGTATTAATAGTGTATCTCCTTCAAACAATGTTTTGGAATATTTCATCATTTTGTTCTTTTTTTTTTCAATGACAGTGGAGGCTAACACCAAGTTGCCACAGAAATGTAACATTACCTCTCTAGTTGTAATTACTTTGGTGGAAATTAAAGTTACCATAGTAAATTTAATGAGATCTGAATGACGATTTTATAAAAAATTAAATGAAGTTCACATACAACATTTGTGCATTAGCAATACGGTGTAAACTCTAGAAGCGCCCAGCCCAGGACAATAAATCTCCTCAGTATGTTTTTTTTTTTTTTAAGTCTCTTCTCATGTTACACAGTACATTCCTCTCCAAACCTCCACTCTGCTTTCCCTTCTCAAGTCTACCATCCTCCTGCAACGTGTTGCTAGAGATCAGAGCTTTGTTCTGAGACTTTGGAGACTGCATTGGAAACTAAAGAATAAACCAAGGGATAGTCACTAAACAATCTGACTTTGGATGCATCTCACGTATGGTCCAGTTAAGATGAGAGTAACTTGCCTGCTGGAATAACAGTGTGTTTGAATGAGGAGCGCAGGAATTAAGATGATGTGGCGCTGATGCTGTGAGTGAACAGCCAAAGCACATTAGGCTGCTGACGTTAGTGTTTATAATGGTAAGTGTCCAATTGAGAACTGTTCATTATTATACATTTTAAAATGACTAGAGTTTGTAAAGTCATGCAAGTCATGTTCATTGGTGGATTATCAAATACCTGAAAGCACGAATTGTCTGAATGACTGACCTAAGTTGTATAAGCTGGAATGCATGTTATATATCTGAATTCACTGGAAAATAATGGTTCTGAGACAGATCAAAAGAATTTGTTCCAAGGGCTCTTTGCAGGACATGGCACTAAAGCACATTGTGTGTATTCATATCAGATTATACTCTGCAGAAAAGCCTCTGTCAGTTATGCAAGATGCATCCAAGAGTTGTACAACAACAATGCCTAATGTTTTTCAGCATTGAGAATTCTTTTAATCATTCATCCCAGCTCCAGCCCTCCCCAGCAGACCCTGTTAAACTCCCTGACTCAGCAGACACAAAGTTCACTGCGTTCTGCCTGTGAGGGTTTAGTTGCAGTTACCATGCATTGAATTGCAATTATTCGCAGAGAAGGTGAAGAAAATGTATGTGTGCTTTATCTGCTGATCATTTAACATCTAAGATAACTTTTATGAGGTAAAATTATTTAAGGTTATCTTTGATGTGGGTCACTTTAGGCACTTGTACATTTAAAATATAGTGGTCACGCTTTGCTGTTATGGAACATTACCGAGTCCTAAAATACCGGGATTTCCTTACTTTTTACATGCAGGTAAACAAATAAAATATGTACTATTTTAGTGTTTTATTTTGATTGTTTTTATTCGAAGCCAAGTCTTTTTTTATACCTATTGCCTAGAGATTTATACAACACATATTGTTTCAAAGCAGCCTTAAAGTAAATTACAGGGAACTAACAATCTTCAAATATGAGACGTTCAAATTCTGCTATAAAGCAGCTCTAAAAAGATAATAGTGCCATTATTATATTTTAAATTAAATATTCTTTTATCTTTTTAAAGTTTGTTGCCTCAAGCCAACATTGAACCACAACGGACAAATTGAAACATTTGACATTTTTATTGAAAACATTACTTTCTTTAATCAGACACTTGAACAAACACATTTATCCAGTTTTTAATGCATTACAAATAAGAAAAAGTAACATTTAAAATTCAGCTGTTGCTCTCAGGCAACATTGAGTGGTCGAGCATTGGTGGTTCAGTGGTAGAATTCTCGCCTGCCACGCGGGAGACCTGGGTCCGATTCCCGGCCAATGCAGAAAGTCTCAATTGATGTTCTTGAGATCTGGCTCTTTAAGCTGTCCTGTAGCTCAAACAGTAGTGCATGGCGCTAGCAACACAAGGTAATAGGTTCGATTCCCAGGGAAAGCAAGAACTGACAAAAATTTAAAAATGTGTACCTTGAATGCAATGTAAGTCACTTTGGATAAAAGCGTCTGCCAAATGCATAAATGTAAATAATCACAGCCCAATGGAGCAGTTTCAGACTCTGAGTATGAGATATTTAGCTTTCCTATAGCTCAAACAGTAGAGCATGGCGCTAGCAACGCCAAGGTCATGGGTTCGATTCCCAGGGAAAGCAAGAATTGACAAAATGTAAAAAAAAATTGTACCTTAAATGCAATGTAAGTCGCTTTGGATAAAAGCGTCTGCCAAATGCATAAATGTAAATGTAACATTGTACCACCGTGGAAGTATTACCAAATTATCATATCCATCTTCATCCTCATCCCCATCTTCAATCTCACCCTCACTCTCTCCCAGCCGGATTGTCACTATGACCTCATCTTCCTCATTAAAGTATGACACCTCATCCTCACCCTCATCACCTGGCAGTAGTGTTTTATACCTTTTTTAAGTGCTATAGAAAATGTGCAGATCATAATGTGCAGTTATAGTATGTGGATTACTATTCTTATAAGTGAAATTAGATAGATAAGATTAGATAATTCTAACTCTTTTGCTTTCAAATATATTATGTTTGTATCCAAACTAGTATCTCATGCAATTCCATTATGGTACAATGTTGCCTTGAGGCAACACAGTTTTTGATGAAAAACATTTGATGATATAAAATGTAAAGTTCTTGAAAATACTTCTTTACTTACCAGTGAAGGTGACTCGTATTTTTAAGGGTGATTAACTGGACACAAATTAGTCTTCTCCCATGAATTTGTGTTTCATTTTATTAAAAATAAACTAAAATAGACTATGTTGCCTGGAGGCAACACCGTACCATTGAGGGTTAAGGACTACAACAAATGGCTGGTAGGGACTACAACAAGCTTATTCACAGGTTAGTGACATCACTAACCCTAAAACATAAACCCTGCCCCCTGGGAACACACAACAAAGGGCGTGAGGCCATGTTGGGCTGCTTTAGAGAAGAGGAAGCGTTGTTAAGTGATAATTAAGTCATAATTAAACTAAACACCTATTCTATCTTCATGCAGCATATATTCTCTGGCTCTGAAGGCATCTTACAACAGTTCCCCCACGAGCAATTATAAATTATCATGACCATGAATATGCTAATCAATAACTTGAAGATAGTTAACTCCACATCAGCTACATTAATTCATCAACTAACCAGAATCAGAAACGTCCTGTTAAATTCTACATGTTGTCACTTAGTGAGTCTCTCCATGTCTGACATAATTGTTTGAACATAAAAGGCTGAACAATTTCTGACATTTTCAGTGCATGTCTGCGTGAGGTAATCGGAGCTCTTGAAGCTCTGCACTCTTCTTGAAAGGGGGCTGGGAGCAGCAGCTCATTTGCATTTAAAGGGACACACACAAAAACGGCGCATTTTTGCTCACCCTCAAAAAGTGACAATTGTAACATGCTATAAAAAGGATCTGTGGGTTATTTTGAGCTAACACACTCACAATCACACATACACACTCTGGGGACATCAGAGACTTATTTTACATCTTGTAAAAAGGGGCATTATAGAACCCTTTTAATTATTAGCTTTTCATCGTCACAAAACCCCTGTAGTTCCCTTAAACCCAAGGGAGTAGGTTTGGTCTCAGCTTTGGTGGGGACAGCCCACCAGGTTTGCCCAGATTATACAGTCTATTATTTATGTTACTGAGTATGGAAATGCACCATAGCTTAGGAATGAATATGTCTAAGAATTTATGAGGCTCTAAATTATATTTGTATTTCTTTTAATGCTTAACTGTAATTGGAATTCGTTTGTTGTAAGATACCAGTGCCTTAATGGTGATTTCCTTTGTTATTTCAGACTGTTTACAATACAGAATATTACAATACAGACATGAATCTACTTCATCTCATTATATTATCTCCTGACTGATACACCATCCTGTATACTGTCCCTAAAGAGCTAGAATAACTGTATTATCTAAAAAATGCACTCAACGACTTCCCCACCGACTTCCATTATAACAAAAAAAATTTTATTGCAAAGCCATGCCACCATATATTTATGCATTCTGATTGTTGGTGGTTTTCCCTGTTGGGAAGAGGTAAAATTTGTAATTTGTACTGTTGATCACCAGGTGGCACCATTAACCCTTTAGATAGGCCTGTGCAAAAAAGAAAAAAAAAGCTTTGTTTCTGGCTTTTATATAGAGTATAACAGCATATAAATGAGGGAGAAAAAAAATTAATCTGATACTGCACAAAAACTAGCAATACATTAAAGCCAATGTTGTTAATAATCTTTCACATGTCCAAGACTGTGATAATAGGTAAAAAAAATCCAGTCCACAATCACATTTTATATTGAAAATATTGTTTTCCAATTTATGAACTTGGCAATTAATTTTTTCTTTTAAAAATGTTGTAGTTTTGATCAGGACTGAGGTTGATTAACAGAATTATGCCAAAAAAAACTGATTTTTACAGCAGTTTAATTTAGTGAATGGCTTCATCCCAAACATTACGCAAGGGTAGTGAATTTGAACAATACACAAGGTAGACTAAGGGCTACTGAATGATTTGGTAACGTAGCATTATATCATAATAGCGCAAATTTTATGCGACTATCCGTGCTGAACCCCAAATCAATACTCCTAACCTTGTTTGATAGATTACAGAAGCTAGGATTAGCTGTAACAATATCCTGGGTAACATATACTATCACCAGTTAATACTATTTTCCACAGAAGAATCTGCACTGCCGCTGCTAGTTTGTGTGGCTAACGTTAGTTATTTTGCCTACTTAAGTTACACTCTGCTTTATCAAAAAGCTTTGCACGTCCCCTTTCTTCTTCTTGGGTGGCATAGCTGATCTACAAAGCACAATGGTGTTGGGCAAATGTTGAAGGGCAAAGGTAATATTAAAAGGTTTTACTCTGGCCTTTTATGGGGTATGCAGACTGCCCTGATAACTTACCATTGTCGTCGACACACCCGTTCGCTTGTCTGCCAGTGTAAGCTTTGACACTCTCCCGTGCGTGTAGCGCACTATGCCCATTCTTAAACCCCAGTTTGGGAAACCCTTCTTTAATATAATGATTAAGTAAGGAATAATTGACGACGGTCTGTTGAATTATTAAAAACTGCACACCAGCTGACCCGTGGTGGTAATGCGGCCACGACGCGAAGTGTTTATCTGTTTCAAGAAAAGCACTGTAATTACAAAGAAATCTGGAATTTAAGGAATGTAATGTTTTTTTTTTTTTTTTTTTTTTTTTTTTAAGAAAACTAAATGATCAGACCTCACAGCGATATTTGGGTGCAGACAGCATGACATAACACTTTTTTCACCAAAAGCAAACCTGTGACAGATAGCTGTGTACTAGCCAATTTCCTTTTTTTAATGACAGGAAACCCTGGGCACTTACAATTTTACATTGGCAAGAGCTAAGACTTTTTTCTTCTGGTGAACCTTCCAACTGTTTTGTTGGAATGGAGATGGTGTTTAATTACAGGTCGCAGGGTTGTTGAAACCAGGATGCTAAAAGCAGCCGCAATTGTCCATCTGTGGTCCTTGCTGTGTGTACAATGCAGTATTTTAATGAATTGTCTGTTTTTATAAATGTTTAAAGGCTTATCTCTCATTAGTTTGTGTTCTATGATCTTACATGAGCATGGCATCTCTGATTTTTGGACAGCTTGAATAGCCAGATGTTTTCAAAGCAAAAAACATTAATCTAATGCACATCTATTAAGGGTTCCAATGATTCTGGAAGGTCCTGTTTGTATATCTGTTTGTTGTTATGTTTGTGTTTTATGATAGCTGGCATGGCTTCGACAAGATTAGAAAAACAAAACTGTATTTTTCCAGATTTTCCCAAATAATATCACTATTCCTAAAACTGACTGTCAAAGCTGAAAAACAGCCTACATCATTAGTGAAGTCTGTTTTATAGCTTAAGCATTTGCAGGTGAGGTTGAAACATTCAGCTATTAGTCAAAACTTAGTTATAACATCTGCTAAATGTGACTCATTGCTGAACATCTTGAATTGAATTGTAAGAAGGGAACAATTTTTTAAATATTCTATGCCATCTGTTTGCCAGTTACTGCTTGGCTGACTTAGTCACTCCTGAGAGAGCAGTATTTCCTACTGATAACTTTTAAGTATTGCTGTCCCAGATTCCCAAGCAATAGTTAAGAACATCAGGCCTATTTCTTTTTTACTTTAGATGTACAAATTGCATTCTGGAAAGGATGTAGTACAACCAACAACAACAACAACAAAAAAACGAATTCTAAAAATTAGTAATTAGTAAGGGGAAAAAAAACGTTAGTGTTACTTGTATCATGGTAATACAATAATGTTCTTTGAAGGACATTGGAGTATCTTGTAAGTTCCATATAGCTATATAGAACTAACGTTCAAAGGTTTGGGGTCGTTAAGATTTTTTATTTTTTGAAAGAAAGAACATTTATTAACATTTATGCTGTAATCATTTTAATATTTATGCAGAGAATCCTGGGAATAAATCACGGTTTCACAGTTTCCACAAAGATATTAAGCAGCACAACCATTTTTAACTGTGACTTTGAGCACCAAATTAGCATATAAGATATAAGAATATAAAAGCAAGATTTCTGATGGATAAGCTTCAAACCTATACCTGTGTTTCTTTATTCTGTGACCATCGTCCACCAGTGATGTGACATATTAAGACTGACAGTTGATTACTATTCTTTTTCACCATAAATTGAGATATAACTCAGACTCACACAACATTATCTAGAAGTCATGTCTGCAATGTTATTGGCCTGCCTGTTAATCAGAGACAACCAATGAGCTGTGCACGAACATGGCAGAGAGAGATAGCCACCAAGGGAATTAGAATTGATTGTTCGAGGAAGTTGTGACATTATAATAATAGCTTTTCAAATTGCCATGGAGTAACAGCACCTGCACACAATTTTGTTGAGCTTTTGGAGCAAATCAGTGTCAGGGAGAGACTAAATGTAAATAATCAAGAAATATGATGATATTTTTGTTCAGCTATATCTGGAGGCACTGCAAGAAGGTATATAGCCTGTTACTGAATTCATTTGGTTCATCAAGCAAAAAGATATGAAATTGTCTGAGGTAGATTTGCCTGATTTTTTTTAGAACAAACTTACTTTGTGGTGCTCATTGGTTGAAGAGTTTTCTATACCCTATGTAAGGGGGCTTTAGCCTCCTGGTCTTTCTTCTAAGAAAAAGTCTTTATTTTAACATTAATCCGGATAAATTTGAAAACTTATACTATGAGGTATTGTGGAAGCTTGTTTCCACCACATAATAAAAAATAAAAAAGAGGTAATTGCGACGTTTTATCTCACAATTCTGACCTTTTTTCTCAGAATAGTAAGATATAAACTTACAATTCTGAGTAAAAAGTTAGAATTGCGAGTTTATATCTTCTGACTTTATTTCTCGCAATTGAGACTTTATATCACACAATTCTGATGTACACTTGCAATTATGAGATAAAAAGTCGCAATAATATGAAAATGTTTTATTATGTGGCGGAAACAAGCTTCCATAATTAATTGTACCTCTAGATTGTACCGATATATATCTATTGTTCCAGCATTGTTGTGCAGTCTTATTAAAGATAAAAGTTTCTTTGTACAATCTTCATTTTTCTACTAAAATGATTGTGCCAAAAGAATGGCATGAGAACTTTATTATATGTGTTCACTCATACCTCACTGAGCTTTTATTAAAACATTTTCACGAGCTTGTAAGGCAATTGAAGCATTTTCAGATGTTTCAGTGTGGACAAGCAACTTTAAAAAATGCTTGAAAACGCTAGTGTGGATGGAGGTCGGTGGACTTAACTCAGTTGTCAGCACCCTTCTGTGATTATGAGATCTCTTTTTATGGCAGCTGCAGCTGTTTGCACTTATTTCACTTTCATATTTAATATTTAAATTTGTTTCAATAGGCCGCTTTAGACATTCTTCTAACAATAAGTATCTTGGCAACTACATGTCAACTACCTGTCAGTTGACTATTAGTAAACTATCTGCTTAATATCTGCTAACACTTTATTTTGATGGACTTATTCTACGTACCCTAACCAAATAGTCTACTAATATCTAACGTGGACTTTTGAAACAAAGTATAACCTTTAAGTTTGACATGTTTATCTCCACTTAAAATCAAATACAGGAAACGTCTCAGGTAGCACATGCAACACCAGTTCCCATAGAAGGGGAACGAGATACTGCGTCTTGATGTTGACACTGTGTCAATGCCATCAGCGTGACCAGTGTCTGAGGCATGTGAAACCTCACGCCAATATTCATTGACGGACGACAATCCATGACATCTCAAGCAGAAAGCGCCCATGAGTACAAAAGGTCGCCTGTAATACACATCATCAACTCTTTTGTCTGAAGGAGATATGCAGACAAGCCTGAGGCATGGCAACAAGATGCAGTGCTCGTTCCCCTTCTCAGGGAACCAGGTTGCAAACGCAACCTAAAACATTCCTTATCGAAGTGTATCGAACTTTGACACTGCATCTTGGTGTTGATGCTGAAGGGGTGCCTGTCTCACTTAGTTTTGAGTATGCACAAACATAGTGGACATAATTAAGTGCACTTAATGACTCTACGAAGATTAGTCAAAAGTGCGTCAACCTCAGGACACATCCTATGTGACCTGCAAAATGTATATTGTAGAACAACTCCGAAGCCCAAATTTTCAGGCATTAGTGAAAAAAACCCAACCTTCTATGCTCCCTAGCAAGGGAAGTCCTGGCAAGTACAACCTTACCTACAAGTACTTCTTACATAGCAACATCCCTACTTCAAGACCCAACTGTATTTGGGGAGGTAAATTAAATAGAGGGATTCTCCATTGCCCACATAATTCCATCCAGCCAACATCATCCCCAAAGGCAGCACTTGTGTAGAGGAGACTTCTGGAGGCTTCTGGCCCTGTCTTTAGCTATCTGTTGATGGGCCAGGAAAATCAGAGAGGAATTAGATCAACATGGGATATGTTTCCTGAATGCCGCTGACTGCGCCCTTGACTCCCCAAACATTTCCACAACTGTTTCAATGGAGGTGATAAAAAAAAGTCCAGAGGGCAAGACTGGAGCATCAAGAAAGGAAGTTTTTCTCCTTCTCCCTGATGTCTGCTATATTCAACCACAGATGCCTCTCCGTAACCACCATGGCTGCCATTGAGCGGCCGATGGCAGCAGCTGTTGGCACAGAGGGCCAAATCTGTAGTGCAGCGCAGATCAGTGACCACTTCAGCAGACAATTCCTGCCCCTGATCTAAATCCTTCAGCAGGAATATACTATACTTCTGGTATATTCCTTTGCGATCCTCTTCTGCAGACTAATTGGGTCCTATTTTAACAATCTTCGTTCAGCGAACAGTCAGTCCAAAAGGGTTGTACCTAGTCTTATTGAGTCATGGGTGTGTTTTGGGCGTAATGTGCACTAAACCAGAGTCTCAACTCCCATTCCCTTTAAAACCAGTTGTGCTTGCACCATGGCGGATTCGCTATTTACATGGCGGAATTTAAGAGCGGAAAGACTGAACGCTTCTCCAGAGAGGAATCCTTTTATTTTTTGACTTCAGACCAGGTTTTTGTTGGTCAATGGCAGCACTGCCAAGGTCTCCTGAGATGCCAGCACTGCCGTGGTCTCCTGAGATGCTAGCACTGCCGTGGTCTCCTGAGATGCCAGCACTGCCAAGGTCTCCTAAGATGCCAGCACTGCCGTGGTCTCCTGAGATGCCAGCACCACCATGGCTACCTGAACGGCCGGCGCCTCCATGGTCCCCTGAGCTGCCGGTGCCTCCATGGTCTCCTGAGCTGCCGGTGGCGGCCTGGAGGTTTTTCGTCCTGCCTGGATCTCTCCTCTAGGGCGCCCCACCCCAGTTTATGGCGTGAGGATGCGCCTCCAGGAAGGGGAGAGTAATGTTACAGTCACCAGCAGCCATATCACCCTGCAGCCCAAGACTGGTTTCCCACTGAAGCAGGGCTGAGCCTGGTTAGTACCTGGATGGGAGACCAACTGGGAAAACCAGGTAGCTGCTGCTAGAGGTGTTAGTGAGGCCAGCAGGGGGTGCTCACCCTATGGTCTGTGTGGGTCCTAACAACCCAGTATAGTGATGGGGACACTATACTGTCAAAGAGCACCGTCCTTCAGATGAGACGTTAAACCGAGGTCCTGACTCTCTGTGGTCATTAAAAATCCCAGGATGTCTTTCGATAAAGAGTAGGGGTGTAACCCCGGCATCCTGGCCACATTTGCCCATTGGCCTCTGTCCATCATGGCCTCCTAATCATCCCCATATACAGATTGGCTTCATCACTCTGTCTCCTCTCCACCAATCAGCTGGTGTGTGGTGGGCGTTCTGGCGCAATATGGCTGCCGTCGCATCATCCAAGTGGATGCTGCACATTGGTGGTGGTTGAGGAGATTCCCCCTTCTATATGTAAAGCGCAATGAGTGCCTAGAAAAGCGCTATATAAATGTAACAAATTACATAGTCACCTGTCACTTCTGCACTTCTTTTCCCAGCTTTCTCCTTGACGCTCACCTGCATACACTTCATGATCACGTACATCTGCACCTCATCTTCTCCCTCATCAGTATAGCTATTTAAGCACAAACCTCACCTCAGTCATTTGTCCGGTCTCGTTTGTATGAAGTGAATCTTGTGAAGTGAAGAGCGAAGATTGGACTGACCATCCATGTTTACAAAGCTCTGCCAACTTACCTGATTTCATAAGCACAGTTTGTGTTGTCAATAAATCACCCTTGCAATGCATTTCTCTGTGTGCTTCCGTAACAATATACAATTTTTTTTTTTGTTAGAAGAGAGTCCTTGAACTGCTTTTCTGCTTTCTTTGAAACATCTGAGCTAAGTACCATTAATTAACAAAATGATAGCATTTTTTTCATAGATGTTATTAATCATCAAATATTTCAAAACAGAACATGTGAACACTGTTTGTTTATGTTTATGCAATGAATGTTGAATGTACGCTGCATGACATCTGTTTGTGGTATTTAAATTAGTATGAGTAGGCATACATGTGCACAGATACTGGCATGTTTGGTTGTGTATTTATTATATTACCGAAGGATGGGACACAAGAGCCTGTTTCTGTATTTTTGTAATATTGCTGTGTATTTCTCTGTTGTTTTTCTGTGTGTGAATATAAATGACTGCAGCAGACTGTCAGTGACACATTTTCATCCTACACACTGAGACCTGCACATTATATATTTCAGAATGACACTAGTGTCAAAAGCATCTGCTATGTAATAAAAAAGACACTCCACTGATGACAGACAAGACAGCAGATGGCTGATCTCTTTTTCTTCCTCTCTCTTTTCTCTCTCACTTTTTCCTTTCATGGTACCTTTCTCTACCCCTAAACCATTTGCCTCCTGCATGCAATGGTATAGCTGATCCTCCTATATGGATAGAGGGTAATGCTGACCTTTGCAAAATGCATGAAAGATCATACATCAAAAGGAGTTTTCCTACAGCCCGTCATGGTATGGAAGATCTTTGTATGCTGACATTACACTTATTGTTTAGTCTTAGGGGGCTACATAGTTTCTCAATGTGAGCATTGCGATATCTGTTTTGTTGTTTGTTTTTAAAAGATATTTAATATCTAATCTCACCACTACCCTAAACATGAACGGCATAATAGGTCGATAAATGCACAATGATAATAATTACAATATCTTAACTAATTTAACTAACCAATTCTTGACAATATAAAAATGAAATTCGCATTTAAATGTACAGTGACAATATTTTACAGATTTCTTCTATAGACATCTTAGAATCGAGTGAGTCTTTGTTCTCTTTTGTCAGATCTCTGATGCAGCTGTCATAAATAACCACTCAGACACTCACAGTTTGTATGTTTCCTTTGTCTTGCTCTTGACAGAGATAGATGTTGAAAAGGAGTTTGCCATTTCCATATAGTCTTTTCATTCAATCAGAAAGTCAGCAATGCCTCCTTTCTGGACATTGTTAGGAGCATTATGTGATGGACTGTTTCCAATTTTAAGATTTATAGAAATCTGACAGAACTGACTGTATTTATTCAAATGAATCTTTTGGGTCAATACATAGTAAAAAGTGGAATGTTTTATTTGTGTGGTATTAAAAGCAACAAATGGATTTACAAAAATGTATGAAAAAATGTTTTCACGAACAGTCCCCTGATCTGTCATTGGTCATCCAAAAAGTTTACACTGCCCCAAAGTCATGCCATTGGTTGAGAAAATTTTGCTATGTTGGGCTGGTCAGAGTGTTCAAATGAACAGAGCAATGTTGCAAAATGAGCAGATGGCTTTAATTTTTTGTCTCTGCATATTAAACTAGGATAGGAAAAGGTATTTTAACTTCGACAAACACTACACCTTTAAGATCCATTGACAGCATATTTTTGGCTTCTAGCACATAAAGATATTTTCATGGACAAACCACTTATCCTATTTCTATGATGTACTGTAGACACATAGCAGCTGAAGTGAGAGAGTACAGCGAATGAAAGCACAGGGAGCTGCTCAGAAAGAGTTGAATGATCACAATTTATTTTCAATGATAAGGGCCAGTGAGCAGATGAGTGAGAGCTAGAAATTCCACAGAGCACAGTAGGTTTTGATCTATTTTCTTCCTCCTGGACTTGCCCTTAAAAGTGAGAATGTGACAGTTAGGCCGTGTGTCCACCAAAGTGTTTTTTCAATGGGAGCGTCACGTTTTTAGAATGCCAAGGTGCTGAGCGTCGATTTCACGCACAGGCCGCGTGTCCATCAAAGCGTTTTTAGCCAGCTGAAAATGCTCTTTGCTTGTTATGATACAGACTATCCACGGAAGTGTTATAGTACTCATTTGACAGATAGTTTGTTTCTGTATTGATTCTGTATAAAAATGCTGAGATAATGTAAAGTATTAGCTCTGGCTCTTGTTTTAAATGATTTTGTTCCTTATTATGCTTGTTGTTGTCATCTGTTGACGTTGAACAATCAGAATATGGCGCCAGTGGTGGTTGGTCAGCGTTGTATTCGTCCCGCCCCTCCTCCATGTGATTGGACGACTTTGAGTAAAACACAATGCTGATCACTGTCACTTTTCACCCAGCCATCCAATCAAATACAACACCGACCAACCTCCACATTCTGCTTGTACAACGTCAACAGATGAAAACAACAAGCATAATAACAGAACAAAATCATTTAAAACAAGAGCAAATACTTTAAATAGTATCTGCATTTTTATATAGAATCAATACAGAAATGAGATACTACACTTCGAGGATATTCCATAAGCAAAGAGTCTCAACTGAGAAACACTCTGAAGCGCCCACAGCGAGACGTTTTCAGCAGAGCGCCTAGCGTTTTCAGCTAGCTAAAAATGCTTTGGTGGACACACAACCTTAATCTAGTTTTCTTTTGCTGTCCCTTGTCGTTCAAGAATAGTTCTGCATTTGCATGTTGGGCAGCCACTTGCGCCTCCTCCGAAAGCAGTGGAATGAGGCGCACTGGCCAGTGGGTCCACTGCCACTGACATGCCTCACAGTCTTTTTGAGTAGATCCACAAATGCCTCTGGGTCGTCCTGTGGACCCATTTTAGTCAGAGGCATGTGAGCAGTGGTAGAATGGGGTTCCGGAACAGCTTCCTGAAAGAGGGCACGGAAGCACTGGTCCTGGTCTTCCCTCATATCCAGGAGTGCCTAATGGTGCTCTTGGTGGATGCCCGTGGACTACATGGTGGCAACAGCCTTCTCCTCCCGGGTTTCGGCACCACTGTAACACAGGTTCAAGGAAATGAGGAGAAGGCAGGATCAGCTGAGGTGGATATTTTATTCACAAAAAAATACCAAAGAAAATGAACTGTACTTGACCTACTTATGGACCGCTCGTCTCAATCTCCCATTGCTGATTCCGCTCTCGCCACATAGTTGTTTTAAAATGTAATAAAATTTTGCAACATTACTAATGTTATTGTATTTTTGATCAAATAAATGCATCCTTGGTGCATTTATTGGTGCCTTTTATTATTCCAAACTTTTGGTAGTGTATATTTTACTGATGGGTGCATTTGCATTAATTTCCATGTGCAGGGTTTCATCACTACTGGTAAAATGGGCCCAGATGTGCCAAGTTAACTGAGCAGATAAGAGAAAGAGATGACAAGAACAAACAAGAGTGATATATATCACCTTAAATTAACGCTTTAAACTCCTCACTTTGAATAATCCATGGTGAGAATCAATGCCATATTTTGACTGTAGACAACATGTTTATTGGATACATTTTTATGTTAGGTTTTTATGTAATCCTATTTGGTTTTTATTACTTCTATTCTTTCTTTCCATTATTTCACCAGTGAGTGATTTTTACACAGTTTTGAGTCATGAAGGCGTAGTCTGTGCAAGTAAGACCTGGAAAAACAATAACTTTGAGATGTGAGCATGTTTTCTCCAAAACATTGTTCTTAATTCCTCTTCATGTTCTCAGTCTGACTCAATGTGTTTGTTGTGCTTGGATTGCTGCCTTGTTTAACAGTGTGATTTGTCATACTTGTTTGTGCCGTCTGCATTTGCCAGTTTAACACTATGTTGTCAATATGCTTAGTTGTTAAAAGGAACACTGAGAGTTTAATGCAAGGCACTTCATTTGCAAGGGTCGTCTAAACCACATACACAACAACTTTCAGTATGGAGTTCAGTCTATTTTAAGTTTCACACCAGCTAAACAGTACCTTCAACCCTTTCCCTTAAGCATCTGAACATCTAGTCACACAAGAGGTCTAAGATTTGTTAATGGTTGTGAAGGTTTGTTTTTTTTTTGTTTTTTTTTTTTCGGCAGATGTTCGGTGTCTCTGGATCAATGTTTCAGTGTGTTGAGTGATTTCCTTACAGTTTGTTTAGATATTGTGAATTGCTAAGGGGTTTAGGTTCTGACTCACTGTTAACACACTGATCTGGATTTAAAGATTTTCACTTTGTGAAACTGAATTGTTGTATATGTTTATGAATGTGTGAGAGAGAGGCAAATCTCTTTGAATAAACTTATATTTACATTTCTAAAGCCTGTAATCTTAAAAAAAAAAAAAAAAAAAAAAAAAATATATATATATATATATATATATATATATATATATATATATATATATATATATATATATATATATATATATATATATACTTGGAAGTGTGCTTGTGCTATCTTTAGACCACTTGCTTTGGTATTGTGCTGTATGATGCATCTATTTGATATTTGACCCCTTTACCAAACTACTGCACAGCAAATATAGCATAAAACTACTGAACCAGCTAGAAATCTGCAAGGTTCACCATGCGTAATTTTGACCTATCCACTTCCCTTCAAAGAAACATTCACTTTTTTGTGTAAGTTAGCAGTCAAACAGGCCCTAACCTGTCCAGACTGTGTCTTAACTGATGCTCCCCTCAGCCTCGTGAAACTGCACACAAGGCATTCTTTAAACTAAAGCATAATGGAAGTCTTTCACAGGTGCTATCTGCTAAAGTCATAAAAATGTCAGCCAGGAAACGGGAGAATTTTCTTTCCTGTTTAGCATCCAGATATATGTGGAAAAATGTGTGTCATGCACTTGTTTATGCATTATATTTAACTTTTTTAATGTCTGCAAATGACTAATATCAAACATAAGAAATGTATTAGTACACTTTATTATATAGGCTAAATATGAAATGCCTATTTTCTAAGGTTTTGTACATTTAATTTGGTAACACTTTAGTTCAGGGACCAATTCTCACTACTAACTAGTTGCTTATTAGCATGCATATTACTAGGATATTGGCTGTTTATTAGTACTTATTAGTACTTTACATATTAACGCTTTATTCTACAACTACCTTACTATCAAAGTATTGTTAGTTCTATAGTTCATGTTAACTAATGCAATCTTATTGTAAAGTGTTACAAACTATTCTACATTTGTCAGTATCAAGACAGAGTAGAGTAGCTTTTTAGGGTTAAAAGTAGAAAACTACTTTTTCTAATGACTAATGTTAAATTATAAATTATATCATAGTATGGCTATATATAGATATTTAAATATCTTTAGTTATTGTATGTTTTATTAGTAGCTTGTAAATGAACTACTTTTTCAAAAGAGCTTCACTTTAATTGGACTATATATAGCTTGTTGCTTGTTGTTGCTAAGTTTAACTAACACTGTTTGACAGTAAACAAAAAAATCAAAGCATTTTAGCAAAATGGTGTGATTTTTTTCCCAAGCTTTATTTGACTTTTTACAGTTGTGTGTACACTTTTGGGAGGATTGGTACTTCTTCTAAACCTTAAATGACAGGCTTTTCCGAGTTTAGAATGGGTCATGACTAGGGCAGGAAAATTAGAGACTGCAACTAAAAAACAAGCCAAATAATATAATGACATTTACCAGACATTGTTTATTCTGTCACTACTGTTTGTTATTAGATGCTAAAGTGGGCATGAAAGTTGCTATATCTTTTCTTTCGTATGGTGACGCATATCCAAGTGAAAAGGAAAAAAAAAAAGTAGTGCTGGACTTGATTTTGTCCATCAAAAATATATTGGATCATTGTCATTTGTAATTGCTGTGATCTTATGTGATTGACAGGTTGTCTCGCCTTCACAGTTCACACCAGTAAAAACAACATCAGACCAGAGAAGACATGCCATTGCAAGAGGGAGAAGTTATTTTGGTTAAAGATTACGAGGGCACGTGATTTTTAAAAAATTATGATATGCAGTTTGTGCACAGATAAATCCTTTATAAAAAATGGTGATTTCATGGTGAACCAAACATTCTGTATTGTGTCTGATTAATTCTCCAACATATATCTGTAAAATAACAGCTTTGAAAGATTCAATCTACATTCCAGGCTGACACTGTAGAATCTGGAGTGTACAATGGAATGGACACATATGGAAAATATCTCTAGGCATAATGTCAATCTTAACCACATATGGAAAAGAGTGAAATGAATCTCAAGCATGTGTGTTCATCATCAAGACCTCTGAATGGAATTCCCTCTAAAAGCATTCACTCATTTAGATTTCACTATACCTTCCCTGAAATCCAAACAGCTTTTCCTGTTGTCAAGTTTACAAAACCTTTTCTCCTTGAGCTTTACGACTTGCTTGCTGACTTTATTGTACCATTTGTCTTTACCACTACCTTCTCTGCTGTGTCTTTCAGGCTCTAAGAGTGTGGTTGAAGTTCAGACTAAAATGTCGGTTTGTGCTGGCCTTCCTTTTTTTCTTCAGCCTGTCGGTGGTGCTGATATACACCCTTCCTCCCTTCCCATCTGAGCAGAGCAGGGTGAATGTACGGGGCCCCCGCAATAACAAACCCAGCAAGCTGGTCGAGAAGTGGTCTTTGAGACCTTACCTTCCAGTGTATTTATACGGACAGAACAACAAAACCTGGAAGAACCCTGAAATGAAAGATGCGGCTAAGCATCTCCTGATGGTCAACCATCATCAGCTATCATTTTCCTCCGGAAAACAAGTTGAGAAAAAAGTAATGAACAAAACGCCTCCAAAAAGTGAAGCAAACAAAAAAGAACGATATCTGCAGAACACAATCAAGCATCCAGCCAAGCTATTTGCAGCCAGTGCCAAAAGAGGGCGAACCAATAGACTAGGAACTAGCAGCAACTCTAAAACAACCATCCATCTTCTTCGCTCCAGACATGACCCAGCTTTCCCTCAGCCTGCCAGCATACAAAGCCTCCGCCCAAATAGCAAGACATGCAGGCACAAATGCACTCCAGATGGGGACAAATTAAAGAGGCTTGTGGGGCAGTTCTCTGATACACAGCAGGTGGTAAAACTGAAACAGGCCCCGGGAGAAGCAGGAACACATGAAAGACAAGCAGGGTCCTCCGAGAGGAAGAGGCCCAAATCCGGGGCAGAAAAAAAGGATAGGATTCCAGCAGAGGCTGGCATCAAGGAGTCAGCCATTGACTGGTGTAAGACTGTCTCTGATGAGACTTTTATTGAAAACCGGAACCAGACCAAAGCAGAGTCTCTACCCTGGCTCAGTGAGGATGACATGAAAAAAATGGCGCTTCTCTCCAGGGGCACAGTGTTGAGTAAAGCCAGGCTTCCGGGCCATGGTCAAGTGCTTCAGGTTGGACTCAGTGATAGATATGACATTTTCGCTTCTACAGAGGACAATCATATCAAACGCTGCCACACAGGAAGCTGTGCTCTCATAAAACGTCCAAATGACTGGTTTGAGGTGTTCGCCTTTCACCTGGACAGAGTTCTAGGTCTGAACCGGAGCTTGCCCGCAGTGTTGAGAAAATTCCACAGTGAGATTCTACCATACAGGTACACAACTGGATCTCCCAGACCGGTGGTATGGTGGGATCCCAGCATCCAGCATCTGTATGATGCTGAGAATGACCAGAACTCTTTTTCACTTACTTGGCCGCAATATCAGACTCTGCTTAAGAGCAGGTGTGGTACTCGGGTACCCTTGAACTTTACAACATGTGTGGGAGTTCATCATTCAGAGTGGGGGCGGCTGGCCTTGTTTGACTTCCTGCTGCAGGTAAGAGGCACTGTGAAAACAGATAATATTTTGAATATTTGGTTTCCACAAACTCTAAGTCTAATGTGTACAAATATATTTTATGAGACTAAATTGCATATGTAAATTGCAAATTACACAAGAAAATAAGAATATTTTATAATATAAATCCAAAAAAGATTGGATTACGTAGACGATAAAATAGAAATGGTCAATAACTTAAGTTTAAAAGGTTACTGGGTTATATGACTCTAGTTTGTATGCATTTAAATTATGTCTTTGACCGTTGTGGTTAGAAACTCTTTTATGAGTCACAAAATGTAGGCCTGCCAAGTACATAATGGCTAACCTGCCAGCCTGGTATTTAAAGTAATTCATGTTTTCCATTTTTAGCACTGGCATTTGTACTGTTCAAAGTAGACTCTCTTAAAGGTGAAGTGTGTTTTGAACATGTTTTCTGAAAACGTGTCCCATCTGTCATTGGTTGAGCCATGATTGTTATGTTGTGTTGGTCAGGATGCTCAGTCAGGTAGAGGCCTGTTGCACAAAAGTAGTTGAAAAAAGTCTGATTTTCAGAATAGGTGTGGAGTTGACAAACAAAACAAATCCAAACTGGTTTAAATCAGGTTAAGGGGTCTCAAAACGTTCACAATAAAAGTTCTCTGCACTGTAAACCCAAATAAAATGGCAGAACTCTTAATATTTGAGGTAATCATTTACATCAGAATTTTAAGTTAAGGAATTCAACGATATATTATATATAGTAGACAGATTTTATTTTGTAATAATTGTTGTATCTACATTTTAATTACTCTAAACTTGAAATATTTGAGTAATCTAATTCATATATGAATTAGATTAGTCAAATATTTCAAGTTAAGAGTAACTTGAGTATTTAAATTGAGATTACATGATCATTTTAAGTTAAATGTATACAATTAACTTAAAATGATCATGTAATTTCAACTTAAATATTTTAGTAGTGGAAACTTGGCTAGCTTTATACCTAATTCAATAAACACTAACTTGCTAATTGGTAACACAATGCTTTGATAGCCATAGCAATTGCTGAATGAGTACGACAGTATAGAACATTTAACATATTATATATATCTGTATATATATTATATATATATATATCTGTTCTCAAACTAAGCTCATGTTCCACTCATCACCATGATGTTAACCCTGCAAAAAAACAACATTACAGAAACTCTTCTAAATTAGCATAGCTAAACATTAAACACTACAAAATATACCATTTGACATATATATTGAACAAAAACATTATATAACACTTAATTTTAGCATTTACTCTCCCTTTCGAGTGTCATGGCAAAGCATCCTGGGAAATCCCATCCCAGTTTCCATTATATTTAAGTTCTACCAGAAAGACTCGGGAGATAGAATGATGAATGAAGTATACATTTATTGACAGCCCAGCAAGCATAATAAGTTTTGGCATAGGCCCCGTCCATAGTTTATAATCCGAGGGTAGCGGATCAGCATATTCCTGCCTGAAGATGAAGGCAGGGGCACAGCCGACCCCCCTTTTGAGGTATGGACGGAACCATCCTGGTGGTGGTGGGGAGGGTGGAGGTTGTTGTCGCATCGGCATCTGCGAACTCAAACATGTGTAAGTACGACCTTTATACAGAAAATATGAAGACGTGATTGGATAGAGATGAAGTTAATAAGTGACGAAGTGATTAAGTCTTCCTGGCAGAACTTAAGCTGAAGCTTCCATTTCTACCAGAAAGACTCGGGAGATAGAATGATGAATGAAGTATACATTTATTGACAGCCCAGCAAGCATAATAAGTTTTGGCATAGGCCCCGTCCATAGTTTATAATCCGAGGGTAGCGGATCAGCATATTCCTGCCTGAAGATGAAGGCAGGGGCACAGCCGACCCCCAAAAGTAGGTGGATTGTAGATCCACCGGACGGGGCCAGCCTTCCCCCAAAATGGTAGATGAAAAGAATACACACCGGACGTGAATCCTGAGGTTCCTGAAATATAGAAAAATGACGGTTAGGTACTATGACGGTTTAAATTTTATTTTTATTTTTTTATTTATTTTTTTATTTTTTTTGCGCTACTGGTTTAGCCTTACATAGCCAGACGTAGACAGGCCTCAATAGACCGAACAGATATAGCCACGTAGGCCGGACGTAGACGGCCTCGATAGGCCGACAGATAAGGCCATGTTAGGCCAGACATAGACAGGCCTCGATAGACCAACGGATAAGGCCACGTTAGGCCAGACCTAGACAGGCCTCGATAGACCAACAGATAAGGCCACGTTAGGCCAGACATAGACAGGCCTCGATAGACCAACAGATAAGGCCACGTTAGGCCAGACATAGACAGGCCTCGATAGACCAACAGATAAGGCCACGTTAGGCCAGACATAGATAGGCCTCGATAGACCAACAGATAAGGCCACGTTAGGCCAGACCTAGACAGGCCTCGATAGACCAACAGATAAGGCCACGTTAGGCCAGACATAGACCGGCCTCGATAGACCAACAGATAAGGCCACGTTAGGCCAGACCTAGACAGGCCTCGATAGACCAACAGATATAGCCACGTTAGGCCAGACATAGACCGACAGATAAGGCCACGTTAGGCCAGACATAGACAGGCCTCGATAGACCAACAGATAAGGCCACGTTAGGCCAGACCTAGACAGGCCTCGATAGACCAACAGATAAGGCCACGTTAGGCCAGACATAGACAGGCCTCGATAGACCAACAGATAAGGCCACGTTAGGCCAGACATAGACCGGCCTCGATAGACCAACAGATAAGGCCACGTTAGGCCAGACATAGACCGGCCTCGATAGACCAACAGATAAGGCCACGTTAGGCCAGACCTAGACAGGCCTCGATAGACCAACAGATATAGCCACGTTAGGCCAGACATAGACCGACAGATAAGGCCACGTTAGGCCAGACCTAGACAGGCCTCGATAGACCAACAGATATAGCCACGTTAGGCCAGACATAGACCGACAGATAAGGCCACGTTAGGCCAGACATAGACAGGCCTCGATAGACCAACAGATAAGGCCACGTTAGGCCAGACATAGACAGGCCTCGATAGACCAACAGATAAAGCCACGTTAGGCCAGACCTAGACAGGCCTCGATAGACCAACAGATAAGGCCACGTTAGGCCAGACATAGACCGGCCTCGATAGACCAACAGATAAGGCCACGTTAGGCCAGACCTAGACAGGCCTCGATAGACCAACAGATATAGCCACGTTAGGCCAGACATAGACCGACAGATAAGGCCACGTTAGGCCAGACATAGACAGGCCTCGATAGACCAACAGATAAGGCCACGTTAGGCCAGACATAGACAGGCCTCGATAGACCAACAGATAAGGCCACGTTAGGCCAGACATAGACAGCCTCGATAGACCGACAGATATAGCCACGTTAGGCCAGACATAGACCGACAGATAAGGCCACGTTAGGCCAGACATAGACAGGCCTCGATAGACCAACAGATATGGCCACGTTAGGCCAGACATAGACAGGCCTCGATAGACCAACAGATAAGGCCACGTTAGGCCAGACATAGACAGGCCTTGATAGACAGAGAGATATGGCCACGTTAGGCCAGGCATAGACAGGCCTCGATAGACCGACAGATATAGGTGCGTTAGGCCAACCTAGACGGCCTTTTTTTTTTTTTTTTTTTTTTTTTTTTTTTTTTTTTTTTTGAGAGACGAGGTCACACAAGGCCATTACCGCCAGTAAACCACCACCAGTAATTGCATAAAATTTAACTGATTTTTACTGAAGAGCTTGCTGAGCTTCGAGAATGATTTTTGAATCGGGTCTGATGTATGATTCAAAAGCTGAGGAAGACCATCTGCCCATGATCTTAATGATGTAGAGATTCCTCGTTCAGCAGCTGTTGTAGCTGCCCCGTTTCTGAATGAATGGCCGGTATAGAGAGAGGGGGATAGACTGCAGCTTTTGATAACAGTGGTTAAGTGAGTTCTGAAACAAGCCTTGGAAAGGGTTGCTCTGTTAGGTAAATATAAATAGCGGTGCGTATTTGGAAGTTCTAGGCCGGATTTTAAGAAATTTAACCATAGCTGTAAAGGGATAGAAATTATTCTTCATCTTAGAATTGTTAATGTGATACCAGAACCTATAGAGTCATTCTAAAATGCTTAAGGAAAAGAGTAAAGAAATTGAGTGAGAAGTGAAGATCGGAATGGGAAAGACGAGAGTAGGATCAAGCTGATTAGTTTCCAAGTGAATTTCCCTGGACACATGAAGCCGAAAGGGGCTGATAAACACAGCTTCTAGCAGAATATCGGTGCAAGTGGAAGAGCGACCTTTACGATTTAAGGTCCTGTTCTTCGTGATCCCATTTTTCAAACTTTAGTTAGTGTGTAATGTTGCTGTTAGAGCATAAATAATACCTGTAAAATTATAAAGCTCAAAGTTCAATGCCAAGCAAGATATTTTATCTGACAGAAGTTCCCTTTCAAAGCCTACAGCGAACGGCCGGTTTGGACTACATCCATGTACATCCTGCTTTAATTACGTCAGTAGAACAGTTTGTTGACTAACCTCCGCCCACAAGAATACGCGAAAAAAGGGGGCGTGGTCTTGTTGCTCCCTCGTGGAGAAGAGGAAGTGTTGCGTTCGGTTCGGTTCGGTTGCGTTTGTCGCCATGTCGTTCAGACGCTGTTATTTTCATCCCGGAGTCAAATCACCTTTGTTTGGCCTTCAGGGGCTGTAGTTTGAGAGCGTTCATCTCCCCGTTATGGTAAGAGGCGTGACCTTTCCGGGCAACGTGCCCTAAGCTGCTGTCGAATCACAACACGGGAACCGCTGGCACAATCAGAACTCGTTACGTATTTCTGAAGGAGGGACTTCATAGACGAGGAAATTCTCAGCCGTTTTGAGGACAGTGAAAACAGCAGTATGCAGATAAGTAAATTGTGTGAAAAATAGTTTTTTTTTTTTTTTTTTTTTTTTTTTTAAACATGAACATGAACACATGTTATATTGCACACTGTAGACACAATCAAAGCTTCAAAAAAACACGAAAAATGGGACCTTTAAGTGTTAGGAGTTAAATTAAAAGCTTTGAACATACCTGATGCTTGTTAAGGTAATCTTAATAGGTAATCTTAGATTTACCTTTGGAATTATGGGAGCCTGATGGTATGGGATGCCTGATGGTTTGAGCATTGCTGAAGTAAACCATCTTGACTATCATGGAATCCCACATTCAGATGCTTCTTGATATGGGAGACCTTGGTAGAGGATACCAACTCCACACATTGAACTATGTTCGTAGCAACACCAATCTGGAAGAATGTCCCATGCACGGTTAGTTGGAGAACGCTTTTTTTTTTTTCTCATCTGCAGTTAATAGGATTCTAACCACTTGGCGTAGCTCCCGCTCACAGCTTGATAGAACACCATCTAACCGTCAAACCTGCTGACAGAACCCCCAAAAGAAAATAACCAGAACAGCATGACAAATACATAACATGCGCATGTTATTGAGAACATCGACGATGCCCTTGCAGAAGATAAGAATTTTTTAAATGATAAAGCTTTACTAGCTAATAAACCATAGCTAGCTATATAGAACTCGGCACAGCTACCAAACCCATGACAAAAGATCAATGCGAGATTCATCGTTGGATACCTAAGCCAAGATAATACTGTGTAAATTTGGCCACGTTTGGCAGTATAAGACAAATATCGCAATTCTAAAATCCTTTGACCCTGGAATAAAATCTGATGTCTTTAATAGTTAGTTTGACATGCTCACCGACGCCATGATACATTTTGGCCTGAATAATTCCACTAGTTGAATGGGTTGATGTAAAACTCCAGACAAGTTCTTGTGTCTGATTATCGTACAGCCTGCCATTAATGCACTGAGATCCCACAGTATGACATGAGGATCTCATTTGCACGGTCTGAAAAGCAACGAATCACAAAGACAATAGCCACGACGTGTGTGCCAGCTTTAGTAAAGAAAAAAATCTTACTGTGAGAGAGGAGAGCCTTATCATTTATGGTGTGGCCAGAAATCGATAAGCATGTGCAGACTGTGTCAAATAGTCGTCGCTATATTCACTCCCCTGCATAGTGTTAGTCTTAAAAACGGTCATATGTTGGCATTTACGATACGTTTTGCAGTGTTGAGCATAGCCAATTCGCAGACATTTGATGCAATGACCAATGGAGGAGTTTACATAACAGAATACACGATCAAGATCGAGTGGTTCAGCGCTTGTTCTGGCTAATCAGCCTGCTAATGAATACAATCAACCATGAAGTGAGAACACGCAATAGATTCATAGTGCAGTGTAGGAAGACTAGAGTTTTCACTACAGTGAAAGAATTTGCTGAACTGAAGCATTCAATAGTTTTAAGTGTTTAAAAGGGAGCGCACTCTGCTCACTGGATATAAAAGAATTGGATATTTGTGTTCCCCTGCTGCGATTTCAGTAGCTATACAGAATGCAATCTTTATGTAACTGAATTTATGTACATCCAATTTGTGCTGCTGTCGAACGACAAGTCGAACCTTGTTATGAATGCAACCTTTAATATGCCCAAATATGCTGCTGTGAGTATGAGCGAGAGTGCACATTTCTGTTTTATTCATGATCGTCATACGTCCTAGCACGAAACCAAGGGAGAACAGAACACGATATCCTAAAGTTCCTAAAATTGATGGAGGCATCTGATATCACAGTAGCTGAAACGCTATGGAGTCAAATGTACGTGATGTACGAGAAGACAAAAGCACAACATGCTATAGGGTTTTTTTTTTTATTTTTTTATTTTTTTTTAGATAGCGCATATTCATGCTGCAATATGCAACGACAGCCTTTATAGGAGCACAAGACGTTCTTCCTCCTAAGGAGAGAAGCCATCTCAGATCGCAAAAGGAAGTTAATCCAACATGCCCAGTAAATGAGTTAATTAAATTCACCTCGAGCGATCTCATAACCCTGTGCCAATTCGCGATTACTTTACTCAGTTAATCATGGAGCCCGATTGGGTGCATGTTGCTTTAAAACTCTTGTTTGAGGTTCCATTGCGTTCGTGGGAGATAGGCTAACATGCTGTGCCATCTGTTCTGTTTCAGCTTATCTAAAAAAAGCTATCATTAACGGTAACCGGTGTAGTGCGTATAATTTACGAGGCACTATGGAAAGTTACTACACGAGCGACAACGAGCGATACGTTGCACAAGCAGGTGCGCGTCTGATGCATGTGTCTGCTAAACATGCTTAGTTGCGACCAAATTGAAAGAATAAATACTACACCCAATCGGCATCGGAATGCAAAATCATATATCACTGTGATGAATGCTGATGTAGTGATGATGCCAGATGACGATAAAGATCACAGCCGTGTCTTTTGATAACATGCCCAGATTGTCCTCCATGAAAGTGATTGTTCTGAATCAGAACGCGCAATTTTGCTCTCTTTAGTGAAGGCACTCGTGTCTGTTGCCGCGACAGCCAAGTGAACAGAATGATAGGCTGACATGGACTTAGAATGCCACTGTATGCACATTATTAACTTAATTAATTAAATAAATAATAGAACCAGCGATCGACCGCTACGGAACATCCGGCTCGTCATTTGTTGTCGCATCGGCATCTGCGAACTCAAACATGTGTAAGTACGACCTTTATACAGAAAATATGAAGACGTGATTGGATAGAGATGAAGTTAATAAGTGACGACGTGATTAAGTCTTCCTGGCAGAACTTAAGCTGAAGCTTCCATTTTGACAAAATTAAAAGAAACTCAAAACAACAAAACAATTCAGATTATTTAAAATGTGTCAGTGTGCCCAAAAAAGCTGCCCTAATTTGTGCAGCTCTTGGTCGATTGCGTTGATCATTATGGAAATGATCTGGCTGCATCTGTATTCTGTGCAATCTGGTATATTTGCATTCTTTAAAACTTAAATTTTAAACTTTTAAAAGAAACTTTCCCCAACACTGACATGGTTCAAACAGATTGGTACTTCACTGTAACCATGTAGGACAACCCATTCTCACTCCCAAGGCGTAAAAATCCGAAGCATGGTCAAGTGCCACAATGAAGACACTAAAGGAACCCCTAGGCGTCACTATATCGACTCACTGGGTGCTCCATTGATTTGAGTTGTTTACCCAATGCGTCAGATCAAGACGCATTTTATTCTTTGCATTTGTAAAAGCAGACATGATTTTTTAATGTTTTATTAATATTTAAAGGCTACTTTTATATTTTGGAGCAACTAACCCAACTCCTACCTTAAACCTACCCACTTCTAAACAATATAAAACACGTAACAGGCAAATAGAAGTACAGTCACAGGTATTTATTGCAAAAACTGACCAAAAACAGTATAAAACTATTAACTCATGTTGCATTCCAAGTCTTCTGAAGTCATTCGATGTCTTGTAAAGAACATAGTTGATCTTAATGTTTTAATCGCTGAGATGATGATCCTTCCGCTCCTTGAATACACTCATTCATATTTCATTCAAATAAAACACACGACTCTTTAGCATGACGCAATCGGTCACAAGACACACGTGAGTCAATTACATTTTACAATCAAAGCTGACGTAGTGACGCAATTGGTCACGAGACAAACGAAAGCCAATGCAATATTACTATGAAATCTGACATAGAAATCTGACAATTTTTGAAATGTAATGTTGTTCATGATCTTCGGCGGATGGAGACGCTGGTCGCTTTTGGGGATTTTCTTCATACAAATCAATCATTTGGCCTCGGAACACTTGGAATATTTGTACTTTTTGAATACATTATGCATGCAGTCGTATCTGCCTGTTATATCCTGTATTTTATATCATATAATACACAAATGGGTAGGTTTAGGGATGGAATGGGATGGGGTTGGGTTACATGTTAAACCGTGTCTAAATAGCATAAATAATATAAATGTAATTAAAATTATACTGGCTGATTAAATTGAGAATCACTCTCCAACATGCCATAATGGCAAAATCATAACCCAATATATGATCATTGTTCCCATGCCCAATGCATCTGTGTATGACGCCAAAGGTTTCTCATTTAAATGAATGGAGCACCCAGTGCGACGAAAAATGTTGCCTATTGTTACCTTTAGCGTCTTCATTGTGACGCGGAAGGCACTTGACCATGCTTCGGATTTTAATGCCTTGGGATTGAGAACGGGTTGTGTATAGGATTGAGGGTAATGCTTTAAGAATCAATCATTGGAAAAACTTGTATTTGCTAACATGTTAACATGGTCCCCTAATATCTATGAAGATTATTGCCTTTGGGCCTAGGATGGAATAATATGATTTCTTGAAAGCTCCTTTTTCAGACTAAAAGATAAAAGTCACTAGCCTGGCGTGACCATACTCAATTCTAGTCAGAATATAAGTCTGGTACCGCTCCATTGAGCTTTGATTATGGGGCGTGTTTCAACCGAGCCAGGAAAGACCTCAATTGGATAGACCCACAACCAATCAGAGCAACAGAGCGACGCGTAACGTTAGTTGTCAAATGTCAACAGAACTCAACTGCACTGTGTTGCCAAGTCCGTGTTTTTCTCCATGTCCGCGGGTTGAAGCGAACCCAATTATGTGATTATATAAACCCAGGAATGCGAATTTTAGCAGGCAACCTTGCCAAAATAACATATTTTGCCAACCAAACGCCATTTTTTTCCGGAGAACCCCCCGGAAAGTTATTGTTTTGGGTTATAGTTTTGAGTAGCAATTGTGCGCGACATTACAAAAACACTTGAAAACCCTGTCTGCACGCACGCTGGATTAAGTAACGTTACAAGAAAAAGATGAGTGTAAACGATCTTTGCCAGTAATAAAATAATTTAAGGATACACAGAGTACTTACCAACACGATCATCGTTTCTGAGAGAAATAGTGAAGGTGAATGCATATACGAACAAGTTCTCCGTTTAGGTCAGGATAAGAGCAAATTCAACCCAAGAGCCTTCGATGACGTGGATGATTACGTTACTGTTTATCATCTGTCCATCATCGTCTAAAGCTCCCCCTGACAATTTCATTGGTCCGAACAGTTTCTGTTCGGGCATAATTACTCCTCTATGGAGCGAGTCCAGGCCGAATTGGCCGAGCAAAAAAATTTGTGGGCGGGGCTAAATTCGGCTGGCATCCAGGCTAAAAAGTCACATAAAAGCCAAACAAACAAAATGTAATTAATTAATAATTATTTCATAATAATTTCCAGAGCATCATCCAAGCACATTCTAATGATATTGACAAAGTTAGAACAGTAAAAAGAGAGACTTTCATTCACTGTGAATGATCTAATCTTGATCACATGATCACATTGATTGTGCGTCAGTATCACCTCATTAGCAGATTTAGAAGATGTCTTTTACACTTTTCTTCCTTTTCTACACTTTTGGCTCCACATAGCAGCAATTTTTTTAAGAACCATTGTCATCATGGTGACGCTTAATTACATTTTTGAACATAGGTAATAAAATAAATACATTCATGCATCCTTTCTAAAGAACAGGTTGAAAGTGACTGATTGAAACTTCCTTTGCGGTTTTGTGATTTTATTATAATCTTTACAAAAGTACAATCAACACTCTCTTTTACTAATTTTGCATGATGAGCATCTGTTAACACAGAAGGAAACATTTTTACGAAATACAGGCAATTTACAGCACAGCAATATCATTAAATATTGGAACTTGGAGTTTCTTTTGTAGAGTTTTGTACTGTTTAAAAAAAAAACGCAGGTATTCCCGCTTGATTACAAAGCATGCCAAATCAAGTGTGAAAATATAACTTGATGGCAGAAAAACTGTATACTGTAATGTTGCACACCCATGAATGTGCATGCATGTGTAATTGCATGCGCTCATAAATTGATGGATTTGTGAGTATAATCTGTGTGTGTGAAAACTGTGTACTGTGAAAGCGTGGGTGTATAGATGTCAATGAATAATACATTAGATCTTAGAAGATAAGTCAATAGCTGTAACATGGCCAACAGATAATAGCTTTGTATTGATTTGGAGAAACTGCTGACTGGGACCCTTGAACACTTGTTCCTCTCTATTCATTTAGCACCTCTGATGGCACTGATGTGAAACCTCACACCCTTGAGCACAGAACAGTGTGAAGGACACACTCATTGTCACCACAAGACCTTCTGTGTGCTGCTCTGAAATCTAGATCATTGGTTCTCAGCTAGTGGGCCGCAGATCTGGTCTGATAGGATCCTAGACAATATAATGCATAAAATACAATGCATCTTACCATAAAATCATACATTTTTATTTAGAAAATTAAATAGGCTAAGCAACTTTTGTTGAGAGGAGGAAAACACTTCAAATCATTTGGCATTTTTACCATATTATTTGTGCATGTGTTAACCTTCATGATTTAGCTTCATACAGTGAAATTCCAAGGGCGAAACATGGTCATCTCCATAGGAATCCATATGATTTGGAATTTTGTGCGAGAGAGAGATGAGGTGAACATTTTCTGAGTATGGATTTCACATCAGAACCAGGGGGATGGGGGACCTCTAAATAAGAGGTGCTTCATGCATCGCTACACTATTGACATAAATAATGACCAGCTATTGTTAATGCATTTATAAAATAAAAAAAAGTTCTATGCCATTTTTAAAATTTAGTATTCCATTATTTCTCCTTAGCTTTTAAGAACTTTCCCTCACTTTTCCAGGAAAGGAAATCATAATAAAAAAATAAAAATAAAAATAAAAAAATCTCTTGAAGTAAAAGCATTTGATAACCACCACTGATACAAATAAAGATGTGTCATAGCTTCTATTTTCTCCTTTTTAAGATGTTTATTCAATTTCACACAGTTTCTATTCAACCCTAACACCGGAACTGGATACTTAAAGATATAACACAATATTATAAGTTATAATTCCAATATTTTGCTACTTTTTACTTATTTGTTATATTTACTTTTGTTAAAGTCTGAGTACAATGAGGTGCAAATCTGCAATTTTAAAAAAGGAACATTTTGATGTTTAACATCCTGCATTACTTCATGGTCAAATACATGACCATCTCAAGGTCAAGGTCACTGTTATTTATATAACACCCTAAAACAACATTACTGCTGACCAAGGTGCTTCACAAAAAATTGAATTCAACAACTAGACCATCAAACCAAATTAAAAACAAGACAAAGAATTTTACTCACTAATACTAACATATCCAAAATTATGAATAGGCCTGAGAAAAAAGATATGTTTTCAGAGATGAAATAAATGCAGATAAAGAAGAAATAAACCTAACAGATTGAGGTAGCGAATTCCACAGCTTAGGGGCAAATACGGAAAAAGCTCTGTCACCATTTCAAGCGAGACAATGGGACGAGATATAAACTGGAGCCAGACCGTGCAAGGCTTTAAATACAAAAGTAAAAAGTAAAAACCTTGTAATCGATTCTATATTTGACAGGTACCCAATGTAAATGTTGCAAAATAGGAGTGATATGCTCATGCTTTTTCTTCCCCATTAAGAAACAAGCTGCAGCATTCTGAACGAGTTGGAAACGTGATAGGGAAAACTGGTTAATACCAGCATATAGGGCATTGCAATAATCAAGCCTTGTTGAAATAAAGGCATGAATGACTGTCTCTAGGTCACTAAAAGACACAAAAGATTTAAATTTCCGTAAACCAAGTTGGAAAAAACTGGCTCTGACAACAGAGTTTATTTGCTTGTCAAATTTTAACTCTGAATCAACAACAACACACAGGTTCTTTACATGAGTGCGGATGTTTGCTTGCAGAGGTCCACTAGAGGTCAGACCATCTACCAAATGGGGGGAGCCAAATAAAATGACTTCAGTCTTGTAGTATGTGAAATCCTTTGTACAAAACGTCAGATTTCCTTAGATATCGTCATTTTGCGTCATCGGAGGATTTTTTGGCCAGAGGCTAAAAACTACAGCCACTAGCTGTTCCGCATGTTATCAACCCGCCCATAGGGGAGAGATCTCACGCACAGAATGTAAGACACAGACGGCCGCACGGACATTCATAACGGGGCGATGCAGAGCAAAGTGAGTGTTTCAACTTTTCAATGAATTCCTGTGATAGTTTAGCTTCCATATGCGATCTGAAAACGTGCCAGACTGGTGCTTAACGTTACCTCAGCTCTGCTCAGCTCTTCGTGATGAATGAAATCTGACACTGCTGCGTCTGTGCCGTGACTTTCGTTCGGCTCACTCACTATTTATTGAAAAGACACTTTCAGTTCCCTTTCAGTCGGTCACGTTCGACGTACGTCGGAACAGACCGACGAATTGGGATCTGTTTTCAGAGACCGACCTACTTCGAGTAATTAAAAACGAGCCAATAAACATTGGCATGCGATCACGCATTCCACGCACCGCCCCGCGTTGCGGGTATAAATAAGGAAGTGGAAGTGCCGCATACCGCTTTCAACTTCGGAGCCGAGCATTGCAGTAATCTGTGTGTTCCTACGAAGAGTTTTTTTCTACAAACGAGTCGAGAGAAGATCTTTACCTGCTTCCAGTGTTCCAGTGTTGGTGTGACGGTGCCCTGCAGCGGTGGTCGCGACCAGGAAGAAAAGGACGAACAGCTGTTCTCACGGCTTGCTGGGCTTTTTTTTTCTCTGAGTGCTCACAGCGGGCTTGCACCTTTGAACTGCTGTGAGCCGCGGCCATTTCCCCTGCGTGCCTCGGCACTGACGGAGCGGTTTTCTCTCTCTCTCTGTCACTAAAAGAGCAACACGGTTTGATCCTGCGTCTTTTTCAAGATGTCATTCAAACCGTGTGTTTCTGGATGCCGTCGGTTTCTGTCCCCAGTTGACGGACACGATCGCTGTCTCTCGTGTTTGGGCGTTCAGCACGCAGAGGCGGCTTTCGTGGATGACTCATGTTCGCACTGCGCGAACATGACCATTGCAGTGCTACGGTCTAGGCTCCAATACCTCAAAAGGGGTGGAGTCCCATTGTGCATCCCCCGATCTAGTGGTCCTCCCGCTGCAAAGCAGAGGGCTGCTACTTTGGCTGATGCCTTTGGTGGAGATCTGAGGGTGACGGTCAGGGCACCCCCGCCCAGTCAACAGGCTGCTCGGGCCCCTCCCCCCTCCGCTGCACCGGCGCAGTTCCCAGAAGATCGCGGTGGTCCTTCCCATGGGGGGCCGCCCGTTTCTTTCGGAGCTCCTGCTGAGGACTTTTTATCGATAGCTGCATCAGGGGACGAGCTAATGGACTCTGGAGATGAGGATTCGGCTGCGTTGCCCCCTTCGGGTGTGGCACCGTTGCCCGAGTCTGATCCAGAGCTCACGGCTAAGCTTTCCCGGGCCGCCGCGAGTGTCGGGCTCGAGTGGAACCCTCCCCCGTGTCCCGAACCCTCGCGGCTGGACGATTGGTATCTCGGGACGGCCCGTGCTGGTTCTCAGCGCCCCGCCCCAGTGCCTTTCTTTCCGGAAGTGCATCAGGAGCTCACGAAGTCATGGACGGCGCCCTACAGCGCTTGTTCACGATCAGCGAGTTCCTCCGTCCTCACTACCCTCGATGGAGGCGCGGCTAAGGGTTACGTGGAGGTCCCTCCAGTGTAACGGTCGGTTGCGATGCAACTGTGTCCTAAGACTGGCTCCGACTGGCGGGGCCATCCGCGTCTCCCCTCCCGGGCGTGTAGGTTCTCGTCCAGCCTAACGGGCAAGACCTACACAGCCTGTGGAGAAGCCGCGTCTTCTCTGCATGCCATGGCGCTCCTGCAGGTCTACCAGGCCAAAGCGCTCAAGGAATTGCACGAGGGTAGTTCCGACCCAGGGGTTATGCAGGAACTGCGTACCGCAACGGACCTCGCCCTCCGGGCGACGAAAGTTGCCGCACGCACCCTGGGTCGGGCGATGTCCACTCTGGGTGTCCAGGAAAGCCACCTATGGCTGAACCTGGCGGATATGCGTGAGACCAACAAGGTGCGGTTCCTCAACGCCCCTGTCTGCCAGGCCGGCCTCTTCGGCGACGCCAGCGAGAGCTTCGCCCAGCAGTTCTCGGTGACACAGAAGCAGAAGGAGGCCATCAAGAACATCCTGCCCCGGCGACCTGCTGCTGCCTCCACCCAGTCGCCGGCTGCACCTCCGCCTGCTCGTCGCCGAGGGCGTCCCCCTGCGGCCGCCTCCGCCCCTGCTAAACCCAAGCAGCAGCCTTCACCATCGGGGAAGCAGGGTGCCGGCTGTAAGGGTGCCGCCCAACCCGTGTCGGGCCGGCTAAGTCGGCAGGCAAGCGCAAGGGCAAGCGGCCCTGACACGGGGAGCCCAGGGAGAAGAGGAGCTGCTCCAGGGGAGGTGGTGTCCGCACCCCTCCCCCCCCCGGAGGAGGACCGGGGGGGGAATGTCCTGACCGGTACACAGAACATCCTGCCGCTGGCCCTCCGGGGTCCAGCGGTACCCACATTCTCAATAAAAGAGCAGTTTCCTCCCTCCTTGAGCCCCGAGAGGGACAGGTTGGCAGTGCGCGACACCCCCGGGCCTTGCCACTCCTTTCCTTTCCTCTCACCCCTCGCCAGGGGGCAGCAGAGTGGGCACCGAGGACGCCCCCGGGCCTTCTCACCCACTCTCTGCCCCACCTGGAGTATTCAGACAACACTCCGGGCCGCCTCCGGGCCTCCCGAGTCGGGTCTGAATACTCCACCTCGCTGCCTCACCCCGGGTACGTCTGTGGTGCCGTTGATCCCGCTAGTTCGGTCTCTGGGGGCCTGGCTAGGTCTCCCCAGGCCGTCTCGCTGGCTCATCCGTACCATCAGACTCGGCTATGCGATTCAATTCGCACGCCGGCCTCCCAAGTACAGGGGCATCCTCTTCACCTCCGTGTGGAACAGCGATGCCCATGTCTTGCGGTCCGAGATCGATGTCCTGCTGGCGAAGAGCGCGGTCGAGCCGGTTCCTCCTGCCGATATGAGGTCGGGGTTCTAAAGCCCCTACTTCATTGTACCCAAGAAAGGGGGTGGGTTAAGGCCAATCTTGGACCTGCGCATTCTGAATCGGGCCCAGCACAAGCTTCCGTTCAAAATGTTAACGCAGAAACGCATTTTCCAATGCATCCGTCCCCAAGATTGGTTCGCAGCGATCGACCTGAAGGACGCGTACTTTCATTTCTCTATCCTTCCTCGACACAGACCGTTCCTGCGCTTTGCGTTCGAGGGGAGGGCATATCAGTACAAAGTCTTGCCCTTCAGGCTGTCCCTGTCGCCTCGTGTCTTCACGAAGGTCGTCGAGGCAGCCATTGTTCCGCTCAGAGAATGCGGCGTTCGCTTACTCAACTATCTCGACGACTGGCTCATACTCGCCCAGTCTCGGGAGCAGTTGTGCGAACACAGGGACATGGTGCTCAGTCACCTCAGCCTGTTGGGACTTCGGGTCAACCGAGAGAAGAGCAAACTCTGCCCCGCGCAGAGGATCTCTTATCTCGGTATGGAGCTGGATTCGGTCAGCCGGACAGCGCGCCTCACTCCAGAGCGCGTCCGGTCAGTGTTGAACTGCTTGAATACGTTCAAAGGCAGGACAGCGGTCCCACTGAAATTATTTCAGAGGCTCCTGGGGCATATGGCATCTGCAGCCGCGGTAACGCCACTCGGATTGCTTCATATGAGACCGCTTCAACCCTGGTTGCACGACCGAGTCCCGAGATGGGCGTGGCAGAGCGGTCAGTACCGGGTCCTAGTTACTCCTTACTGTCGCCAAACCTTCAGTCCGTGGTCAGACCCCTCGTTTCTCCGGGCCGGAGTGTCCCTAGAACAGGTGTCGAGGCATGCTGTGGTCTTCACGGATGCCTCATCCATGGGCTGGGGGGCCACGTACAACGGGCACGCAGCTTCGGGTCTGTGGACGGAGCCCCAACTGCGTTGGCATATCAATTGCCTAGAGTTACTGGTGGTACGTCTTGCCCTGGCCCGGTTCAAGAAACCGCTTCGGGGCAAGCACGTACTGGTCCGTTCGGACAACACTGCGGCCGTTGCGTACATCAACCGTCAGGGTGGTCTACGCTCCCGTTGCATGCTCCGGCTCGCCCGCCATCTCCTCCTGTGGAGTCAGAAGTTTGTGAGGTCACTTCGTGCCATTCACATCCCAGGTGCGCTGAACCAGACAGCCGACGAGCTCTCTCGCGAGTCGACACCTCCGGGCGAATGGCGACTCCACCCCCGGAGCGTCCAGCTGATATGGGACCACTTCGGAGTTGCACAGGTAGACCTGTTCGCTTCTCCGGACTCGACCCATTGCCAGTGGTACTACTCCCTGACCGGAGGTACCTTAGGCATAGATGCACTGGCGCACAGCTGGCCCCGGGACCTACGCAAGTATGCGTTCCCCCCAGTGAGCCTTCTCGCACAGACTCTGTGCAAGGTCAGGGAGGACGAGGAGCAGGTCTTGTTAGTTGCGCCCTACTGGCCCAACCGGACCTGGTTCCCGGAACTCACACTCCTCGCGACAGCCCCTCCCTGGCCGATCCCACTGAGGAAGGACCTGCTTTCTCAGGGGCGGGGCACTCTATGGCACCCACGTCCAGACCTCTGGAAATGTCTGGTCCCTGGACGGGACGCGGAGGTTCTAGGTGGCCTACGAGGCGCCTCTACTCTCTGAAGTGGAACCTGTTCGTCGAGTGGTGCTCTTCCCGCCGGGAAGACCCCCGAAAGTGTTCGATTAACATTGTGCTTTCCTTCCTGCAGGATGGGTTGGATCGAAGGCTGTCTCCCTCCACCCTCAAAGTGTACGTCGCAGCAAAAGCGGCGTATCATGATGCAGTAGATGGTAAATCCTTAGGTAAGCACGACTTAATCGTCAGGTTCCTCAGAGGTGCGAGGAGACTAAATCCTCCTCGTTCTACCTCGATACCCTCTTGGGACTTAGCCCTGGTGCTCAGAGTACTTCAGGGTCCCCCATTTGAGCCTTTGCAGTCTGTTGAGCTAAAAATCCTGTCCATGAAGACAGTTCTCCTGATTGCATTGGCTTCAATCAAGAGGGTAGGGGACCTGCATGCACTCTCGGTCGACGAATCGTGCCTAGAATTCGGGCCGGCCAACTCTCACGTTGTCCTGAGACCCCGGCCTGGATACGTGCCCAAGGTTCCTACCACTCCCTTTCGGGACCAGGCGGTGAACCTGCAAGCGCTGCCTTCGGAGGAGGCAGACCCAGCCCTAGCTTTGTTATGTCCCGTCCGCGCTCTTCGCGCTTACGTTGACCGGACTCAGAGCTTCAGATCCTCACAGCAGCTCTTCATCTGTTACGGAGGCCAGCAGAAGGGAAAGGCTGTCTCCAAGCAGAGGTTGGCCCACTGGATAGTGGATGCCATTGTCTTGGCTTACCGGTCCCAAGACGTACCTTGCCTGTTCGGGTTGCGAGCACACTCAACAAGGAGTGTTGCTTCTTCCTGGGCGTTGGCTCAAGGCGCCTCGCTGACAGATATATGTAGAGCTGCGGGCTGGGCGACACCTAACACGTTCGCTAGATTTTATAGCCTCCGTGTAGAGCCGGAATCTTCCCGCATTCTCGCCCCCAGTGGCCAGCAGCGCTAAGTGCCCGTTCTAAGTGTCGGCTTGCATACGCCACTCCCGCCCTCTGGGCCGGATACGTGCGTCTATTTGCTCCAGTCGTGTTCCCCGAAAAACGGCTAACCCTGTGAGTTCCTCCGTCACCCCTCCGGTGTCAGACGTGGCGGCCGTCTGATGCCAGGCCTGCACCCGTATGCTTGTGGAACGTGTGTGTAGGCTGGGTTCCATATGTTGCGGTCCCCTCTAGGCTACCCCAAATGTGTATTTTCCACGGTACCAGCTACCCTACTCGGCTAGCCCCATGTCTTTCCCTCGACAGAGCTTCCTCTGTCGTCTCTGGCTGTGTTCTTCCCCCCCTGGAACCAGGTTGGGTCCACCCCAGAGACTGCCATTTGTTGCACTACCCTGTTAGGTTAGTCCTTATGTGTCTTCCACCTCTCCTTCCATTGAAGGATGTGGTCCGCAGCGTACCATCTCCCGAGACGGGCACGCTTTCCCAGCGTTATCCAAAAGTCACGCTGAGTGGGTCTTGCAGGAACAGCAGTGACTGTCCTTCCCTGCCCGGGGCCCTGACTCCCACTCTAACATAGGAGTGGTCCAGCGAGCTCAGGCAGGACGCTGGAAGGGCCAGCCTCCTGGCGTGTTGGTAGAGATCCCAATTCGTCGGTCAGTTCCGACGTACGTCGAACGTGACCGACTGAAAGGGAACGTCTCGGTTACGTATGTAACCCTCGTTCCCTGAAGGAGGGAACGGAGACGTACGTCCCGTCGCCAGGTGCTGTGCTTCAGCTGAAGGCCCGAGCCACTTATCTCGGCTCCTCAGTTGAAAACGGTATGCGGCACTTCCACTTCCTTATTTATACCCGCAACGCAGGGCGGTGCATGGAATGCGTGATCGCATGCCAATGTTTATTGGCTCGTTTTTAATTACTCGATGTAGGTCGGTCTCTGAAAACAGATCCCAATTCGTCGGTCAGTTCCGACGTAAGTCTCCGTTCCCTCCTTCAGGGAACGAGGGTTACATACGTAACCTAGACGTTTTTAATTGTAGTGTTTATTCTCTAACCAAACTAAATGATTGTATTACTATGAAGATCAAAACGACGGTGTACGTGGCCTTGTAGGGCAGTGAAGCAAGTGCATTCTGGGAGTTGTTGTCTTTCATCCACATGATACTTATACATTTTCTGTCTTTTCTCAGTCTAGAAGGCACCAAATTCAAAAATAATTTCACATTTCTACTACATAAATGACCCAGTTTAAATACAAAGCTTAATGCTAAATCACTGAAGTAACCCTTTAATCAGTCATGGGTGTGTTTTGGGCATAACATGCAATAAACCAATCAGAGTCTCATCTCCCATTCCCTTTAAAAGCCAGTTGTACTTGCACCATGGCGGATTCGCTATTAACATGGCGGAATTTGCGAGCGGAAAGACTGAACGCTTCTCCAGAGAGGAATCCTTTTATTTTTAATATTTAAACATTTTTGTATACTGCTGCGAGCCCATGTGTGTGTAATAAGGAGAGTGTTGTGGATTAAAGCATTCTACTAATGAGAGTTAGTTGACATGCATTTGCAAAGTTACTTATAGTTAATTAAATTGGACCATTGAAATAAATTGTTACCAGTATAATTTGTAATTATAATATTTGCGTAATTTTTTTTTCACTAAAAACTGCAAAACAGAAGTATCTTCACTATAGCGTTGTATGTATAAAAATCTTAAGTATAAATAATATCAAAATCTTATAAAGTCTGTATATATAAACCAAACATCATTCAAACCAATGGCAAAAAATTATTGTCTTGGTTTCTGAGCGCAAGGTTACATGATTCAGAATTTGAGGAGCTGTGACAAGGAAATGCCTTCCACAGAAATGCTTTGTGGCATTCATATGGTTCACTGGCAGCACTGGGCTAGAACATTACGTAAGCGAGCCCTAAGGTTATCACAGTGTCGGCTGTGTGAGGAAAGAGAGCATAGATTTGAGTATGATGTGCGGGAAGAACACAATGTATGTTGACGACTGTCTGCTTCTGATACTGCCAACTGACAGCAGCTGTCACAGACACTGAGCTGATGTTTAAAATATTATTATTCTTAGTATAATATCAGCATGTAGACAAGTGAAAAGCATCTTTTTCAATCTATTTTTAAGGTATAAATAATTTTCTACATCAGAATCGACAGATTTTTCTAATACTAACAATTTGTGCAGTTTAATATATATATATATATATATATATATATAATTTTCATATATTTTATATAATTTTTCCCCGTGAAACAAAAGTTGTTTAGCAAAATGTCCAAGGTGCTCTTTTCCATCCAACAATTGACTGTGATTTACCCTTTCAATTTCCTAAATAAATAAATCCCAATAAAGTTTTGTGGTATATATACATTTTGTGCTGTATTCCAAGACTTCTGACACTAGTTTTGTGTGATAAACAGACCAAAGTTTATTATTGATAATCTTTCCTTCCACCCTAGTCTCAAATCACATTTGAACTTGCATATGGAGCAACACACATGAACAAAAAATATGTAGGCCTATATCGTGGCCATGAAATAAAAATGTGTGTGCACAATATAATAAGTAGTTGCCTCAATACTAAATTGTGGCCACATTGTAATAATTAATTCCCTTTGTTTGAGTTCAATTAAATTGAGGGAACAAATTAATTCAACATGCGATTTACTACTGATTTACTAAAACGAGGGAACAAATTAATACATTGTGGGAATTAATTCTTAAAAAAATAAGCTCTTTGAAATTAAAAGAAATTAAAAAATTAAATAAAATTGCAATAAACCATTTCGGTTTTATTTGTGCAAATCGTACAAACACTGTCTTTATTTTATTTTAAAAATGTTTATGCAGTTTTATTTATTTTATACTTTAAACCCTCTAAAGTCCACAAGGCAAAAAAAAAATCATTGATTTTAACATTTAATAGCAAGATTATTACCCACCTATTGAAATAATATCCATTTTCAGCGGATAAACAGAGTTGTTCTGAGATCAGACCTGGTTCACTTTACAATGTGAAATATAGCAGTGATGTGTCAGTATGGCCTGTGGAGAATGAGAGGGAAGGAAGGAGCTGGTAAACACACTTTCTGCACCACAGAGCCACATCTCACCTTAACTCCACACTCACAGTGTGGTATCATGACACACAGGAACCAAAGAGGAGTAATGTTGTTAAATCTAGTGAGAAAAGATACACCACATTATTACCACTGGAATCTCTTAATATTCTCTGCCCTGCTAGTAGATGCTTGCAGTGTTAAAGGAAGAATGAGTCTGAAAACTGTTCATATATAGAAAATAATCCTGAGTAGTCAGGTTTCACAGACTTTACGTGGCGTGAGAAAGTGACATAAACCACCCATTAATCTGATTAGAGCAGTCAGACTGAACCAAATATCCATATGAATGTAGCTCTAAACGTATTCGTAAAATTAGCATTTCATGTGGGTTTTTTTTGTTTGTTTTTTTGCCATTCACACTTGTTAAATATGATTGGATTCCAATCGGATATGCACAAAAATCGGATTTAGATTGGCAGTCTGAACGTGGCTTTAGTGTTTTGGTTCTGTTCCTGTTTGCCTGTCTTCCGATCCTTGTTTATTTCTATGGTAACTGATTATGTTACGCACTTGTCTCCAGTTCTGTTGATTAGCCTCCTTGTGTATTTAAGACCTGAGTTTTCCTTAGTCCCTTGTCTAGTGTTCACGTGTAGATCAATCGTAGCGTCAGTTCTGGAAAGTCACGTTAGTCAAGCTCGTATCAGCTGATGACGTCTACCAATACGACGTCTATCACAGCATATATATGCTCCTTCAGTACTATCAGCAGCTATCACGTTTCTCCAGAACTCATTTACCCTCCTCCATCCCCAGCTCCTCCTCTCGTCCAGTCAGGATTTCCCCTTGAATCAGACTAAATTCCCCAATTATTTTGTACATTTAAATATCAACATTAATGCTATCTGCAATACATTATGTTGGTTCTGTTCTGTTTATCCTAAGGGGGATTATTGCTGCTCTCCTTGCTCTTATGCTGTATGGATGCGCAGGGAGTTCTTGCCCAGAAAAGAACCATACTGCCAATCCAAACTGTATGCTAATAGTCAATCAATCATCTTTGACGATGGAAAGAACCTATGTTATAGAGTGTAGAGTGCTTTGTTTTACCTGGTGTTCATTAAAAAGGCAGTTTGATCGTCTTATGACGTCTCTCTTGAATTACTACAGCTCACCATAATGCTTTATTTTTAAGTTGCAAGTGGTTTAAAATTATGTAGTTTAAAAGCTTATATTTGTGAATGTCTATTGACATATAACAGAGATTAACAGAATGTCTAGTTGGTCACACTTTAGTTTGGGGAGCACATATTCACTATTGACTATGACTTTTTGCTGCAATGAACTCCTAATTTACTGCTCCTAATTTAAGAGTTTGTAAGGTAGTTTTTGTAGTGGTTAAATTTAGATACGGGATATGGGGATATGGGGATATGGTCATGCAGAAAAGGGCATTAACATCTGCTTAACAACCACATCTGGTAATATGCAAGCTAATAAGCAACTTAATAGCGAGAATTGGTCCACAAAATAAAGTGTTACTGTCTATTTTTCATATAACAGAGATTATAGAGAATTTCATTTCTTTTAACATGTGATTTATTTGTTGTTTTGTCCAGGTAAATGACAGACTGGACCGGTCTTGCTGTGGTTTCAGACCAGACCCATCAGAACTGTGTGTAGAAAACCTGCTGCATATCAAATGTGAAAACCCAAAGGATTTAAATCTGGTGCACATCCTGGTAAATGAAATATTGGTGATATTTGTCAGATCAGCTGCTAATAATATATCAGATCACACAATATCCTCATTCTAGTTTGTCCATCCTTCAGAGACAGAGTCCGTCTCGCGTTATAGAAGAGAAATGGTTTATTAAAAAGAAAAAAAGAATAGTGATTCAAGGCACAAAATCAGTGCACTTTTAATTCATTGTATTATTATATTTGGTCATGCAGAATAAGGCATTAATATGTGCTTTATAAGTACTAATAAACAATCAATATCCTAGTATATGCATGCTAATAAGTAACTAGTTAATATAGTGAAAACTGGACCCTAAACTATATATACATTTTATAAATAAATGTAAAAAAAAAAAAAAATGTCCTTGAGCTGATGTAAGTGTCCTTAAACTATTCAGGAGTTCATTTGACTTTGAAGAGAGTAAACATGCATAAATAATGACACAATATCTTCAGAGAAACTTGAAGCAGTTCCTTTTTTATCTAGTTTTATTGACTGACCACACAGCAAGGTTACATAGCTGGTAAATATTAGTTTTTCTACCAGGAGAGTGTAGTACATTTTTTTATTTTGCTTTCCGATATCAAAAGTAATACATTTCCAACAGCTCTTGAGATCTACGTGAAGTTTGAGCTCCCACTCAAACTGTGAGTTAGAAACCCAACTATATTAAGTGAGGCAGCTAAAATGAGTCAAGGCAATGAGTTTCCATGGGAGCCTTTAGATTGGTTCTGTAGTCATTATCTGATAGTGTTCGGAGAGCTGGAGAAATAAAGCTCCAGTGTGGCTGTGGTTTAGGTTTTTGGAGCAAGTCTGCAAAAGTCATCTGTTTTAATATTGCTTGCCCACAAAATCGTTCCACAATTTTAGAAATATATCCCTGTCGCTTAGAAAAACCTACAGAGCTCACAGCAACCAGTATAATTCATAAAAGCTGTCAACCCTAACCCTAACGTGCATGTGAAGTGAAAAAAAGTCATATTTTATGCCAGTCTGATTTTTTGGCAGACATGATATTTCAGTGTTATTTCTACATATATTTCTGTACACACTGAATATACTTTTGGCACAATTATGTGATTAGAAATGTAATTCAACAAAATAAGAAATAGCTTTGGTATTAGGTGCCACTTGGATTGATATTTGACATCTAATGCAATGTATTTTTGATCATGACAAAGGATTAGTTCAACAAAAAATTGTGTCATCAATATCCCTCATGTAGTTCCAAACCCATCTGAGAAACACAGAGAAACACAAATGATAGATATTAAACCCTGAGTGATATCTGTCCCTCCATTGAAAGTCCACGCAACCAAAACTTTGACACTTCAAAATGTTTCAAAAAGACATAACCCAAGTCTTCAGAAGTGACATGACATGATGGCTTTATATGATAACAGAATTAAGTCTTTTAATCCCAAATAAACATTGACTAACGTTCATCAAATATTGGAAGCGGAAGCTCAAACACTCTCAGAAAAAAAGGTACAGTGCTGTCACTGGGGCGGTACCCTAAGGTACAAAAGTGAAAAGGTACTCACCCCTAAAAGGTACATATTAGTACCTCAAAAGGTACATATCGGTACTTTAAGAGTGCGTATTAGTACCATAAAGGTACATATTAATGCCTTAAATGTACATATTAGTACCTTTTTTGTTTTGTACCTCAGGGTACCGCCCCAGTGACAGCAATGTACCTTTTTTTCTGACAGTGAATGTACTTGCTTGACGCGCAAATTTATTTTCACGTGCCAAGCAAGTTCAGTTGAGCTTATGTATTTATGTGCTATGATCAAATTTTATATGTGAATAAAAGCATTCAGTCTGTTGAAGTCATGTAAAGTGTTCGGGTCTCTGTAGAAGAGTTAGATTAAACTGCTTGACTATTACAAACTATGGGCATTCAATAAATCGGAAAATTTCGTATGCTTCTTTAAAAATATAATTTGTGTTTCAAAAATGAACAAAAGTATTATGTTTTTTGTGACGACATGAGAGTGAGTAATTCACAGTTTTTGGGTAAATACTGTATATATTTTTAAATGTCCATAAGTTTCCAAACAATGTGGTGCCTCTGTATCTCTGAATCTATTCAGATGTGGTGTATGTAAACGTCTATTTATAGGTTCGGAAGACAGAACCATCCAGACTGGTTTTTATTGACAATGCAGGAAGACCTCACCAACCACAGGACAATCTCAACTTCAGACTTGTTGAAGGTATTGATGAGTAAGTATTAGTATTTGTGAATATTTATATATCCATACAATCTCCAACCCTGATCTTGGAAAGATAACTTCCCTGGAGACTTCAGTTACATACCTTCTCCAACACGCCTGTCTGTAATGTCCAAGTAATCCTAAACCTTTTAGGGCTTTTTTCACACTGGGCTTAACCCCGCGCTATCGTCATTCTAAACACTGCTTTTAACCCCGGGTAAAGGAGCGTTTCAAACATGTAATTTAGATGCGGGGTTACCACTGCTTTTTACTAGCGATCAACCGATATAGATTTTTTTATAACCGATACCGATTATTTGCTTGTTTATGTGCCTGGTAACCGATTTATAGAATCAATATTTATTTATTGTGTTATTTCTGTTGTTTTACAATTATAGCAACAGCACTGAACTGAACAAACTGTTTTATATAATACTTTTTAAACACTGTATTTTTTAAAATTTCACTCCCTTCTTATATACAAAACAAAACACACTTCTACATCAATAAAAAGAGTCTGAGTGCAATTTTCTTACAGTTTTCAATACAGTGCAAGTAAAGTCTTTTTAACATCAATACTGGTGCATCTTTTTATTTATAACAACAGCATATTAACAACAGCAGGCAAAATAAAGTCTAATGTTTTCAAATGGAGAACATAAATAAATGACAGGTGTGTCTATCAACTCCCCATAAATATAAGCATTCGTTTTAAACTACAGTTTTAAAAGGTTTGTGTGTTGTTTAACAGACTAAAGAGTGAAGAGAATGGAACGCGCTTGAATATTCTCTGGAATATGCAAACATTGTCAGAAAAATAAACAAAACAACGAATACATCATCGCTATTACAGAGTCCATCTCATCTGGCACGTCATCATAATTATTAATAATGTTTGTGTCGGTCTAGATTTATGAAATACCTGACAGAGCACTGTTTTCATCTATGCGTTTACACAGAATGTCTCTCGCAGAGATAGGCCTAATAATTCATTTCCACAGAGCTGTAATTATTTAGATGTTTATTACATAAATGTTATATAGCAGACGTTAATATAATTTAAGGAGTTTAAAACGAGTGGGTCATGTTAAAAGTTACATATAGTGACTAGCCTTTATGCAACTGGTTAAAAGCCTATAAAACTGGCCTATAAAACTGGTTAAAATGTTTGAACTATTTGAACCATGACTTCTTTCTTTAAATTACTAGATTTGATCAATAAATAATATAATTTAAGCATATTCTTTCAACTTAAATTCAAAATAACTCTCAATACATGCAATAACCAGCTCAAATCAGCTCAAAATATCTCAAATTGGGTCAATTTGGGTGTCTCTGCCGACCTCTTGTGGGGAAAAAAAACAAACAAACATGATATTTTATGACTATTGCCACTTAGATGGCCTTATACCTCTATATGGAGGTAAAATGAGCTGTTCCGCTGGGTCCTAAAGTCAGTTCTTGAGTGTATCTCTTCAGATACACATGCATAAAATAAGTTTTAGCATTTTTTTGTTTTAATTTTGAGCATTTTTAGATTTTCTATGTATACTGAAGCATTCCTCGCATTCCATTCATTCCTAAGGGGGTCGAATTGAATTGTATTCATGGTTCAAGTGCGACAAAAGCCCCAAGGTCTTGGACCACCGATGAACACTGAATTTTGAGTATCGGGTCAAAATGACCCGAAGGAAGGAGGAAGGTTAGAGCTGGCAGCGGCAGATGACAAAACTATGCGCTTAGAATAAACAGAACTATATTGTGTGTTGGTGCTGACACTAGTTAGTTATAGTTATCTTTCTAGTTATCGTTCTTGGTGTGAACGGGCCTTAACAGAGTATCTGTTGATTGGCAGGTTTCCGGAACGGGCTGTTTCAGTGCTGCAGTCAGGATGTCTGGAGAGGATGCTCCTTCGCTCCCTATCTGTGGATCAGGAATTCTGGGTGAGCAGAGGAGAGGCGTCCGGACTCAAATCTCTCATCCGGCACATAGAACAGAGAGCCAAGGCCCTCCTCCAGCATATAAAAGAGAAGAAACTGAGACTTAACAGAGATCTATAACTCTCCCATGAAGAGATTCTCATATTTTGTAAATAACCAATTACTGAATTCTCAGAAGACACAACATGGAAATGGTTTGCTTTGGTTTGAATTGCCCAGATCCATTTATGTGCATGTCTCGAAGTGTGTTTGTTGAGCTGTTTAGAAAGTCATGCAAACTGTGGAAGACAGCTTAAATAGGAGGAGGCAGTGCATTTGCATGGATTTTTGAGTGATTTCCCTAATCCGTGTTGACAGTCCTTGAACTGTGATTAACTGATGCTCTCAGTATCTGAGAGAAGAGATTCCAGATGGTCATTTGCAAAGCAGGACTCATGCAGAGGCCCATCACTGTGAAGAGACGTACACTATGTCCTAACTAGACATGATGCAATAAGATTTCAACAACAAGCTATTTGTCTTTCCATGCTGAATGTGAAAGTGCTGCCCAATGGCACACAGTTACAGCCAATTAGAAGATATTTAATATTTAATGTACAGTTATGAGGAGTGAGACTTCATAGTGGAAGGGGTTACCCAGTCTGACGGTGTAGAAACAATTTTCACTCAGAAATTGCTAGTAAATATCACAGTTACAAAGAAATTTCAAGGAATATAATGTATTAAATGTGAAATGTTGTTGTAAAACTTACTCCAATAATCTTTGGCGTATATGGCCAACAATGTAGACACCAAATAATCGACAAAACCTTTTGCTCATCTGCATTGGACAACGCCAGAATTTACATGGAAGAAATGGAGCTTGCTGGAGTCTTTCTTTGGTGCATTCATCTGATAACTTCATCTGTAAATGATAAATGATGCTGGTTCCAAAATTATTTTCTTCTTGTACAATGAGAAACTTCAAAAAACAATGGAATTATGTTGTACAAGCTAAATCTTTAATGAAGGCTGCTTTACAGTCTAGAATAGGTGCTGAGGACTATGAAACTGTGGTGTGGAGTGAAACTGAGCCCTATCCAGTTATCGCCTGGTGGCTCCTACAGGGCACTCAGTGCCTAAAGGCACAGTTGTGCACAAAATTGCTGAGTCTAAATTTGTGCTGCCGTATGCAGTTATCATACATAATTCTAGGTATTTGACTAGGTCTTATACGCCACATGTGGTACACACACTGCAGTTAAATATGGTTGTGACTCTTTGTCTGAGCATTGATAATTTAGACCAGTGGTTCTCAAACTTTTTGACTCCTATTTGGCCTCATGGCCCCATGACTTCTCCAGTTACTGGATAAGGATTAAGAATACTTCTAGATTTTCTACTTGATAACCCAATTTCTACTCAATATTCTTTTTTTGTAGATCTTGATGTAACTAGAAAAATGTACATTCATAGGTGAGGGATGAATTCAAATAGTTTTGGCTTATTTTAATGTTTGTTTCTCTTATTTTCAATAATTTAAAGCAGGGGTCTCCAAACTTGGTACTGGAGGCCACTGTCCTGCAGAGTTTAGTTCCAACCCCAAATAAACACACCTGAACAGGCTAATCAGTGTCTTGCTAGGCCCTAGTTAGACACTGATTAGCCTGTTCAGGTGTGTTTAATTGGGGTTGGAACTAAACTCTGCAGGACAGTGGCCCTCCAGGACCGAGTTTGGAGACCCCTGATTTAAAGTCATCTTGAGGCCCCCTTGGAAGTTTGCTGAGATCCCCTGATTTAGATGATATTGATATTCGATTCTTGAACTAATTATTCTTTTATAACGATTATAAAAAACGATTTTATAATCGTTTTATTCTTGAACAAAAAGTTATTTTAAGCGGGTAAAGCTGATTCACAGAATCATCATCTTATTTGAACTTTAGTTCCGGATCGATGACTCAAGACGGACCTCCAAAGTAGCATGCATGCTTGTGGAGCACCAATTGTGGAGTGCCTGTAATGGGAGCAGTCGTGGCCTAATGGTTAGAGTCAGACTGGTTACTCAAAGGTTGCGGGTTCGATTCTCAATACCAGCAGGAAATGACTGAGGTGCCCTTGAGCAAGGCACCTAATCCCTAATCGCTCCCCGGTTGCCACAACAAAATGGCTGCCCACTGCTCTGGGTGTGTGTGCACAAACTTGGATGGGTTAGATTCAGAGAACAAATTCTGGGTTACCATACTTGGCCTTCACATGTCAGAACCGGTTCGAAATGAATTAATCAAACCTAGAGGCAGAGTTGAAAGTCAGCTTTTGAGTCATGTCTGACTCACTCATGAGTCATTCAGCTGATTCTAACTGTCAATGTTTGCCAAGAAACCTTAGAAAACTTTGATAGTTGGTTCATTCGGCTGTTTTTGAGTCGGTTCTCTTAATTTCAAACTAGTTCTTTGGTTCAATAACCTGTCTGGACATACTTATTGGCTCATTTGGTGCTGCGCAAGGAGTGTGCTACTTCGGAGGTGCATCTTGTGCTATCAACCCGGAACTAAAGCTTGATTCAGTTCAATTCTGTGAACTGGCTCGATCGGTTACCAGCTACCACAAGAATAATCAGTTCAAGAATAGAACATCGCCATTAGAGGTAGAGTTGGGGTACTCGTGGCGGACAATGTCTTCAAAGTCAGCAATAATTCGTTTTTCTTATGCAAATCATAAAGAATTTATTTGCAAGAAATCCGGTAAAAAGAAGCAATCTGCGAACTGCAAATTTTGCAAATCAACTCTTACTGATGTGTCTGGCACGACTTTCTACCGACATGTTCAAAGAAAACCTAGAGAAATGCAAGTTGCTTATTATAACTTTTAATACCAACTTAAATCCAAATAACTTAGGGCTGGGCAATATAACGCTAAATGTATATCGGATTTTTGTGTGCATACACTTAAAGCGGCAGACAGAAATGAGGCCAAAATGCAAGTCTGACGGAGTATTCATATAAACAGTTGGTTATGTCTGAAGTAAATGTAAACAGTCAATCGTCAATATAGCAGTCCAATAAACCTGCTGCCGTATTGTAAATCAAACAACAAAAGACAAAGAGAAAATCACTCATTCACTCTACTGCTGACTAACTTTAGTAAATCTAATAATAATCACTGTACATGTAATACAGTGAAGTTTGTTTTATTTTACATTTAATTGTTTTATTCAATTTCTATAGTATTTATTCTTTCTTGAATAATCCTACTTGAGAAAACATAGCATTATCGTGAAATAAGATTTTAGTATTGCCCACCCCTAAACAGTAGCATTTGGTGATATCAGAGGCATTAAATAATTGAAATACAATAACATTTGTAATTTGTGTTTTTCATGCACTTGTAATAATAAAAGTTCTACATATATGTCTGTGTCCATTCTATTCTTTGAAACCATTTTGATTGGAAACTAGTTGAGGTTCTGTTGACAAAATAAAAACATTATATGGCAATGGCAAGATGTAAAAGTGGTATTTTTGTTCAGTTTTATATTGCCATTGGTTTAATGGGTTGAGATGTTAAAATATTAATAGAAGGTAAAAATGTACAATAGCAATTTCTAATCTTTTTTTTTCAATTTAATTATTTAATAATTACTCGGCCGATAAGAACTCGGACTTGAGTCCAACTCTGCCCCTTTTGGACTCGGACTCGGACTTGATTGTTTAGGACTTGGTCTTGACTCGAACTCGACAAAGGTGGACTCGGACCCAACACTAATTAGAGGATTCACCCATATTTACATGTGGTTGTTATTCACAAAACATTGTAATGTGTGTGTGGACTTTTTGATAAATGAACTGCATTTTGCATAATTTATTTTATGCATAATTAAAAAGTCATTTTTTTTTTTATTTCATTCTAAATGACTGGAACTTTGGAATGTTGATTGTTCTGCTTATAATTGAATGTGTTAATATAAGATTTATGAAGTATTTCAAGACTGGTCAAAACCTCAATCATAAGAAGAATCACAAGTATCTGACAGCACATTTATTATGCACACAGACATCAATGATCAAATCACATTTTTGGAGTTTGCACTTTTGAGTTCGTCTTTCTTTGTTCTAACACAAGTGAAAGCTTTAAAATATTCCAAAGATATTCAGCAGATATCAGTTCAATCAGAGACAGAGACTGAAGCAAAGTTTAGTGTGGCTATATCGAGCCCATCTGTTCATGAGCTGATCTTGTCACTTCCTATAAGCCTCATACTGATCACACATTTGGAGATTAGGAGTATGCAGAGGGAGAAAAATAAATGATATCAGCGAAACATTAAATTTTCCTTTCATCCAGCTGAAATTCCCACAGGTCTCATTTACATTTGCCTAATGTGGGCCAGAGATTCCTGCCTGTGTTCTGCTTCCAATTGCACTTCAAAGTACTTTGACTGCTTCTTTTTTAAATTTAGGAAAAGAATTCACCAAACAGCAGAGATCGTAAGAAGTTGTAACCCCCGAGAACATCAGACTTATTTAGCATAAATGCTGAATGCAGAGATATTATATTCTTGATGAGGCGATATTATATTTAAAATGGTAAGGAAAGTGTTATTGTGTTATTAGTGTGGTAAAGCATAACTACTCATATAAGGTGGGTAAAGCATAAGAACTCATAGGTCTCCACCAGTGAGGCTTTCCCCCTTGGTTGAAATCGCCCTTTTAGGTGGGTTAAGGGGATTGGTTGTCTCCCCAGGTTGGAACGGCGTAGTTTAGGTTTGAACATTGGGGGGTTGAAATGTGAACCGTTTAACGGGGTCCCAGGGCATGCTCCTTGTGAGATTTTTTTTAATTATTTGTTTGTTTATTTTTGCAAAATGGTCCACACAAGCAAAGTTGGTTGATAACATAACTGCAATAAAGTAGCCTATATATGGTTAACAATCACTTGTTTACAAAGTGCCATGGGAAATATTTTCTGCCAGGTTTTTCCCTAATATCTGTCATTATTAGTAGAACACATTTCACTGATGGGGAAAAACAGTTGTTTAGTCAATAATTGTAAGAAGGTCTAGACTTTAAAGCTCTTGATTCTAACTTGTACTTGCCCTTATGAAAAAGTAACACAGTTCTTGTAATTGTTTAACTATAGCATTTGTTACTATAAGGATATCATTACAGCTAAGACCATTGATGGCCAATGTGATCTTTTTTTTAATGTTTTTTTTGTCTATAGCAGTTGTTATGAAAAATAGCAACCTACACATTCAGAGACTTGTGACCCTATCATACACCCGGTGCAGTGTTTTTTGCTAGTTTCAGCCTGACGCAGTTATCATTTTCACATCCAGCGCCACGTTGTTTAAATTTGAAATGCACTGACGCCCATCTGTTCGCCCATGGTCGTGCTCGTCTCAAAACAAGGTCTGTTTGAGGCAACTGAAAATGCCATTGACCAACAAAAACCTGATCTAAAGTCAATGGCGCAGTATTTTTGATTATTTAAAGGGTGCATTAGTAATATGTGCCTATAGGCGGTGCACAACGCGTGTAGTCATGAGTTTAAAAAGCTTTCTAATTTATGTTGGTGCAGGATGATGTTTTCCCCTCTTTTCATCAGTCTTTTTAGTGGCTGTCTTTAGATCAGTAAAATCAAAAAATCAAAAATAAACGACTGGGCTTCCGTCACAGTTTATAAAAGCTCAGAAGGCGCAATGTATAAAATTAAATAATAGCCGAGCGTATGTTTCGGTGTGGGCGCTCAGAGTACCAGTAACATGTGAGAAGTGCCGCCCCGCTACACAAGAAAAAGTGAGGGTATGCTGCAGATTAAAATAGAGAAGTCCCGGTACTGTGTACCGGTGCGTACCGGCCCACTGAGAGCACTGGTCTCCACTAAAACACTGGGTAGTCACATAAGGGCCGTGACACACTAAGCCAATGGTTGGCCGACATCCAAAGTCGGCAGCGCATTCTCACTACCAACTCGTCACATACTGATGCTTGGTCTGGACCCCTTGCCGTCACTTTTTAATGCACAGGGTACCCCTTTAGCGTCATTTTTCAAAGTGGAGGGTACTCCATTGCTTTCACAGCCTTTTTCAAAACCTATATGAGTTTCTTTCTTCTGTCGATCACAAAAGTTGACCTTTAAGGGGAAACATTTTATCCGCGTAATAACAAAACGTCACTCTAAAAACCTCAGAAATTCACATTTTGGTGTAAAGGATGAAAGTATAACCTTTCCCTTCCTGCAATTAACAAATGTGCTTGTGAAAAGTGAAGAAATAATTTCCTTGAATAACATTCTCTCCATTGCTTCATCAGAATTAGTGCACAATACTGTTATTTCAAATAATAATATCCTACCATAATTAAAGCCTGTCCGGTAAGTATTCCAAAATATAATTGCTTTTCTATGTTTTATAATCAGCTTCATATTCCCTAAGACCATAAGTGTTTCATTTCCTTCCAAGTCCATGGTTTTGCAATTTATAAATAAGTGCAACTCGATCGCAGTTGTCTTACAAGGTCAGGATAAAAAAAGGATGAAATATAAAACTATACTCTCATCATTAGGCAAGAGATGAGTGGACCATGCCATTATTGTTGAACCATGTAAGAGGGTTTCTCAGAAGACTGTGAGTGTGTTACCTTTGGCCTGCATCCATTTTAATAATAAAATCATTTTAATTAATCATAATCAGGGGAGTGATTAAACTAAGTGTAATTAGAGAGAAAGAAAAAGTGTTTCTGTTGACAAGTGAGCACATAATGTATTCTTCACCTTGAGCATAGATAAAAGCATCACCCATGCCTCATACAATAAAACCAGCCCTTAAAGGGATAGCTCACCCAAAAATGACTCTTCTATTCTTTTACTCACTCTCATGTTGTTCTAAACCTGTATGACATACTTTCTTCTCATTAACATAAAACATGTATTTTTAGAAATATATTTTTTTTCCTTTAAATACCAGTGTCCAGTGTCAGTGCCAATGTCACTGAAACTGTTTGGTTATCAACATTCTTTCAAAAATCTTCTTTTGTGTTCCACAGAAGAAAGTACATGACATTAGGGTGAATAAATGACAATTTTCATTTTTTTTGTGAACTATCCCTTTAAAGCTGCAGTCCATTACTTTTTGCGCTCTAGCGGTTAATAAACAGAACTGCATGTGTCTTGCGGAAGAACATTGCAGCCGGAGCTACTTCTCTCTGTTTATGTCTATGGCGAGTCATGGGACTGTGCTCCTCCGCAGTGGTTCCTACCAGTCTGGTCTGAAATAGTCCCAATATAAACACTTATTATAAGTGTACCATAATGATTCAGGGTAAGACACAACCCCGTTTTGGAAAATGGATTCATGTTGTACATTCTCATTATATAATTTTTGTAAATCTTGAACAAAAAAAGTTACGGACAGCAGCTTTAAGTATACATTTTGGCACTCAACTACTCAAGTTCTACAGGCATGAATGACTACTCAATGACTACTTGTGTGCCTTAATATTAATGTAGTAGGTTCATTTATTTTTGGGTGACGTCACAGGAATTGCGGACCATATAGTTTCCGGCCAAATGATTTAAAGCGGGCATGGCGCGACACTGCGGCAGGTGCGCTTATGGTGGTTTGGTGGGAACGCGGAGAGTTTCTGCACACCGCGTACAGCTTGTACCGTTTGTTGCTTGTCCCAGCTCCTGGCGCTGATAATATTCGGGTAGGTCGTTAATTTACTATGTGTAACAGAAAAGAGTTGTGTGGTGTGTTTGAGCATGTACCGTTTTTGCTTTGTAGCAACAAACTGCCAGCGCGGTCATTGATTGGGAGCTGCACGTCTCTTATCATGGCTTTTCCCTGTCCATGTTTCTGATAAGACTCTGGTAGGTCATTGAATGTGTATCATGTGCTACCAGGGTTTGATTGTTTTTAAGTGCGTGCTCTGTTTGTCTCATTGTAGTAAACTCCACAGCGTGTTTGCTGGACTTGACTGATAATGACGTGTTCTAAGTAATATAGGAAACCTTGTGGAGGTAATTTTAATATATTAATAGTATTATAAACTGTTTTTCATAAAAATAAATAGTTGAGATTGTAATGTGAATACGTTTTATAGGGTATGAATGGAGGTGTTTTAATTTGTAATTTTGTTTTGGCAGACTTGCCTGAGAACTGTTCGTAATTAGACCACTGTTTTTCCCAGCATTGAATGTTTATTCATTTTTGTTTTTGGTATTTTTTATTTCATTGAGTTGGTTAGGTGAATTCTGTATAGTTTGATTTCTATTTCTTCATTGTTTTGTTTTCTTATTTATTTTTTTATTTTGGATTAGGGGGTCCTTGTATTGATGAGGCGGTCTCTCAGCTACTAGGGTTTGGTGTGATGCAGTGATAACACTACTAGTTGGTGTATTTGATGATTGTATATTGCTGTGCACGGGTGAGCGTCACGAGTGTTATGGTTATACTAGAAATAGCTGAGACTGTCACTTTCAAATTATGACGCTGACTTAAATAAGCCCATCTGGTCCCCTTATTCCTGCTATTTTGTTTATATTTATTTTGCATTGTATTTGGTCAATATATTGATTGTTTCTGTTTTGTTTATACATTAAATTCTATATACGTTTAAGAAATAGTTTTTCTTTTAAAGAAATAAAAAACCCATGCACTACTCCAGAGGACATGTTTTCATTTAATTGAATCACTTGAGCGGGTATACTGCCCCCATCGGGTTTATACAGGTTGGCATTGACCAGCCTGGTAACATTTGGCGTAGTCGAGCAGGGTGCAAGTGTCAAGGCTGTGGGTGCATGAGTTTTTTTTTTTTTTTTTTTTTTTTTTTTGGTGGTGTTTTTTTCTTTTTTGTTGTTTTTGTTTCTCTCGAATTTTTCATTTTTTTTTTTTTTTTCTGGGAAAAACAGTGGTTGAAGACCTGGATCATCGTCAGGGGTCCTGATCATCGGCTGCACAGCAGATTGTCCTTCTGTTAAATTGATTGATATATGTATGGTGTTTTTTTTTGTTTTTGTTTTTTTGTTGGGTTTTTTGTCCCCCCCCCTATTACAATATGGCGGAAGAAATGGCAGCACAGTTGCAGGCATTGACTGAGCTGGTACAGCAATTGCAGTCAGAAAATGCCAGGCTTAGAGAAGAAACTACTCAAAGAGTGGTAGCCGCCCCAGCTAATGATTTGTCGGAGGGTCCTTCTTCAGTGTCTATTCCTTTGACTAATTCGCTATTAACTCCTGGATCTATTCCATCTCTTCCTGTAGTAACGGAGCGATATGTTTATGTTCCAAGGGAAAGAAAGTGTCCTCATTTCTCAGGCAAGGCTTCCCAGGATCCTATGGGAGTAGAGGATTGGATTGAGGAGGTGCGTAGTTCTCTGACCTTACGTCATATGTCAGACACTGAACAAGCTTTTTTTGTCTTTGATCTATTAGAAGGTGAAGCAAAGGCTGAGATGAAGTTTAGGACCCCTGCTGAGAGAAATACTCCGGAGAAGATTTTTTCCATTCTTCGTGAAACCTATGGTGGTTCTAGATCTTATATAGGGTTACAGACTCAGTTCTTTCAACGCAAACAGATGGAGGGTGAATCCCTGCGAGAATATTCTCATGCCCTAATTTCTCTTATTGAAGCAGTTAAGAGAAGGGATCCACAATGTTTCACTAATTCTGATTCAGTTCTTAGGGATCAGTTTATAGAACACGTTCGGGATAACATGTTGAGACGAGAGTTAAAACGCCGGGTACGTATGGATCCCTCTGTCTCCTTCTTAGACATTCGTACTGAAGCTATCCAGTGGGTAGAAGAAGGAGAACGTATTGTTAGTCAAAGGCCCCGTGCTTATTCATATAGTGCTCAAGGCATGGTTGGGGAGATTCAAACAAATATGGCTGAAGTGCAGTCAGTAAATGAGTTAACAGAATTGAAAGAGTGCCTTCGTAAACAACAAGCACAATTAGACACCATCATGAGACATCTCGAATCTCCATTATTTCCTAAGAAGTATGAGGTCCATCCGCGTGGTACTAAGTTTCCCTACCAGCCAGATGGTAAACCTATATGTATTCGTTGCAATAAACCAGGTCATATTGCTAGGTTTTGCAATTTAGATCTGAAATCATCTCAAGATGTTGCTGGCAGGGACGTTCCACAAAGTCGCAGGCAGGCCACTGTTATGACTAGAACTACAGTTGATCAATCGGAAAACTAGAACCCTCCGGTGCTGGTGCCCAGGCATCGGAAGGGGGGTTTTCGGGCTTCAAAGGACATAATAGTACTAAACTTATAGGGAATTGTCCTACAGTAAAAATTAAAATTGGGGGGGTATCTATAGATTGTTTGCTAGACACTGGCTCCATGGTCACCACTATTACTGAACAGTTCTTTTTTGAACATCTCCAGCCAACTTTGGGAACAGCGTTGCAGTCTTGTAACTGGTTAAAGTTAAAGGCAGCTAATGGTCTCGCTATCCCATATTTGGGTTACTTGGAGGTAGATGTTCAGGTATTGGGTAGAGTGCTTCCAGGTATGGGAATCTTAGTAGTGAATAATCCAGGGGGGGTGCGGGGTCAGGGGCAGCATGGCCAGATTCCGGGCTTGTTAGGAATGAATGTGATCAATCAGTGTTATCAAGAGTTGTTTATACGGCATGGAGATTCTTTGTTTCAATCTCCAGGAGTACAAGCTTCAGGAAAAGAATGGAAGAAGGCACTGGCGGAATGCAGACAGCTTGACCGTGCCCTTGAAACGGGGTTGGTCGGCCGTGTTCGGGTTCGTCCTGGTCCTGCTGTTTTGGTTCCAGCTGGTACACTAAAGTTTGTTCCTGCTATTTGTCACACTGGTTTAGGATCTACATTTTCTTCAGGTTTGTTGGAACCTTTACCTTTGGAGAATTGTCACCTACCCTGTGATTTGATTATATCCTCTGCCTTTCTGCCAGTAACTCAGGGGAGGTTGGAAGTACCTGTGGTAAATGTGGGGACCCAGGATCGTTGGATTCGGCCTAAGGTAGTTCTTGGAGAATTTCATCTAGTTTCATTGCAGCCAACAACCCAAGTAGAGTTCAATTCACTGAGATCCACTGGAGAGCAGGTAGCTATAGTTCAAGCAGTGGCGGCAGAAGAACTTCCATCAGTGGGTTTTTCACAGTTAGTTTGGCCTAACTTGTCTTCTCAGGAAGAATGGGAGGCCCGTAATCTTCTGGAGAGGTATAGTGACATCTTTAGTCGTGGGGAAGGTGATTTGGGTTGTACTACCTTGGTTGAGCATACAATACCTTTGCTGGATGAGACTCCAGTGCGACAGCGGTATCGTAGGTTACCTCCTTCTCAGTATGATCAGGTGAAGATGCATATCCAGGAGCTGGTAGATCAAGGGGTAGTGAAGCAAAGTTGCAGTCCATACGCCTCTCCAATTGTTGTTGTACAGAAGAAAGATGGATCGATTAGGCTGTGTGTAGATTATCGACAGCTGAATTCGAGAACTCGCAAGGATGCTTTTCCTCTCCCAAGGATTGAGGAGTCCTTGGATGCGTTGGCTGGGGCTAAGTTGTTTAGCACTTTAGATCTAGCTAGTGGATACAACCAGGCCCCTGTAGCCAGTCAAGATCAGGAGAAAACAGCGTTTTGCACTCCCTTTGGGCTCTTTGAATTTACTAGGATGCCCTTTGGGTTGTGCAATGCGCCAAGTACGTTTCAGCGCCTTATGGAAAGGATTTTTGGCGACCAGCGATTTCATGCTCTGCTTTTATATCTTGACGATATAGTTGTCTTTTCAACTTCCTTCCAGCAGCACTTGGAGAGGTTAGAAATGGTGTTGAGACGTCTCCAGCAGTATCACTTGAAATTGAAGCTACAAAAGTGCCATTTGTTCCAGACTGAGGTGAAATACCTGGGGCACATTATTTCGGCAGAAGGGGTAGCTACTGACCCTGAAAAGGTTAGTGTTGTTGCCCAGTGGCCTAGACCTAGTAATGTGACGGAATTGCGCTCATTTTTAGGTTTCGCTTCATATTATCGTCGATTCGTTGAAGGGTTTGCTTCAGTTGCTGCACCTTTGCATAAGTTGGTGGGAGCTTTGCAAGGCGGTAAGAAAAATGTTCGTAAAATTCTAGGCTCCTTTGAACAAAATTGGACTGATAATTGTGAGAGAGCCTTTGTGACCCTTAAAGAAAAGTTGGTGCACACCCCGGTGCTCGGGTATGCAGACTTTGCGAAACCATTTATTGTGGAAATTGACGCAAGTCACCGTGGCCTTGGGGCAGTTTTGTCTCAAGACCAGGGGGGACAAATTAGGCCTATTGCATTTGCAAGTAGAGGGTTGCGCCCCCCCGAAACCAATATGTCAAATTATAGCTCGATGAAATTGGAGCTTCTAGCTTTAAAATGGTCAGTAACGGAGAAGTTCAGGGAATATTTAATGGGCAATAAGTTCATTGTATACACCGACAATAACCCTTTGAGTTATTTGCAAACTGCAAAATTGGCAGCTGTAGAACAGCGCTGGGCTTCTCAGCTGGCTCTTTTTGACTTTGAGCTGCGGTATCGACCAGGGGGTGCTAATCGTAATGCAGACGCATTATCACGCCTTCCCTCGCCGTCTAGTAGTAGTCAGATGAGTAACGCCGGGACGGTAGTTCCCGCTGAGGTGATTGTGCAACCGCAGGTTTTGAAGTCAAATCTCTATGTCGCTAGAACTTCAGTGGTAAATGCCGTACCGATGCGGGAGAAAAGTGACCTCACCGTACTGCAGGCCTCCGATCCGGTGATTGGAGTCTTTTTGAGACACTGGAAGAGGGGATCCCCACCTCCAAAAGGAGAAGTGGCCCAGGGCCCTGAAGGTCTGAGAGAGCTAGTTAGGCAATGGCCTCGGATTAGGGAGGATAAAGGAGTCTTATATCGAAAGGTACAGCTTCCACCCGCAGGAGAGACTGTTTTGCAGTTATTGCTTCCTATTGCTTTACGGACCGAGGTTCTTAACAACGTACATAATAACCATGGCCATCAGGGTGTTGAGCGGACTATGACCTTGCTAAGGGAAAGATGTTACTGGCCAGGAATGTGGAAAGATGTTAAACAGTGGTGTGGTCAATGTGAGCGGTGTGTACTGGCAAAGGCCACGCAGCCTAAATTTCGCACCTATATGGGAAGTCTTACTGCCTCAAGACCATTAGAAATCATTGCTATTGATTTCACTCTCATGGAACGAGCTAGTAATGGGCAGGAAAATATTTTGGTGGTGACAGATGTTTTTTCCAAGTTCACCCAAGCTTTTGCTACCTCGGATCAGAGAGCGAGGACGGTGGCCAAAATACTTGTGGAAAAATGGTTTTGCGTGTATGGGGTACCAAAGCGTATACATTCTGATCAAGGCCGTAGCTTTGAGAGTGATTTGCTTAAACATCTTTGTGACATTTATGGAATTCAGAAGAGTCGCACTACCCCATATCACCCTGAGGGGAATGGGCAGTGCGAGCGATTCAATCGAACGCTGCACGACTTGTTGAGGACTTTGGCTCCCGATAAAAAAGGGAAGTGGCCACACTTCCTCCCGCAACTTTTGTTTGCATATAACACCACTGTCCATCAGTCAACACAGCACTCCCCTTATGAACTGATGTTTGGTCAGAAGCCACAGTTGCCAATTGATTTTCTCTTGGGTGTGACTGGGGAAGAGTTAATAGGAGGCAGTGTAAGTGACTGGATTCTCCAACATAAAGAGCATTTATCCTTGGTTTATGACAGTGCCCGGAGGTATTTGGAGGAGAGGGCCCCATATCAAGGAATGGTGCCACCGAGTGACGCATTTATTCTCGCTCCAGGCACATTGGTTTATTGTAGGAGTCACCCTTTAGGGCGAAATAAGATCCAGGATGCCTGGGGTCCTAACGTGTTTGAAGTCGTGGAATGTAAAGATAGTCTTGGGAATGTGTATGAAGTGCGGCGTCAAGATTGTGCAGGTCCTTCTAAGTGCCTTCATAGATCGGAGTTAAAGCCAGTCCCTAGTTCACAGGCCTGTAGGGCCCCAGTGGATGAGGGAGGAGTGGAGAACAGTGAAGGAGTAGAGGAGGAGAGGGAGTCTAGGGAAAATGATGGTTTGGTAGTGGAAGTCACTGTTTCCCACCCAAGTGCTCTAGGTCAGATGGAGAAGGAACAAATGGAAAGGGGAATCCCATTAGGTCCCTACCCTTGTTCTGGAGGGCAGGTAGATTGTGTTAGAGAGATTGTGGACCAGAATCTAAGTGAAAGTTTGGCTCCACCTGAAAATACCGAGTGTGGTGGTTCATCTGCGGTGGTCGGTAGTGAACTAGGTAGAGGAGATGGGATCCCCCCCTTAGTTAGGCGTACTACACGTCCCACGGCTGGATGTCACTCAAACCCATTTCGGTTACCTCAGGGGTTGGGTCCTAGTGACGCGATGGTGAATTCCCATCTTACTGTATTTAGACCATGGCAGTAGGGGCAGTAATGAGGTATTCACCGGGACGGTGAACTTTCAAAATAGGGGTGTGTGTAGTAGGTTCATTTATTTTTGGGTGACGTCACAGGAATTGCGGACCATATAGTTTCCGGCCAAATGATTTAAAGCGGGCATGGCGCGACACTGCGGCAGGTGCGCTTATGGTGGTTTGGTGGGAACGCGGAGAGTTTCTGCACACCGCGTACAGCTTGTACCGTTTGTTGCTTGTCCCAGCTCCTGGCGCTGATAATATTCGGGTAGGTCGTTAATTTACTATGTGTAACAGAAAAGAGTTGTGTGGTGTGTTTGAGCATGTACCGTTTTTGCTTTGTAGCAACAAACTGCCAGCGCGGTCATTGATTGGGAGCTGCACGTCTCTTATCATGGCTTTTCCCTGTCCATGTTTCTGATAAGACTCTGGTAGGTCATTGAATGTGTATCATGTGCTACCAGTGTTTGATTGTTTTTAAGTGCGTGCTCTGTTTGTCTCATTGTAGTAAACTCCACAGCGTGTTTGCTGGACTTGACTGATAATGACGTGTTCTAAGTAATATAGGAAACCTTGTGGAGGTAATTTTAATATATTAATAGTATTATAAACTGTTTTTCATAAAAATAAATAGTTGAGATTGTAATGTGAATACGTTTTATAGGGTATGAATGGAGGTGTTTTAATTTGTAATTTTGTTTTGGCAGACTTGCCTGAGAACTGTTCGTAATTAGACCACTGTTTTTCCCAGCATTGAATGTTTATTCATTTTTGTTTTTGGTATTTTTTATTTCATTGAGTTGGTTAGGTGAATTCTGTATAGTTTGATTTCTATTTCTTCATTGTTTTGTTTTCTTATTTATTTTTTTATTTTGGATTAGGGGGTCCTTGTATTGATGAGGCGGTCTCTCAGCTACTAGGGTTTGGTGTGATGCAGTGATAACACTACTAGTTGGTGTATTTGATGATTGTATATTGCTGTGCACGGGTGAGCGTCACGAGTGTTATGGTTATACTAGAAATAGCTGAGACTGTCACTTTCAAATTATGACGCTGACTTAAATAAGCCCATCTGGTCCCCTTATTCCTGCTATTTTGTTTATATTTATTTTGCATTGTATTTGGTCAATATATTGATTGTTTCTGTTTTGTTTATACATTAAATTCTATATACGTTTAAGAAATAGTTTTTCTTTTAAAGAAATAAAAAACCCATGCACTACTCCAGAGGACATGTTTTCATTTAATTGAATCACTTGAGCGGGTATACTGCCCCCATCGGGTTTATACAGGTTGGCATTGACCAGCCTGGTAACATTAAAACATGTTTTTATAGCTGCTTTCATTGGCCAAGGACTGCCCAAGTGGACATCTGAGCGACATGTACAACAACTAATCACGTTTTTTTTTTTTTTGTTCAGCGTCATGTTTAGCGGCGTAAAAATGTAAAGGCAATGTCCCAACAAAAACAGCCGTCGTGTTTGTGCAAGTTTACTGCAACAATAGCGCAGTGAACTTCACATACTTTTGAATATCTCGCATTTGGTTGATCCAGATAAGCGTTCATTGTCACAGTTGTAAAAATGACGGCTTTCTTCTTTCATGACTGCTTTGTTTCCAGGTGGACCATTAAAGAACAAGACATACACGTGTCCTGGAAATCCTGGAGAATTCAACCAATCAGATGACAACTTTGAAACTCCCAAAGTTTTTCCCAGTTTGAGTGCCATATCCATGAGACATGAACATAAACATGATGTCTGAGGCTAAAAAAAAAAACTAAATACAAACAAACAAAGAAGACTAATAGACAAACACTGAATGAGGGACTTGAACATATAACTACCAAAATATTATAGAGACTTAAGAATGTTTTTTTTTTATTTTTTTTTTTACTTGTGCTATTAAGTAACTACCTTGTAACAACCCAGAACACAATAGCATTGTGTCAACCACAAACATTCCTAGTTTTGCATGGGAATTGATGGTGCACATATTTTATTCAGAAAATGTAAACGTCTAGTTGGAACATATATTTATATAACTTATAAATTATATTTTTACTCATAATTGTATGACTACTTATGTTAATGTAATTAACATGTTAATAGTAGGTTGTGTTCACACTTCTCATGTTTTTTCCCCCTATAAATGTATAGGAAATGATACATTTATTCCTGGTTCACTTAGCATTCTGTCATTTTTAAGACTGAACCTAAAGATTCAAAACGATAGCAACGACCATTGTGTGTGCGTACATATTGTGGCATTTTTTTTACCAGCTGAGAACTCACAAAGACCTTATAAAATGTGTAAAGGACTCAACACAGCACCAGGTGCACATATCAAGATCTACTGCAAGAAGACAGCGTTTCGGTTGCCTGTACCGAAATGTAATAGCCAACATATCCTATGACAAGAGTAACCTTGGGCCTTCTGTCCTTTTAGGGTTGCTTCTTTTGACATCAAAACCCTTTTTTGGTTTGTTTAGATGTCTTGGTCTGTGTTGCGTTCATATTTCACTCAAACTGCACCAGGGCTTTGGAACCTTGGAACCTTTGATGGGTCTCGGTCCGCTTGTTTGGTGCACAACAGGGCACAGATGGCAGCGCTCACACTTATTCAAATGAACCACACTATCAGAGCAAACACAACAGAGTTAATTTTAATCAAACCAAATCTGCCAACTGTGAACACACCCTAAATGTACAAGTGTCTTCAGAGCCTCACAATGGTAAAGGAGGCTCTTAGAAGTGAAAGAGGAACATTAGAACTTGATTAGAACCATTAAAACTTGAATTTCTGGCATAGACAGAGGTACACAACTCCATTACTTGAGTAAAAGAAAAAGTACAGAAGGACTGTCTTCTTTCTTTCAAGCAGACATATTTATTTGTATAAATTAAATATAGATTAACCCTTATGAAAGCTATTAAAGTTATTCAGTCAAGAACATTGAGTGATTTTCTTTTTTTTCTTTTGTTGTTTGATTACATTAATGACAGACAGCAGCAGGTTTATTTGAATGCTGTCACTTTAAGGCCAAATGTACGAATCCAATACACTGATACACATCTGATATTCTCCCAATTGTTTACATTCACTTAAGACATAATCGACTGTGTTTACGTGATGACTCCAAAACTGACATTTTGACATCATTTTGTGTATTTGTGTATTTTTACATAAAAGAGATCTCAATTCAGTACTCATGCTCTGGCGTGTGAGAGGCGGCTTTCTGTGTGCGCACAGAAAAACGGACTGAATTGAGCTCTCTTTTGCATCATCATGCAGGCTTTTGATATAGCGGCTGTGCTTCCTGTTCTTTACTGCGCAGACTCCGGTCCCAAGGTCACTACTTCGCAGACTCTGTCCCAAATCAGCGCAAGATGTCAGCGCCATATTCGGACCTCCGGCGACTTCACTTTTCTTCAGTGGAAGAGAATGAAGTCACGTCGTCCATATTTTTTTTACGGTCTATGATCGCCGCAGACGAGCAGCTGAATATCTCTTCATCAAACCGGCGCAAATGAAAGTTAAAGTTGCAGACACTCAATGCAATCATCATCATTAAAAGTAAAGAAACTAAATTATCTTACGAGTACTTATGCCACTCTCTCTCCTCTTGCGTCTTTGATTTTGAAGCTGTTGATCAATAAATGTGACGGTGACATGAACTCCATTAAAAATGCATTTAGCGTAGGAATTTAAGATTGGATTTATATCCGTTTTGTGGAGCCAATTTTAGTGTAAATGGAATCGTTTTGATAAATGTAAAAACGCATCAAGTGGACCAGGTATAAATAGGCCCAGCAAGATAACTGTTCGCGATGCTTGAAATATAGGAAGAAAAATATAAATATTGAATTGGGGAAGGGGTTTACAGGAATGTATCTCTGAATGTATCTCGCTTCTTTTCCATAAGCACCACCTACTGTCAGAGAGTGAATTTATTCAGCCCATCTGTTTTTGTTTTGTGCAGGTGTGTCTTATGTAACAATTTCACAAAGCTAAAGTCAGACCATTCTGTATTTGCTCTAAGTCTTGAAATTATGCAATCTAATTCAAAAACAACTTCTCATGCTACATGTGTGTATCTTTGTTTGGATCGTGATTAAAATGCAGTGGTCGCCTCTCATTTCAAATAGATATTTGTTTAAGGCCTGCAGTTATAGAGCAAATAAACAACAAATAAATTTGCCTAAAGAAAAAACTAATCGGCAGCTGGTATCGGAAATAGCCAATTTGCTTGTAAAAGAAAAAACTCTGAATCGGCCATTAAAAATAAATAGGTAGATCTTGCCTTTCATCAAGGCTGAGGTCAGGGATCTTTGGCTTGAAAAGGTTGGTGACCACTGATCTAAAATGTATACTTTCTATTTATCAGAGCCTTGAAAAAAAATTATTACGGTTTCCACAAAAACAGTAAGCAGTTTTCAACATTAATAGTAATAAGAAATATTTATTGAGCGCAAAATCAGCATTTCTGAAGGATCGTGTAACCTGGAAGCCTGGAGTAATGAGGCTGCTGAAAATTCCTCACTGGAATAAAATCGATTTAAAAATATATTAGAAAATATATATATTTAAATTCTAAAATATTGTACTGCAGCCTTAGTGAGCATTTACTGACTAACAGTATGTGATAAATTTGGTTTCAGAACACTGAGACCTCAGTGAGTAGGCTGTTATCTATGCTGTCTCTTCTTTCCATGTGGCTTGTGATTTATTTAAGACACGGTTATCCTATTAACCCTCGTCTGGAGAGACATCTACCACAGACAGCAATAGAAAGACTGTCATGATCAGGGTCACACTACCTTCAAAACATTTCAGAAGACAGCGTGAAAAACCTTGTTTCATGAAAAAAAGCAGGATATAAGCATGTCCTTGGAAAAATACTGGTTATAATTGGTTTGAGACGACTATATATATTTTTTTGAACAGCCTGTCCCTGTCTGGCATTCCAGCTCATTGTTTTAGTTTCAGATATAGCACTTACACATGCATAACATTATGACCACTGACAGGTGAAGTGAATAACACTGATTATCTCTTCATCACGGCACCTGTTAGTGGGTGGGATATATAAGCAGCAAGTGAACATTTTGTCCTCAAAGTTGATGTGTTAATACCATGAAAAATTGGCAAGCGTAAGGATTTGAGCAAATTTGACAAGGGTCAAATTGTGATGGCTAGATGAGTGGATCAGAGCAACTGCAGCTCGGGGTGTTCCCATTTTGCAGTGGTCAGTATCAATCAAAAGTGGTCCAAGAAGGGAACAGTGGTGAACCAGTGACAAGGTCATGGGCGGCCAAGGCTCATTGATGCACGTGGGGAGCGAAGGCTGGCCCGTGTGGTCCGATCAAACAGGCGAGCAACTGTAGCTCAAAATGCTCAAGAAGTTAATGCTGGTTCTGATAGAATGGTGTCAGAATACACAGTGCATCGCAGTTTGATGCGTATGGGGCTGCATAGCCCGGACCAGTCAGGGTGCCCATGCTGACCCCTGTCCACCGCCGAAAGCACCAACAGTGGGCACGTGAGCATCAGAACTGGACCACAAAGCAAAGGAAGAAGGTGGCCTGGTCTGATGAATCACGTTTTCTTTTACATCACATGGGTGGCCGGGTGCGTGTGCGTCACTTACCTGGGGAACACATGGCACCAGGATGCACTATGGGAAGAAGGCAGATTGGGTAGATTATCTGAACCTGCTCCTCCTGGTAAAACATAATTTTTGGAAGCTATTTAGAGTATGTACTCTTAAAGCTTCAAAAAGATGTTCCTATATTTCTTACCTGTTCAGAAACTATTGTTTGTTGTATAAGAGTGAGTCTCTCTCTCTCTAGTGAGTCTCTCTGACGCAAATGAGAGTCCTTAAGGTCCTCACCTTAGACTGTTGCCATGACAATGAGCAGTCAGCTCCGGGCACCCTCTCAGGCTCATTGTGACGACGTGATTGACAGATCCCACTCGAGGCTGTTGTCTCAGGTGTAAAGATGTGACAGTAACAGGAGAGAGTGTCATTTGGCTGCCCTCTCTCTTTTGTTCCACAGCTTTAATGAGAGTTTACAGCTAGCAAATACTCACTTTAAACCTGGATCTCAGACTGAGATAATTTGGAGAATATGAGAGGAGAATATGTATATATTTAAGAATTATTTGCATGTGTATACTGTACATATATATTTATATTATATATACATATAACACATTTTTCTTAAATATGTACATCCATGTGTGTATTTATATATACATAATAATTATACACAGTACACTCATATATAATGTAAACACAAGATTAATCGATTTGACAGCACTAATTAAAATACAATGTTACAATGTAAATACAATATTAGATACAATGTAAATTTACAATGTTAACAACCATGGAAAACATCATCACAGTCTGAAAAGAGTCCATTGTTGGTCTCTCAATGTTTCAATTACTGGGGTATAAGGCTGAAAAAGGATGTTAAAGTAATATAAATCTACCATAAAAATGATTCATAACCGTGCTAAATTCCAAGTTTTCTGTCATATACTAGATTTTTGTGAGAAACAGATTAATGTTTAAGTCATTATTTAATGAAAATCTTGCACTAAACCCAAGTTTTCATTGGCTCGTTGATAAAATTTAATGTGAGAAGAAGCAATGTCCAATTTGTTAACTAATCATTCTGAATCTTTAACTTATCTGTACACTTTATCTTCTTCATGAATTACACATATGTTCACCAAAATTCGAAAACTCTGTCATCAAAACAAGAATTCATTCTTTTAATGACAGAATTTTTAATTTTTGGTGAGAATAATTCATAAAACAAAAAAGATATCATGAACAGATAAGTTAAAGACATTCATTTTTATGATGTTCTTTTTACAACAAAAAAAAAAAAGCTCAGGAAATAACATCAAAGGGTGAACAAAAGCTGTGAGCTCAACCATATCCCCATCTTTAATCAAATGGGTTACATTTGAAAATAGAGTCCAATTAACAAGCCACATTTCTTTTTAAAAGAAGAACGCTATTACTGTATTGCACATCTAACAAGTTTCTGCTAATGAATGCCAATTTCTGGTCTTAAACATTATTTGGCTAGTTTTCCCTGTGGAGGTTAAGTACATTTTTGCTTCAAAGACGCTGTGAATTCAATACCATCTAAAATAAATGGCTGTATTTGGTTATGACTCACATAACCTCGGTATAATGATGTAGCAAATTACCTACTGTACTCTATTTTTTTGGATAACTAAGAGGTCCTATGAGAAATCTAATCCAGTCCATGCAGGAATCCCTGTGATTGAGATAAAGTGTTATTGCTTCCCATTTATTATGACCATGGGTTCCCAATGGAATTCGTATGGGTTTTTAGAATGGAGGTTTTTGATTTAAGAGTAATAAGGTCCGTTGTTAACATTATATGAAGAGACTCTCATTTCACAATATACATTTCATACAGTCATTGATTGAATTTTGTAGCAGTTTTTTTTTTAATGTAAATTGCTAAGATTGTCAAGAAACGTCCAGGAAGGTGTTTTGAAGCTATACTCTGCAGGACAGTGACTCATTAACGAAGTTTGACACGTGGATTAAATGGCAGTCAATTCAATTTAAAAATAAAAGAGGGAAAGTCAGATTAAGGAAACTGTCAGCTACAGTTTAGTCTCTTATTCCTAGGCCTACATGTTATAATTATATATTCGCATATGACTTGAGCACATGACCTTCCATAATAGCGGTGTCAAAAGTACCGACCGCGATACCAAGTCGGTACTGAAATGTAAAAAATGCGACGCTTTGAGCGCTGTTGAGCTGGAATCGTAAACACCTCTGACTGACCATTGTGCTCACGCGCTCATTGGATGTGTCTGTGATTGGCTATAATGATCAACGCACGGGAGCGTTTGAAAGCACAAGGAAGTGTTGGAAAGTGTTTTGAGGCACAAGCAGGTGTCGACCAGCAGACCGGTAGGCTGATAGGCACCTGCGTTCAAACGCTACCATGTGTATCTGTGTAAGCACTCTGTGAAAAGCGTCACTGATTTATAACGTGTTTTTGAAGCACTGGTCATTGTACCCAATCACAGACATATTTAATGAGCGTGTGAGCACAATGGCCAGTCAGAGGTGTTTACGATTCCGCCCAACAGCGCTCAAAGCGTCACATTTTTTAAATGTCAGTACCGACTTGGTATCGCGGTCGGTACTTTTGACAACACTATTCCATAATGGCCATATCCAGAAAATACACCTTAAAAATATCTACTGCAGGGTTCCTCAAATCCAGCCTTGGAGGGGCCATTGCCGGGCATAGTTTCTCTCAAACCCTGATGAAACTTACCTGTAACTCTGAAGACCGTGGCGGCATCAAAAAACTTAAGTGCTGCCTTCAGAGGATGCATTCCAAGGTAGGAAGGCATCAAGGCCTGTCTGAATCCAATGTTAGCTTCACTTCCTGTCTCTTGAGATACCTGATATCTGATCAATTTTTGAAGGCAGCATAGTTTGATATACCACAATCCTGTGCTTTCAATTCTGTGACAGTTAAGCAAAAAAATAAAATAAAGATGGCATCTAGAAGTTGCGGTTACTGGTCAGTTTGTGTGTAAATGCATGTTTTGACCAACATTTTCCACTTCTGATGTAATTTCTAGCGCAAAATTATATGTTTTCACCAAAGCTCGTTCTATTTTGCTGTGGATCATTAAACAGCCTCAGACGTCTTGTGAAGGGCATTTGTGTGCAAACGCTGCCTACAAAGTCATTGCCTGATAAGGCAGTGAGACACCCAGTCCAGAGACTTATTAGTGAGATGAGAGGGTCTGTATCTCTTACCATTGGAAAAAGTGTAACGGCTAACTTGGATCATGTGAGGCACCTCTCAGCCTATTGTGGAATAATGGCAGTTGTTCAAAGTTTTGTAACAGTCAGTTACAGTTTACGTTTATCAGTTTGTTGTGGATTATTAGCGTGCTGGTCTCGTGAATAAATGTTCTATATTTGGTGTTATATCGCTAGTAAAGGTACAGTAGGACTGCATTGTTTGTGGAATGTGCTTTACAAGTGGAAAAAAGTGCAAATATCTCTATTAGCTGCAAACTACTAGTCACAGCACAGAGCATAAAACTACATTTAAGACTACACTAAAAACTTAATTGTAATTTAATACATGAGTTATTTAATTTTTTACCATCACTCATTAAAAAGCATATCATCAATTGTGCACACAGCAGAGTCATAAATCATTACAATACAAGACTAACCTGATAGCGATAGAAAGAACATTTTTTATTTTCATTAAACAACATTCAATATAACTCAATATGTATAATTAAATTATTCATTAAAATTGCATAATATCAGCGTCATATGCATACATGCAGTTATAACAGTCATTAAAAAAATTAAAGCCAAAGAAAGAAAAAATCTTTTTTTTTTTTTTATTTCTTTAGAGAGATTTTACAGTCAAATCTACATATCGTTCCCAATCAAAGTGTTGTTTAGTGTAAAACATGTTGATGAACATGTAAGATTAGCGGACAGGTAGTCAACTCAAGCCATTTCCTCACAAAAGCTGTTTATTCAGCGTAGGGAAGCCCCCCCCAAAAAGGCCTCTGGTCTCCTTCCCTGTGTACCGCCACAGCTACAGCGTTAGCATTAGCCATTATGCTTTTTTGGCTATAGGTTGCAGGCTTGCCTTCCAGTGGCTTTGACAAGTCGCTGCCTAAATTTTCGGACACAGCCCTTGACACAGGCTTGTTCAGGTGTCTTTGATGGTTGGAGCTGAACTCTATGAGGCAGTGGCCCTCCAGGCCCAGATTTGAGGATCCCTGATCTACAGTGATGCCAATCCTCTTTGTAAATCTCTTTTGAACCCCTTGAATGATATGCTTCAATAGAGAAGGCACATTTCTAACTATTCCTTTTCAAACGATACCATGTCGTTTTCTGTTTAGGTTAATGAGTTCAAAGCAAGCTGATGTAATTTGTACTTTGTGTCTGAAACCTGGTTTGAATTGCTCTCAACATGTTAAGCACAACACACACAGTCTCTCGCTTTCATCGTTTCATTGCAGTTCAGCAGCTTCCCCTTCGGCTATACATAACACCTTGAACTGACACTGCCCTACATCGAGACGCTCAGCATATTATCAGATTCACTATTCATTCATGTTCCATTCTGTAGGCAGATGCAGCAACCATAAACAAATCTGTCTCTGGAGGGTCACAGTGATTCTGATCTCAGAAATAAAATGGCAAAACATAGCAAGCAGAGGAAAAGATGGGATACTACAAAGAGACGATGATTATTCAACTGTCCTCCAAGACAGCAGCAGCATTATAAATGCTTTCACAATAACAGTATCAAACATATCCATACATTATCTGTATAATTATCTGTACACTAGCCTTACTTGATAGGCATGGTGTATGCCGGAAAGTAGCGGTTGACGTCATTCTCATGCGAAGAAGAAAGCAACACAGTAAACAACAATAGAGGACATACAGCTGGGGGGTATTCCAGAGAGCAGGTTATGTTTAAGAGTAAGTAAGCAGATAACCTCAATTTTCGGTTCCAAAAACTGAGGTAACTTTCAGGGTATGTAAGTAGCCATAGCAACTCACTCTCTGAACATAACTTGCTCCAGAGGTATTCAGATGTGTAATATAACTAAATTAATATAACTAAATGTGTTATATATTTACAGTTATAATATAGCCTACACAATTATGTATTAATTCTAAAGCACTATTGTAACAAGGTAATGTTTAATGTTAATTCAGTTCAAATATATGCATTATTTATTTTAATATCATCTCACACATGGATCTGCATTCAATTAATTAGCATCAAACAAACAAAAAATTTTTTGTAAGTGTCTGTTTCCATGGTGAATCATTGACTCGTCGCTCTGTTGAGAATGTCTTGTGTGTTCACAGTTAACATACGCTGCGTCCCAATTCTCATACTATTCGTACTAAATAGTATTCGAAAAAAGAATTAGTATGTCCCAAATCGTAGTATGTTGAAAAGAGTATTCCAAAGATTCCCGGATGGTCTACTATTTCCGGTCATAATTCGAAGTGCAGATCGATGCGCACTCTAACGGCTGATATTGCCCACAACCCATTGCGAGATGGATGAGGATTCGATTAGAACTACAAATGCGGATAAAACGTGTTGAAAAAAACTACAAACATGATGGTTATGCAGTAGAGAGGATTAGATAAAGGGGTTTGAGTGAGCAATTATCAGTATTTAACCTGACGAAAATATATTTATTCAATGTTAGCCACATTATATTTCACCTGCAGCAGCATTATGAACTTTTGTAATGATACGATTGGCCATTAACTTTGCAAACACATGAGGGGAGTCTCTGCATTAAAGACCCACGAATGGCAGATCAAGGTTTCTCTCTGATATGGTAGGAAATTAAATAGGAAATTAAATTGAATGTGGAGGATTTGAACTGTTACGATGATTGACAGGGCAGTTTAAACGGTGACGGGACGCACGTAACTAAGCAACAGAGTCCGTTAAAGATGACGAAGTAGTATGTCCCAAAGCTTGCATACTCTTCTGCTACACATTCAAAAGTATGTACTTTTTCTACACAAAAAGAGTACATACTTATAAGACGTAGTATAAGTAGGCGAATTGGGACGCAGCAATACTCTGAGTTGGCTGAACTTAGGCCCTGTCCCAAATGGCACCCTAAACCCTCATGGTCCGCACTTTCACAACGTAATGCCGCTTTGACTGCTGGGAAGAAGTCTGCTGCGTAACCTGCACCAGTGCGGGCTCGGCAGAAGTGCGCATCGAGGGCGCAAATCAACCTCAGAGGGGGCGCTTGTGAGCACCCTTCTGAGACCTAAAATGACAAATGGGACACCCTGCTGTCTCGTGGACTTAACGCACACACGCACACAGCGGCCATTGTAAGTCCACAAGACCGCAAGTGCACATGAAGTGTGCCATTTGGGACAGGGCCTTACTCACGGACGTTTTTAGAACCAGCATACCTCGAGTAAGCAAGGTTTGGGTTAATCAACCGAGAGTTCAAGGTATATGTGACGGTTAACAGTTAACTTTGCTTTCTGGAATACCCCCCAGAACTTGTTCATGCTTCTCGGCATGTGGCTGTTTGTCACAAGAAAAAAACAACAACTGTATATTAAAAAATGGCGCCTCTAGTGTTGTCCTTCCTCTTGTAGCACACGCAAGTGTTTATTCTCTGTCAAGCCTTTAGGTACCGGACTACTGTGCTAGGTACCCCAACGGAAGGGTCCCAAAAAAGTGGTAGAGTACGATTCGATATTTTGATACCATTCACAACTTCTGACAATCGAAACTGAAATAATTGCATACTGTACTGTACCGCTCGATGGTAACGAGCCATAAGTTATGATGTTAATTTACAACTACATGCTTAACCAACACCTCGAAGCTTAGCTATACAGTAAATATAGGGAATATGATCATCATTTAACACGTGCTTTTAAATTTGCTGACATATTAGAAGTGCTCTATTTTCATAGCATGAAAAAGTGATCTGTTAAATCATTGTACTTGATAAATCATTGTGATTTTTTGACACAGACTTGTCACATATTGTTGAAATGGTCCCAACTAGCAGAATACAATCATTTTTGTTTCAGTTAGAGACCAAACTATACCAAGTATTTGTATGAAAAAGTGCCGCAGAGGCACGTGTAAACCGTATACACAGAAGGTTTTGTGCCACATTTTGGTTTGTAACTTTTATCCCAAACACAACATAAGACAATACGTAGATCACCGAGTGACATGACATGCTGCTTGGCTAAAGCTATAGGACTTCTAGGATCCAAACACATTGCGATCATGTGTTTTCCAACGTCATTTGAAAGTTCAATCAATGGAAACTGGATATCGGGTATGGTGGGTGGGTATAGGGACGATGTATCTAGACCAGGGCTGTCCAAAGTCGGTCCTGGAGGGCCACTGTCCTGCAGAGTTTAGCTCTTACTTGCCTCAACACCCGTCTGGAAGTTTCTAGACCTGTTTCTAGAAGTGCCTAAGACCTTGATTAGCTGGTTCAGGTGTGTTTAATTGGGGTTGAAGCTAAACTCTGCAGGACAGTGGCCCTCCAGGAGCAGGATTGGACACCCCTGATCTAGACGCTTGGATAATTATATTTCGAAACAAACGGCTAGCCCATTGCATGGCTTGAAGATATTAATACATTTGCGCTGAATACATTTGCGCACCTAAGGCGCACTCGCTTAAATTTTCCTCATGTGTCTGCAGCGCGTTTTGAGCATGAGCTGTACGAACCTCCAAACTACGCACTCTAATGATGACCTAGCTTAATCGACCACTGACAATTAACCATCGATCGTCAATTAAAAGTTAGCATCCCTAGTTCAAACAATCTAATCTAGTCTGAAGACACCAAGGCTGTGTCTGAAATCAGCCCCATAGTCTTAAATAGGGCATTATTTGAAGGGACAGACATTTGAAGTGGTTTCCGAAACCATAGTGGACATTATAGAGTCCCATAATTCACCACAATAAAGAGTCGAGTGTATAACTGATGTACACTCAACGGCTGGAGAATACTCAATGCACTGCGAGTCACGCTGAACAAATTCCTGCGTCTCGCCAGAAGATGGTGCCCACAGCTGAATCATCAATCTATCCATTTTCCAAACCGCTGGTCCAATGTGGCTACTATGTAATAGCACACCTAAATTCCTTTTTAATTGATTATTAAATTGTTTAATTAAGGTTTATACATGCTACTAGTTACATGATAAATCTTCTCATTATTACTGGAGCTGCCCGCACGGCGCACTCAGTGTCCGAATTCGCTCACTCGTTTTCATTCACTCCTTCAAGTGGACTATTTTAGTGGAGTAATGTAGGGAATAGTGAATGAGGGTATAGGGGGTGTTTTCAAACACAGCTCTAGACTGCACAGTCTGACCAAAAAAATGGTGGGACCAAAGTCCATGATTCTCCTAATCATGACTGCTGGATCGACGCTATTTGTTACACATTTCAGTTTATTAACCCAGCACTTCTTAAAGGTTTAGAAATGTTTACAAAAATCTAAATATATTGAATTAAAAGACAATACATTAATCATCATTAAATAAGAACACTGATAAATGATACAGACGTGTTAAATAACAACAAGACACCACAAAGGCATTTAAGAAATTGTACATTTAATAAAACCGACAAAAAAGATGTATGGCATTCCAGTGGCACATAATGGTAAATCTCATGAACTGGCACAGGGAACGGGACAGTTTACAGGACCCAAGCCTGCAATCCTATACATATCGGTTTCTATGTTTAAAAAAAACAAAACAAAAAATACCATCTAATGATTGAAATGAGAGAATGTGAAATCTGAGAAGTTTCCAACCACGGACAACTGTTTCTCAACTCAGAGTGGAGGCAAGATAGTTAAAGATTTACATGCTAGGTTGCTTTTCTCTCTGATTATATGCAAAGGACATTTCTGCTATTTTGTATAACAAACAGAATTCATTTATTATCCTCATACTTGAATAAAATTACCATCAAAACACAGAGTTATGCTAATAAACTGCATGGCTGTGGTTTGCCATTTCTGAATTTCAATTAGAAATGTTCTTGGTTTAATCTGTTTTAGCATCATTTAAATCCAATTCCATGTGATGCAGAATGTCCTCAAAGTGAAGGACAGAATAAAACCTCACTGAGAAAAAAATAAATAAATACAGATGCCTTGACAGGCCGCTTGACAGGTTGGTTGTAGAATTCCATATGTTCCATTCATTGATCAGTGATCTCAGCAGTGGAGAAAAAAAGAAAAAGTTCAAAGTGCAACATTTAACAAATCTGGCCTACAGTATGTATAGCTTTCCAGAGTCTTCTTCAATAAATATTTGGCAGAGATAAAGTACATGTTTCCATCTTCTCAATAATCCATAAGCCACCACAACACAGCCTGTCTTTGCAGAAATGTAGATGAGACATATATAGGATGTGCACATCATCATCTAAAAAAACAACAACAGAAACTGGCATAATCCTTCTCAAAAGCAGATATAGATGTTGTTTTATGCTCATTTGTTGAATGTCAGGAAGCACATCTAAACAGTGGTTTCTTTACATATATGAATAGTAATCTTCAGATCTTTAATATTGCATTCTGTAAGGCTTATGCAGTCATAAAGGTTTGCTACTTCTTTAGTGGAAATTTAGCAAATGCTTTTAGCCAGTTACTTGGTAACTATACTCAGAAACTATCTTGGTAACTTCATAAATTATCCTTTTCAAGGTTTGAACCTAATTTATTTGTATCCACTGTGCTGCTACTACCAATTATACTACCCCTCTTAACATAGAGGTTCGAAAATACTCAACATAGAGGTAATTACTGACATGCCACCAACAAAGAAGAGACTTTCGAATTTCAGGACACTATAGAGGCTTGGCACCGGGTAGTTCCAGGAACTTAGTTAACTTGCGGGCTCAACTGAGGTGCGCGTTGAGGTCGCATAACGGCCGCAAAGGGGGCGCTCACGAGCACCCTTCTGAAACCTAAAATGATGAATGGGACACCTTATGATCTCGTGGACTTAACGGACACGCGCACGCAGCAGCCATTGTAAGTCCACAAGACCGAAAGTGCATAGAAGTGTGCCATTTGGGATTTGGCCCTACTCTGAAGTAGGAGCTAAATTAGTTCCCCCAAAAGGAGTTCCTAGAACAAAAATAATTCTTAGTTCCTGCGGTGTGAACACACCAAAATCCGGGCACTTCCGCCAATAGTTCTAGGAAATATGAAAAGGTTCCTTATCTCAAACTATTTCACCCATATCATCAGGTACTACCTACTGAAATCTTCTGTCTGTGATGTGATATGATTCTATAAATCATAAATACATGAGCAAAATCTGATCAAAATCTCACAAATTCAAATATTTCCTACTTAACAGGATAAATCAGTGAATAATCAGTGGTTTTGAGGCTGGTTTAAATAATTTTTTGGAACATCAAGACTGCAAAAAAAACTTACAAAAACGAGCCAATCCCAGCTAGAAAACATCAGCCTATTTTTAAAATAGTACAATGTATAGTACAACGTTTACTTTTATTGTTTCTTGTAATTTCTTGCAGTTATTTCAAACTATATTTTGAACCCCCCAAAATGATTCATTAGAACTAAAAGCAATTAAAAACCACAACGCAAAACCCTGGGCAAGAGAGGGCTCACTCACAAAGTCACATACAATTCAGATCAGTTCACTAAAGCCACAGAAATGTGTGCTGTGTTTCAGTTAACTAAAGCAGGTGTCAGACAAAACCAGTGTCTTGAACTTATAAATATGAAATTAAATTATGTAATACATTTCTGATAAATAAAGTCATTGAGAACTTTGCTTGGATTGTGATACGAAATCTAAAAGGACTGGCAGTTCTGTAAACTGCATTCCCTTCTAACCTTAATTGCAGTCAGGGATTTCATTCTTCGTCAGTTCATGACACTCCAAAAGGACCATGAAGAACAGTCAAGTCACACGGATGACTACCAAGGTCGAAAACAATTCACCCAAGTCACACCATTTAATTTTCAGGATAGCTGCTGAGAATTAATCTTCAAATTAATTCTTGACTAGCTGATAGTTGCAGTGTTACGTTTAAACTGATTCCTGAATCAAGTTTTACATATAAGAACATCCGCAAACGGGCCCAAGAGGTTCTTGTTAAAGATACAGCGCACCCATACTAAATATGTGGTAAAGGGTTTGATGTTCTCCGAGAAGGTGTAGTTCTGATGGGGGAGAATGTAAGGCATATATGTGTTCTCTCCCTGCTCCTGGATCCACACCTCATATTTCACCTCCTTAACCTTCAAGTACTTCAGGTTCCACGGGATCTGCCACGACACTGAGAGCTTTGCTTCATTGGTGGCCTGTACTGACGTCTGACACTTGGGCTCTCTGACTCGACCAGGATGTACAGTGCTAGCCACCTTAGCCTTTTTGAGATTAGGCTTTTTTAGAGCTTCTCTGAGTACGTCCAGAAAAGAGGCGATGTCCACAATAGTGTCCTGGTAAATGCGAAAAAGCCACTCTGGATTACGACAACAAAGATGTCTTGGCACCTCCTTGCTGGCAAGGATACGTTCTTTTTCTTCTTTGTCCAAGTGGACGATGCCACCCTGATCCCAGGGGCGATCGGGATATGTAACGGTGTTCTTTTCCATGGTATTTCTCCATGCGGCATACTGAAGGTCCATGCCAGGTAAGGAGGCCAAGGTTTTGTAGGGAGTGTACTGCTCTGGGTTTACAGCATAAGGGAACAGTTCAACCACAGCGGCACCACGGGGCAAGAACATGGAGGTGATCATCTGGGCTCCGTGCATGCTGACCAACATAGTCGCCCCACTTATAATTTGGATAATGCTATCAAACGACTGTTCCTCCAAAGACACAGTGACAGTCCTCATCTGAAACTCTTGGGCTAAAGCCAGAAGAAGTTCCGCCTCATTGAGGATGAGCCTGTTAGTGGTACGTTTAAAAACTACAATGTAGTCATCACCCTCTTCTCGTGTGATGTTGAGCCTCTCCATCAAAAATGAAGCAAACTGGCGGATCTCATTACCCGATAACAGAATGTTGGCTTTGGGTCCTTGCGGTTGCACAAAGCCATACTGGTACCATGTTGTCATCTTTGACAGTCCCACGTAAGACTTAGTGAAGCACATGAGTTTGCCAAAGGTCTTCAACTGCTCCTTGAGAAGTGGTTGCTTACTGCTGAGCAAACGGTAGAGATCGAAGTGAGCACCTTCACCCCAACCCTCCATGAAGACAAGCCTGGCCTCGTCATCCAAGTCTGAATACTGCTGCATTGTGTAGTAGATGGGCAAGAGATCATCGTGGAAAATGTGCATGAGGTTGTCTGGGTTAAATCGGTTCAGAATAAGAGTGACATCGGGCACAAACACAGGTTTCGGCATGAATTTCAGAGCTGCTGCCGGGAGCTCGAGAAAGTTAAAGTATTGAGTGTTGTGGTCTTCTACAGAAGAGAGGTCCAGCAGGGCGGGCTGGAAACGCCGAGGGCCAAGGTTGGGTAGCATCACAGAGGAATTACTGTGGAAGAATACAAACTCCTCAGCCTCCGTGCAGTAGCAGAGGTAGTCAAAGCGGCAGATGCGATCTGTGTGCATCTTGCCAGTGCAGACCATTCTGGTGCCATGTTCTTGGAGTGCTAACAGGGCACCGTGGTAGTCGATACGCACTTGTGAGAACTCCTGTGATTGGCGTGTGAGCTGTAGCTCTTCTTCCAACTGTGATGTGTGTTCAATCAGGCGAACGTATTTCCAAAGCAAGGCTGCCACCACTGACACCAGCAGGCCATTTAGCACTGCCGGCAGGTTCATCCTACACCCAATAGCACGCATCGCAGCAGAACACCGACCCCACACTCATGCTCCTCCACCTGCAACAATCAGAATACCATGTTTGAAAAAGGAACTTTTGGAGTTACTAACACCAATATATCTTAAAACAGAGGTCGTCCAACCCTGCACATGGATACTTACTGTAGGTAATTATGTGCATATTTGTGCATTCCCAACCTGCTTTAGCACGCCTGTCTGTGATTTTCAAGTGATCATGAAGAGCTTAATAAGCTGTTTCAGGTGTGTTTGATTAGAGTTGGAGCTAAACTCTACAGAACAGTTGGTCTCCAGGAGGGCTGAAGACCTCTGTCTTAATACATCATAAACATACAGTACAGAATAAACACAGAGGATAAAAAGAGTAGGGTATCGAGAGAGGGCAGGGTACTAGGGATGTGACAGTGAGAATTTTTTTTGTACCACTTTTGAAGAAAAAAAATCATATTTTTTGGTTGTAACATATGAAGTCTGATGTTTGAGAAAATATAAGCGGTCACTAACTTAGTCAATTCTTTCACTGTTTTTTGAACATTTTTACTTAAATGTGTCCTATGGTGTGACATATAAAACAGAAATTAACACTTTCATAGTGGTACCAAAAAAGTTAAATATTTGAACAATTCTGAGACAAGATCTTACCATGTGCACATGTTATGGGATTCACAGTAACATGACTTTGAATGGGGTCCTTCAACTAATTAAACTCAGTGGAGTTGCCTGATTTAAAATCAGGATATGGTGTCACACAGTTTCAAGTTCCTACACTTTTGTGTTTAAAATTAAAACAAATGATTGTGATTTACTAAAATAGACACTTGTAAAATCATGCCAGAGGTATTTATTAACATTCGTATGCTTTTTTCTTTTTAATTGACAAAAGTTGTAATTTATTGAACCATGCTTGTTCAAGAGACAGTCAAACCATAGGACAATTTTGAGAGTTGGCTCAAAAAAATTTAAATCTAAAGACAAAGCAGTTTTTATATGACTAGGTCCATGTAAGACAAAGAAATGTTTAACCATTCACTGCATTTTAAAATGATGGCAATACTAATTATATTCATCTTTATCTTGTGTGACAATGAAAATCCCATGTCACGTCAACAGCACATATATAGGTTTTACACTGTGTATAAATCCGATTTCTACAGCAGGAAGTCTGTTTTACTTCAATAATCATTAAAAGTTAAAGTTGTTCAACTCAATTCATTACCTCCTGTCATTCTTGTGATTTTATTGCATATGCCTGCATTCCCTCTCAGTACTGAGCTTTAATACAAGAGAAAAGAAAACACTGAAAATCTCATCCTTTGAGCTGCTGGCATTCTAGCTTAACCAGCAGAGCCATGGAGACAACAGAGTGGCTAAAGATGCCCACCCGCATCCACACATTTACAGAATTTGGCACTAAAATTCTATGTGTGTGTTCTCAGTGCATCATAAGCAACAGCCTACAGGCTAATGCTTTAACTGCGTTTGTAGACTGTCTTTAGAAGGAGATAAGAAATGTTTGCATTAAGACATAAAGAGCCTGCTTCAGTAATCTAAAATAGCGACAGTTCTTCTTATTGTTTACAACGACTGCATCAAATTGAGGGAGACGACATTCTAGCTATGTTAAAAGCTTTATCAGTAAAAATTAGGAGGAGGCTGGCAGAGCTTCTTGCTGTCACATCTCGTGGATGAAAAATGCTAATTTTTCAGGATGTGAAGGACGATCTTCCTTGTTTGTTTTCATCCACTGTATTTCATGTTTTGAGAATTAAGTGGCTTTAACGTACAATCCACAAGGATACAAACAGCAGGAATGGCAGTGTCGCCAGTTGAGCATTTAATTTCCTTCACTGCATATACAACCCAGAGGGAAACATAAAAAGGCTTTGCCAACTAACAAATGCCTGCAAAATGTCAGCTATGTATTGAAACTACTGAGCAAACCCTTAGTGGCACCATCTCAGCTAACATAAGACTGAAATGTCTTTGATGTCTGCTTGGAAATTAGGCATAAACTGAAGAATTAATGGTGATAAACCCCATATTGCCTGGGCTCCCCTGCCTCACAATTTCACATGCTCTCCTAAAAGAGCAACAATTAGCTTTTACTAATTAATAATTTCCATAATTATAATTTATAATCATTCATTCTTGCTATATTATCAAATGAAAGAAAACTGAAAAAAATCACAAATAATTTAAGACAAACCTAAATTTAGCTTAAAGAGTAGGTGATAATCAAATCAACATTGCACTTCTCACACATTTATTATTTATCTGTGGGGTGTAAAAAAGAAGATTTTTAATAAAGTAAGAACTGTCATGAGCTCCAAGCGAGTCCACTTCTAATCAAGTTTATTTTGGTTTCAGGTAACATTTACATCCGTTTCAGTGTTCAGTCTCTCTCTCTCTCATGGGACTTAACACCCACAACGCTGTTTCGCCTACACAACTCTGCTAGTGATTATGTCAAATAACTTCACTCAACTCAATGACTCTGCACCATATTTGCTCAAAGAAAGCATAGCCTTGATTAAACAAACCAACAAAATGATTTTCAGTAAGAATATGCAGCACTCTCATAAAAAAGGCTATTTTCAAAATAACATACTACTCTTTCTGCAATTTCAATTTCTGCAGAACTCTAGGTACACTTTGCACAACATGCACATTTTCCCAGACGACCTATTACATGTGTTCAAGGTGCATGGAATACTGTAATACAATATGTTGGACTTGGTCTCCAATTTCCAGTTGGACAAAAAGGGTTTGACACTTTTTTTGACAATTTCACCAAATTTTATTATAAATAACCCTATTTATTTCTCGGCATCATAACTGGATGTGACGTGGTCATGTGCCAGAATTGTAGTATGCAAAACAGTTCGTTTTTAAGGCTACGGTCACTGTGAGCCTTAGTGCTCAATTCCGATTTATTGCTCAGATATGTTTTTTTTTGTATAGCTGTTCATGTGGCCAATATCAGATTCCAGTGTGAACACATCATGGTCCTGATCTGACCCGCAAGCGCAAAAGAACAATAAAAAGACGTCATATGGAAGTAAACAAAGAGGACATTAAAGTAAGCGATTACGTGTTTATTTATAGTGTGATCTGCTGCGGAAGCCAGAGAATTTATGCGCAGGCAATTTAAAGATTTTTTTTTTTTACATTTATGATACGATTATGTTTTGCTTGTATATAGAGCTGTCAGTGCATAGACCGTAAAAAAAATATGGACAACACGACTTCATTCTCTTCCGGAGGTCCGAATATGGCATATCATCCTGACATCTTGCACATATTTGGGACAGAGTCTGCGCAGTAGTGACCTCAGGACAGGAGTCTGCGCTGTAGAGAGCAGGAAGTAGAGCCGAAATATCAAAAGCCCGCCCACACTCTCGCAGATGCAGAACAATTCATTATGTCGGTGTGAAATAAACAGTTGTGGAAATGTAAAAAAAAATTGCGAAACCTCCAATCTCTTCCCAAAAATCTCTAAAAAAGTCAGTTGGTGCCTCGGTGACGACTTCACTCAGAGAAGCCGTCAATCTCAGCTGTCAATCGTGACCTCAGACCCCCCCCATTTTATTGCATCAAATAATGAAAAAATTATATGAAGTGCAATTTGATTGTTTAGTTTGTCTCGCGTCCATTAGAATACACGGAGGGGCGGGGGTTATGACCTATACTGGGACCAACCACCTGGGGGTGATTGAGACGTTTTGGCTTCTGTTTTTAACACGATTGCGGCAGGCTTGTGTCAGTGTAATACTTAAAAAGTTATGACACTTCACTGTCCTTCCACTGACTACAATCTGCAATGGTCTTGATAACTTTGAGTATGTAAAATCTTTGAAATGACTCCTATGAGAGCTGAATTGTGACGAATATTGATCTAGAATGACGTAAAAGTCATGCATGAATTCCGATATGACTGTTCAGACTGAGGTTGCATAGTAAAACATCTGACCTGTATCGGATTTAGGACCACATTTGGAAGTGGCCCAAATCAGAATGGAAAAGATCAGATTCCATGTGGTTTGTGCCGTTCACACTGTCATGACAAAAACAGATCTGAGACACATGAGCAAAAAAAAAAAAGAAAAATTTGGATTTAGGGTTATAAAAGTTATAAAATAAATAAAATAAAAACAGTACGCTCTAAGATAATTCTGTAAAAATGCACTGTGTTAATATGAATTAATAGGACATGAATTGTCCATGTTGATCTTTCCTCATATTTTGAATTCTGCATTGTGTGTTGTGTTAGGGTAAAAGAAAATGTATGTAAACTTAATGGATAATATCCTGGCAGAACATTACCGACAAGAGTAACGCAGGTATAATAATAATTGTCTTGATATCGTCAAAGGCATCAGCCATCGTAAGGCTGGTTGATAAAACGATAACGAAATGTATCGCGAAAGACACGTATGCGTTCAATAATTTTTTTTTCTTCGTCGGAAGAAACCAGAGGTTGCGAAGCAAGTTTGGTTGCATGAACAAAGGCACTCTCTTGTAACCTCGCAACGTAGGAAGCTAACAGCCAACCACGCTTACAGTATCATTTTGGTTGCGCCATATCGTTGTCTCGTTATGGATTCTTCAGTAACAGAACAGGCGTGGAGTGATAAGTGGAAAATGAGTGCCGCAGCGAGCAAGGAAATTGTTGATAAAACAGGTAAACAAGTCAGCTCACCAGTATAGCAGTTTTTTAGATTTTATAAGTCTGACCATAGTCAGACCAATGTTGTCTGTAAAGAACAATGTCGTCTGCAAGACCATCGTCCCCACCAAGACTGGTAATACTACAAACTTGCTTTAACACCTTAGCCGCGCTCACTCTTTAGAGCACAGCCATATTCGCCAGCAACGTCCAACAACATCTGCAGCTGCAACACCGCACGTTGTGATTTTAGACTTATGTTTACATCTTAATTATTTTAATTATTTAATTATTGTTTAATTATATATTATACTTTCTGCCTTTATAACTGAGGGGATTACAATCAGAGGAAGGTTAAGTTTAAAATAAAAATGTTTAAATGTAATATATTTTTCTCCTGGTCCTTATTTTAAATGGGTCATAAAAAATATCAATAATTATCGATAATATCGACCGATATGAAACACTTATATTGTGATACAGTTTTCAGCCATATGGCCCAGCCCAAGTAACGTTTCAATTTTTCAACGGATTTTATTCTTACAATGTACACTGTGCAGTATTCAGTAAATAAAACATTCCTACTCAATTCCAAACAATTTCTAAGTGAAACAATTGCTATAAACATTACATCAATCAGTGTTAATTTTGACAACAAATTTTGATTTTGTTTTAGTCATAGTCTTTTGACTAAAATGCCATTTAGTTTAAGTCATATTTTAGTCACCTGAATTGTTTTTAGTTGACTAAATATAATACGATTTTAGTCGACTAAATCTACAGTAGATTTAGTCTCCTAAAATCTAATGAGTTTAGTTAAATTGCATCATTTTGTATTGACATTAAAAATACACAAAATAATAACTTTGTATTTCTGTTTTAGTTAGTACGCCATATCAGGTTAAGCTAAAGCTTCAAATAAGTTTTATATAATTTATTTTAATTTCAGTTAACATTTATTTAATTTCAAGTAATGAAGATTTTTTTTTTATGGTTTTAGTGAACTATTATAACCCTGATACTTTATTGAATATGTGTCTAATACTGGTCTTTCCGCCTGACTATGAATTAAATTAAAATTAAATTAAAAACAGTTTATTGTGTAACCAAAAAGGAATATATAATGCGTAACTTTTAATTGCAAACAAGCTCGAAATAAACATTGACTCTTATTTTGAAATATCTGCGCCTTACTATTGCAGTTGGAGGAGCTCATTCAAGTTCAAATGAGGGAGATAAAATATGCATTGTTACAACCGTTTAAAACATATTACTATTTAAAAATCGTAAAGTGAACATTGATATTGTTCATCAGCATTAGTTCATAAACAATTGCCTGGCATAAATGTGCGCTATTCATTGATTGTGAGCCGCTCTGGAGCACTGTATTGGGGATGCGTGAGGCGTGTTTTCCCGCAGTTAGATCAGCACGTTCAAATCAAATGTGCGCATCTGTTACACAGGACATCAGTTCTGACTGGATCTCTTCCCTAATCGTCCCTCACTAACATTTTCGTCTCAAAATTTCCGTCATAGATTTTGTCATCCACACTAGTTTTTATTTAGTTATCATCTCATTTTCGTCAGTGAAAAAAGGTTGACAAAATTATGACAAATTATTCGTCAACGAAATTAACACTGACATCAATCTGGGAATTTAATATTAGCATTCCATTACTGGATATTCTAATTCCCAATACCAAATGACATACCCGACCATTTGACTCTGCAAAGTGGTTGATGCTTCTATTAGAATCTGATATGCTAGCTGAGCATGAGGTTGTGGATCTGGTTTTAAGATTACGTGCAAGCTCATGTGCTTGATGCTCGGCTGCTTTGCTATTATTCAGATCTGGCATGCGTTTGTTGATGCTATGAGCAAAACTGACGATAAAACCCAGAGGGATGATGTTAAACTGCTTGCATGTAACGCACTGTGATATGGATCAGATTATGGGAGATTCATTCACTGCTACAACGAAAAAATCCACACTAAATCCAGACCATTGACGCATATTAACATTTCATAGCTCTTATCATAGGGGAAAGGGTTTTAAACTGATTTGTTTGTTGAAGCGATATGCAAAGACATTAAAGAGACACAGAGGCGAGTAATATGCTAAAGAGCAAAAAGACTTTGGGAGCGTATGGCACTAAGGAGCCTCGGTCTATCTGAGCTGTCCAGATCTAAATCCCTCTGCAAGAGCAGGCAGACCTCACGTCCTTGAAACGCTGTCCTTTCCGTGCATATGAAGGAAGCAAGCAGGGGTCACATCATGCAAGAGAGGGTTTTTTTAGGAAGAGCCGGGTCCACGTGTTTATGACTGTGTGTGAGAGAATAGAAATATGGGCCTGGCTGACAGGGCTTGCCCAGCTCCCCTGTGTACAGCTGGGCTGTTTGCTATGTGGATGATAAGCACCACAATGATGGGGGAAGGCAGCCTAGTGCTTCTAATGCATTTTAATAAGGCTCCTGGAAAGACACGGCTCTCAGTCTTTCAGTGGCTTTCTTCTCCGACGTGTCCCTTTAGGATAGCCAAGGAGATTCCCTACTCGGCTCCCTGGCCACGACAGAAAACGCTTGGGTTAAAGAGACACAATCATTATGCCTCTTCAAATCTCCTGCTACATTTTTTAATTACCTTGTGACCTTGTGATTTTTGGTCATTTTGTGCTCATTTCGGTGCCGATTTTCAATTTTGCTGATGTACTAATACTTAGGACCAACTTTGCATTGCAGTATATTTTTTTTCAGCACCTTGTGCCATAAGCACTTCGCGTTTAAAGGGATAGTTCACCCAAAAATGTCATAATTTACTCATCCTCATGTTGTTCCAAACCTGTATGAATTTCTTTCATCTGTTGAACACAAAAGAAGATATTTTGAAGAATGTTGTTTACCAGACAGTTGACGATAGCTATAGCATTCTTTTTCCTAGTTTGGAAGTCAACGGCTACCGTCGACTGTTTGATTACCAGCATTCTTTAAAATATCTTCTTTTGTGTTCAATAGAAGAAATAAACTACTACAGGTTTGGAACAATTTGAGGAAGTAATGACAAAATGTACAGTTTTGGGAAAACTATCCCTTTGACAATTTTTATACAATGCTTATTGTACGGTTTTTTTTGTACTTAACAATTATGTTTTTGACGTAAGCACATAGTAGTAGTACACCTAATATAAAGTTGAACAAAAACAAAAACACTTAACAAAGCATTTTTAAAATGCCTAACTCTTGCAATACACAATTGTATTTGGCTCTTATCTTCCATACATTATAATAGGGTGGTGATGCAGATTCACCTATTGTTATTATCCATAATAAGCTGCATGCTGATTGATATAGTAAGCATTGAAAAAGGCAAATGTCTTCATCGTCCCTCTGTTCCTCAGGGACAGATGAAGAATGGGTCTGAAAGAGCTTTTCAGTGGGGGTTACAGGAAACAAAGTCACTCTGCCTCCTGGGAGAAGGACTCTACGTAACACTGCAGAGCTGGGATGAGGACAGCAAAATGACAAAATACTAGTGCAGGAAAAAGATGGTGTGAATCAGAAAAAAAGAAGAAATATACATAAGAATAAGTTTAATTAAAGAAATTGAGACGAACGTTCCGAATCGAAAAATACTTTCGCTGATGCTTCTGATGATAACATCAACCCCGAAATGTTGCGACTGTTGGACACAATGCAGGCAGAGAATTCAATGTAATCTGTTATTCGCAATCGATTATAATTTGAAATGCGTCTTTCTTTACCGACAGTGTTTTCGGGCGATCAAAAACGCATTAAATAGACTTGTACTTCACAGTTCAGCACAAGACAGTCACTAGAGAAGGGTTTGGGATTGTGCATGTTCTTGAGGTGCCATCAGCATTATCATAACTCTAATTCTTCAACTTGTCTTCTTTACCCAGTTCCCATCATGGGGTCCTGCGTCAACCTAGCAACTGCCATTGATATGAATGGGAATGTTAACTAATAGCTTTCTCCATATATTATAGACCTATCAACCAAAATGAAAAGTCCTTTTGAAGACAGATGAAGTTAAACAGATGAATTAGATAGACTTTGGCTTCATATTTTTCATATAACAAGCAGGAACCCCTGTCTCTGCCAGTTTTAGAGTTAGGATGTCTCAGAGGATTCAGACAGGTCTACGTAGTTTTGAGAGTGACATCTGGCAGGCATTCCTGTCCTTGACGAAAATTAAAGTTGATCCAATGTAACAGTCAGTAAGAAAGCATGTACATCAGGACGAATGCTTTTAAAAAGGATGGCTTTTGTTTATATACTGTATGTCAAATGCTGGTGGCATCACATCTAGAGCTGTCCATCCAGTTGTGCCTTTTGCATCCCGTTTTATCTCTAATATCACCCTGTGCTTTTAAAATGGTCACTCTTTGGAGTTTTCCAGAAATTATGACATGAATCATCAGGTCAAAATAATTTGTATCAAGCTGATCTGAGTACAAGTCATTCATAATTGCAATGCAAGCACTCTAATATATATATATCCTGTGAAACAACAGGTAGCAGTTTAATGCAACTATTTGTCTTGAGCAATGATTAATATATATTACATTAGAGTCTAGAAACCATGACGTGAGGAGTAAATGGAAATATCTAGAATAGAAATTGTGTGTGGGAGATCGACCGGTAATAATCGAGAAGAAGCATCTACCTTATGACGAACGCTGGTGGAAAAAAAAACTTTTTGCATTAAGTTTTCCAAAACAGTCAGATAATAACACATAACAAACCATATGGAAAAGCAAATGCATATCATACCTGTGGGAAAGGTGAGCCAGGACGAAGTGATGTGAATTCACTGCGGATACACTGTTTCAACAGCAGCTCCAGCAAACCAGTGCCAATGATTATTTACAACTTTACAACGGACAAACGCGGCATTTTCGGGCTTATTGTTTTAAATACATGATGTGTTCATTCACCAAAGCGAATAACTGATGGCTTCTCGGTAATTTTATCGCTATGTTGCGCAAAATCGACTCTGTCGCGCGTATTCTGCGAGCATTTACCCAGCTGCTGGAGAAGTCTCCACCCACAGTGATGACCGAGCTCAGACGAGAAAACCTCGCGAGATCTTATCGCCGCTAATCAGTCTGACGTTTGTATTTGTGTGTTATCGCGAGAGCATCGCAGCACAATTGAAAGTCCCTTATGAGAGCGCACAATGGAAGTAGGCTACATATTAATATCAAATTCATCTCCTAGTTAATTTACTGTATTATTAATAATGTTTGTTAATTTTTAAATGGTCAATTGAGATAAACCGCGTTATAGGTATAACACTTTCTCCACCATTTTAACTGTAGGCTACCTATATATTGAATTATATATTTACTTCTTAACTAACTTAAGAATAGATTGCCTTATTGCATACTAAGACATACTGATTAACTTAAACGTTCATCTTGTTTATTTACGTGAGTATACTGTATAGGTGACTTTTGAGATAATGGAAGGTGTTTGAATATTATAGATGATTGAGTGAATACTATTAAACTCTTGGTTGTGACTGTAATTTAAAATTAATTTTAGCAAACCAGCAAAAAAGTAATAGGCAAATACCTACCATATATTTCATAACGCCACAGAGATTGTGTTTTATAGGCCTACATCTTTGTCATGAACGCAGATAACTATGACCTGACCAGGCTACTGACCTTTTTTTATCGACTTGCAATTTACCTAACTGAGAAATTATTAATTACATGTTTTAAGCGTCTCGTGTTTTGAAAACGAATAATTTGTCTTTCAAAGGTGAGCTCACAGTGAGTTGTCAGTTCTCGTCGATTTTAGATGGTAACACAACGCCCTCTAGAGCCAATTTGAGGTAACGTTACAACAACACATTATTAAAATGCGTCCATAGAAGATTGGCAAACTAGCAAATTGTTTCTTTTAATCACTAAAGTGATCAGTGCCTATGTGGCTCATAATATGCCAATTGTTATTTTTCATACGTTTTATTAGCATGTATTTTGTGGTAAACCATGCAGAGTTCTTTAAATACAGTTGCACCAGTGACCAGTAGATGGCAGACGATAGCTTTAAAAAGACATTTAGAGTTTTAAGTTCCTTCCTTAGGCTACTAAGTGGAATGTGAAAAATAAATGCTGAATTTAATATTCAGTGTTAAAAAGCTTAATGTAATCTCATTGCTCATTCATGTGGAATTGACCTGCATCTAGTGAACTGCAGCTTTATGACATCTTTGGTAAGAGCCATTGCAAATCCATGTCTCCTGGGTCAAGAACCAGGCTATATGGCAGTTCTGCAACTGCAATCAGTATCTAACTATATAAAATGTGTCACATTGCTGATTGCAATGGCTGTGCAATGTTTATTCTATCATAGTATCATGCATTATTTATAACAGTAATGATTCCATATGTACTGTATCTGTTTACTACTTGTGTACTACTTATGTGAAAGCAGTGTGAGGAAGGCGCGATGCACTATATATATATATATATATATATATATATATATATATATATATATATATATATATATATATATATATATATATATATATATATATATATATATTGTGACCAGGCTACTGACTTTTCAAAGGTGAATAACACTGATTATCTTTTCATCACTACACCTGTTAGTGGGTGGGATATATTAGGCAGCAAATGAACATTCTGTCTATAGGCGATGACTGGATCAGACGACTGGATCAGAGCATCTCCAAAACTGCAGCTCCTGTAGGGTGTTCCTAGTCTGCAGTGGTCAGTATCTATCAAAAGAGGACCATGGAAGGAACAGTGGTGAACCGGCGACAGGGTCATGGCTCATGATGCACATGGGGAGCGAAGGCTGGCCCGTGCGGTCCGATCAAACAGACAAGCTACTGTAGCTCAAATTGCTCAAGAAGTTAATGCTGGTTCTGATAGAATGGTGTCAGAATACACAGTGCATACCAGTCAGGGTGCCCATGCTGAACCCTGTCCACTGCCGAAAGCAGCAACAGTGGGCAAGTGAGCATCAGAACTGGACCACGGAGCAATGGAAGAAGGGGGCCTGATCTGATGTCTTTCCTTTTACATCACGTGGATGGCCGGATGAAGTGTGATGCTTTGGGCAATGTTCTGGGAAACCTTGGGTCCTGCCATCCATGTGGATGTTACTTAGACACGTACCACCTACCTAAGCATTGTTGCATCTTTCATGGAAACGGCATTCCCTGGTGGCTGTGGCCTCTTTCAGCAGGATAATGTGCCCTGTCACAAAGCAAAAATGGTTCAGGAATTTTTGAAGAGCACAACAACGAGTTTGAGGTGTTGACTTAGCCTCCAAATTCCCAGATATCAATCCAATCGAGCATCTCTGGGATGTGCTGAACAAACAAGTCAGATCCATGGAGGCCCCATCTTGCAACTTACAGGAATTTAAGGATCTACTGCTAACATCTTGGTGCTAGATACCACAGCACACCTTCAGGGGTCTAGTGGAGTCCATCCCTCGACGGGTCAGCAAAAGGGGGACCAACACAATATTAGTTAAAAATTGTTATGCCTGATCGTTGTATATATGACCTAGGCCTAGACATATATAAAAACTGAAAAATAATTTTAACCCTGAATGCATTTGGCTGCAATTTAAGGCAAGGTTTCATAATCCTCTCTGTTTAGAAAGCATGGGAAATTATGCCATGAAAAATAATTTTCAAATGGCCCACACTACATTTTTTGGTTACACTTTATTTTAAGGTAACATTGTTACAGTCATGCATTGGGACGGTTTGCAGCCGAGTGTGAAGCGGCTGGGATGGGGATCAGCACCTCCAAATCCGAGGCCATGGTCCTCAGTCGGAAAAGGGTGGCTTGCCCACTCCAGGTTGGTGGAGAGTTCCTGCCCCAAGTGGAGGAGTTTAAGTATCTAGGGGTCTTGTTCACGAGTGAGGGGAGGATGGAACGGGAGATTGACAGACGGATCGGTGCAGCTTCTGCAGTAATGCGGTCGATGTACCGGTCTGTCGTGGTGAAGAAAGAGCTAAGCCGTAAGGCGAAGCTCTCGATTTACCGGTCAATCTACGTTCCTACTCTCACCTATGGTCATGAGCTTTGGGTCATGACCGAAAGGACAAGATCCCGGATACAGGCGGCCGAAATGAGCTTTCTCCGTAGGGTGGCTGGGCGCTCCCTTAGAGATAGGGTGAGGAGCTCAGTCACTCGGGAGGAACTCGGAGTAGAGCCGCTGCTCCTCCACATCGAGAGGGGACAGCTGAGGTGGCTCGGGCATCTGTTCCGGATGCCTCCTGAACGCCTTCCCGGGAAGGTGTTTCGGGCATGTCCAACCGGGAGGAGGCCCCGGGGAAGACCGAGGACACGCTGGAGGGACTATGTCTCCCGGCTGGCCTTGGAACGCCTCGGTGTCCCCCCGGAAGAGCTAGAGGAAGTGTCTAGGGAGAGGGAAGTCTGGGCATCTCGGCTTAGACTGCTGCCCCCGCGACCCGGCCCCGGATAAGCGGAAGAAGATGGATGGATGGCATTGTTACAGTGTAATTATATATTTTAGTACTGAGTAATATTAATTAACTACATGCATTTACTTTAGGGTTAGCGTAGGATTAAGGTTTGGTTTAGGGTTGGTTGCATGTAATTATGCATTATTTACTGTTATTACTATAGTAATGTAACAAGGACACTGTAAAATAAAGTGTTACCCATTTTTTTTTATTAATATTTAAAAAATGCAAAAACCTCCACAATATAAACGCGTCCAGTGACGTCCAAAAACTAGGATGTTTTAATATAGAAGTGCATTTAAAACCTAGAAAAGACAACACGTTTCAAACTATTTCCGCACCGTTAAAGTTACCACTGATTGGTCAAATATGTCACGTGATATACTCTCATAAACGAAAATAATCTTGTTGGGAAACTAATTTTATTTAATATATTTTACAACGAATAATGTGTTTACTCAATATTCTTCCGTCGAACACGTGCTAATGTGTGCATTTGATGTTTCAGCTTTTTTCTTTCTTTCACGAAACCGAAACGGGGCGGATGCTGATGAAGAAAGTCATACTGGACTGGAGCACCATGACGGTGAGAAATTCTGGTCACACTTTACATTAGGTGGCATTGGAACAGACCACGTATTTGTGAATTTACTGTGTTACTACATACTATTCTGGAATATTACCACATTTCTTTATTGTGTGTGTTGCGTTGCACATCAGTGACTGTATACTTTAAAACCATGACGTTTGCGATTTATTTTGCATATTGTCATTTGTCAGGTTTCTGCAAATGTTCCCTTTACCTTCAAAGACCTAAAACATATGCTATATGCTCTATTCTAAACTGCTCTTTGTCTGACTGGCTTGGAAAAGTCAATGAAACGAATGAAATAAGTAATACTGGCACATAGCAATTAGTTTACTAGATATACCATATGGTTGGGTCATTTATCTTTGCAAATAGTAAATTACTTGTATTTACTTTTGTGATCATTCGCCTCTTCATGGCGGATCGCTTCCTGTATTCCTCAGATAACGGATAAAAGCGTCTGCTAAATGATTAAATGTAAATGCGATGTAAACTAATATTCTCCCGGGTACATTGGCCTCAAAGTCTTATTTAAAGGCAGTTATTCCACATCATCATTTATTTTCATTCATGTCATGTTTATTTTCAATCATTCTAGACTAAAAGTACGTTACGCGCTTGTTTTGGTTTTCACATATATGTGATTTAAAAATGGCGCCATCGGAAATGCCTCAGGACAAGACATGCGCAGTAGTATTCCAACGCGTTTGTTATTGTTTACGTCCTTGAAACAGTCGCGGTTTTTGTTCGCATAAATATAATTTTATTTGACAGAAAAGTTCTTTAAAATTATGTTTTAGCCTTCCTTAAGAAATAGATAATGAAACATGTTTATTGAACTTGTTAGACCCCATTTCAACATCATTTGACGTTGGAGGCTGAAGGCTCCATGAATGAATTTGAAAACCGTGTGCAGTCTCTCTACACCAGCGTTAACTAAAGTCAAGGCCACATAACGCCCTCTGTTGATGGGAGTTTTCAGTGCAGGCCGCCACAATGTGACTCGTTCAATGTTTCCGTGCAGTTCCATGGTTCAGGGCGGAGAGCGAGAAGCGCTGAGAGTCGCACTTCCACCAGCAGCCTTTCACACACACTGATCAGCAGTACTAACCTCTCTCTCTCTCACACACACACACACATACACATACACACACACACACACTGGGCTGGACTCACACTCAGCCGGGCTTCACCCGTCTTCGGACCTACAGCCGCCGGGACATTTAGGAGTTTTAAGTGGTTTTAATGTTCACCAGAGCGAGCGGTAAGTCAAAGCTTTGTGTGATAGTGCGTTAGAATGCTAACACGGTTAGCCAGTTAGCATCTGTTTAAGACACAATAAACGTGCGTCAAACAACATCCATGAATCTGGATGTGATTTGACAGCTGCATGCATGCTCTATGGGGGCACATGATGCTAGATCGGCCTTGTTCCAGTTTATCTGATCATCACGGGCTGTGTTAGAAGCGTGTAGCCAGTTAGCTATTATTTATATCCTCTTCCTCTCCATGGATGTATGGAGCTCATAAGGAGCTTATGGGGCAGATCAGGCCTGGCATGCATGGGCATATCAGGTCTGCTTTCACATGATGTGTCCATGATCATCAGCAGACATGGGTGCTTCTCTCTCTTTGCACATGTGGTTTTGCTAGCATTGATGCTAGAATAATATTTAATAATGATGGACTTTAACTAGTCTGTTTTTTAAAGGATCGTATCAAGAAGATGGATGTGGTTTTGCATGCTTCTGATGTGAGTGTGTGGTCTGATGCTCTAAGTATTATAGATTGTATATCCATCTATTGTGATCACATTACTGATCCATTGCTGCTTGTCTATTTTTTTGTTGCAATTTTTCTTTTGTCTAATAGCTTTGTCAACATAAAACACGTACATGTACTGGTTTTCACAATGCTTTGGGCAACTTGAAGCTTTAAAGTCTTCCCTCAGAGTTTTAATTCTTCATCAGTCCTTTCATACTCATTGCATGTAAGAGTTCAGAAGATCAGGTTCAGTTCACTGCTGTACTCTGATCAATATGTCTCATATCACGCAGGAATGTGTAAGGTGTGGAACATGTTCCTTCAGCTTAGTGTACTGTAATCATGTTATGCAACCTGAAGGTAAAACTGGGCCTGTACCTGCTGGCCATATTATTATGTGTTGATTTGAAAGGGTTGTCTTATAAGTTGTGGTTAGAATGTGATGCTAATATGTAAGAAATAACCATAACTGAGGTTAAGAATGGCTCACGTACATGACTTAGACCGTAACCCTATAAAGCCTACTGTATCGTATTTGACATGCAAGGCCTCTAAATTATCAGCATGATCAGAACTGCTGAAAAACCTGTTTTACACAATCTACGTAATGCCTTCTGTCGTCTGATTGATAGTTCGTAAAAGGCCTATTCAGGTTGTGGCACACGTGTCTTTCGTCAGAATAACTTTTATATTGGAGGTAGATATTTTTTAAGAACATTGACTGAAGTAAACTAGATTTAATTGATTATACTAGGGGTGTAACAATATATTGCAACAAATAATCACAATAAAAATTGCAACAATATGTATCGTGGATAGTGACAATGTGTATTTTGTACAGTTCACCCAAAATAAAAAATTATAGTATGAGAAAAAAAAAAATCAAGTTCAGAGTTTTAGTGTCAGTGTCAGTACTACATTAAACTGCTATATATAATGCAATAATATAGTGGGGGAACATTTGTGGGTCTCTGATAATGCCAAATGTCTTATGTTGCCTGTAAAAAGTGGCCTACATTATTTTAAATACATCTAGTCAATGACAGAGTGTAAGCATATTCGGCTAAAACTAGATTAATTCTGCATTTTCAGCTTCAGAATCATGAATATTTTTATTCTGTTGGTGTTACCATTGTCCTGTGCTTTAGGTTACCAACACCAGGTACAAGCCTATTCATTTCCACCCCCCATTGTAATACCAAATTTAGAATTTTAATCAACAGTACATTTTTTTTGTTAACCTTTTTCCAATATTGTATCGTGATATGTAGCGAATCGTGACATGATCGAATCAACATCATTACACCCCTAGATTTTATATATATAAAGTATATGTTTTTAATGTATTAATTTAAAAAAAAAAATCCTACAATGTAAGTATCAAATGTTGTTGTTTTGTTTTTTTTGGAGGAATGTTTATTTATATCCCTCAATCATCATTGTATTGCATTGCATTATAAGTTTGGCCCCTCACAATAAAAACTATAGAGCTTTGATCATTAAAATTATTAAGCATTTCATTATCGTCTAAAGACATATTATGCATAGTGAGTGACAACTGATATCTATGCATTTTGTGTAAGCACTCTGCTGTACTATACAGTCTGCTATTTAAATTGCATATTTTTGCCTCTGAATAAAATTGAGCTGTTTTTTTCTCCTCAAGTATGATCTCCATATTCTCAATATATCATAATATATGGGACATAAAACTAAAAGCCTGATGTATCAAATATGATACAAACCATAAACCAGATTTTGTTTTAATAAACTTCCCTAAAAAAAAATATATTTATCTGACCACTATTTCATATGTCAGGCCTAACAGGGTTAACTCTGATCTCACCTGTGTAATGAGAGAGGCAATATTACACAACATTTACTGTACATTTCTGCCAATGGACAGTCATTCACCGACAGATTGTTGGCTGATATGCTTGTATATCAGGAATTCTCCAAAAAGGTGGAGCTGTTGCTGTGTAATTGTGAAAGGACTGTAAATGTATTCTGATTTTAGTGTTTCACATTGGAACATTCAAGGAAGGGGTTGACTGTTCGTCTGGGGTCATTTGAATCCATTACGACTGCATGGTAATTGGTAGCTGGCCAGTATTTGGCATTACAGCGGGATTTGATTTATTTAAGCTTTGCTGTAGGCTGTTCAATAGGCAAGCTGAAGTCTGAAATGCTATTTGTGGTAATCTCACACTTTTATTGTGTACAAAAGGACTTGGAGCATCTGGGCCGCCTTGTTTGGAAGAAGTCCAGATTTGATAAATACATACTAATATTATCCTTAGAAATTCTCACCACTTCAATCAATGTGGGTTTTGCTATCGATATCAGCTGTTTATGATGACAACATAATCACTAGTGCAGGGGGCAGAACAATGATCCAAATCCTTGAACAATTGCTCCTCTAACACCACAACAAGCTCTGTTTTATGAAAAGAGAAGGGCATTTCCTTTGGTTGAGGAGCAAAAGATGGTGTAGTGGCCTGCCCTGTAGTGTTCATTGTTAATGAACCAAGCTATTATACATGTACTATGAAACCACTATGTAAAATTAATGGATTTTGCAGACTAATTTATGGTGTTTGCTAAGGCAAATATGCTGCTGCATCTAATATTTATACATTTAGGAACTTTATTAAAGGTGTAGTTCACCAAAAAAAAAAAAATCTGTCATTATTTACTTTTGTCAAAAATATTGACGTTTCGATATGTATCGATTCTGAAATGGTTTCATTAAACCTTTTCTGCAGTATCAATACACTGATACCAGATGCACATTTTCACTGTCTCTTCTCGCCGATGGAGAAGTGACACACTTTTCTCACTCACTCGTCTCATTCACTCTGGTTGAATATTGCTTGTATTGCGCATAATTTTAATAGTTTCATACTCACACTAGTTCTATCTATATAAGTGGCGCTCATAAAGCCGCCTTTCAAACAGCTTAAGTCGCAAGTACCAAAATGAGTGACTTATTGCACTTAAAAGGTCAAATGCATACAAATTTATGTCAAAAAGTCAAGACGGGTGTTGGCGAGTATTCAGGTGATCACAATCAAGTTTTGGAATGTAAATAGTTGAGAAAGAAAACACATGTTGTGCAACAGTATATTGGATCAGTGCATAAGCTCTTAAAGGAACACGCCAACTTTTTGGGACTTTAGCTTATTCACCGTATCCCCCAGAGTTAGATAAGTCCATTCATACCCTTTTCATCTCTGTGCGTGCCATTATTCTGTCTGACACACTCACCGCTAGCCTAGCTTAGCACAAAGACTGGAGGTAAATGGCTCCAGCTAGCCTACTGCTCAATAAGTGACAAAAATAACGCCAACATTTTCCTATTTACATGTTGTGATGTGTATAGTTACATTGTGTACTAAGACCGACGAAAAATGAAAAGTTGTAATTTTCTAGACTGATATGGCTAGGAACTATACTCTCATTCCTGCGTAATGATCAAGGAACTTTGAGCCGTACCATGAGTGCAGCGGCGCAATGATATTATGCAGCACCTGATAATAGTCCCCAGAGCTCTCTGTGCAAGCAGATAAGCAGATTGTCACGTTGTGTAGCGGACCCTGTCCGAATGATGGCCAAACTTTACTGATGTTTCATGGAGTTTATTGAAACCATTTGATCTCCAAAAAATCATTGTAAGAGCTGAACAAACAAAGCAAAGAAGTGCGCATTAACACCTCGTACACAAACTCTCTCTCTTCATAGCATTATCATTAACATACAGTGAAATACACAAACATACTCATTACAGATTACAGTAAACAAGAACATACACACCTTATGCCTTTTCGGGGGGTGCTTAACAAACTGCAAACTTTAAATCTGTCTTAACCACTCCCATGAACCGCAAGCTCTCACTATCTTTCCGTAGACTACAACATCCGTCAAAATAAAAGTCCCTACTTATTAAGACAGATAATGCAGACCGTAAACCTATTTAAACACAGAAATGTCAAAAATGTACACAAAACGAAGATAAATCACAATGAAGTCTTTTACACGTTGGTTATGTTGATGGAAGTTAGCCTATTTTTCAGGTGCTGCATAATAACATTGCGCCGCTGCACTCATGGTACGGCAGTAAAATTCCTTGGTCATTACGCAGGAATGAGAGTATAGTTCCTAGTCATATCGGTCTAGAAAATCACAACTTTTAATTTTCCATCGGTCTTAGTACACAATGTAACTATACACATCACAACATGTAAATAGGAAAATGTTGGCGTTATTTTGACAATTATTGAGCAGTAGGCTAGCTGGAGCCATTTACCTCCATTCTTTGTGCTAAGCTAGGCTAGTGGTGGGTGCGTCAGACAGAGTTATGGCACGCACGGAGATGAGAATGGAATGTATGGGCTTATCTAACTCTAGGGGATATGGGGAATAAGATAAAGTCCCAAAAAGTCAGCGTGTTCCTGTAAAGTGATAGCGCCCTTACCGCCCTAATACTGAATAATTTAATAACTATAAGCATTAATCTGTATTTAAAATGAAGACTATCCAGTGTTATCCATTTAACATTTGATTACTTTAATTTCTGTAGTATTTCTTACCTGAATTTACTACTAGAACCACTTGCAAAACGTAAAGCCGTGTTTTTTCCCAATTGCATTTATTTGTGCTGTTGTTTTCAATTTGTTTATTTGTTCTTATTTTATTATTGACTTTTTACTTGTCTTTTTTTGTTGTAAATTTAGTTCAAAGATTCAAATAAAGCCTCCCTGTGCTGTGTAAGCTTTTGAAACAAAATTATCAAAAAATTATCAAAAAAATATAATAATACAAATATATAGGACTGTAGTCAACCAAAGAAAATCTTGGTCGACTGAAGTCCTGAAATTTTCAACTTAAAATGGACTAAAAATTAAATTAGGGGGAAAAAAAACTTTAAATTAATTAGCTGCACTCTGTGCGCAGTACTTGGTAGGTAGCCTTGTTGTCTGCCTAAATTAATTATAAATAAACATAACAAATTAGTAGACTAATTGCAGTATATTAAATCGTTTTTGACCTGATTATTTTGCACTGAAATGAGTCTGACACACAAGTCTGTCAGCTCTGACCGCGTTGCATCACGTGCATCTGCGCAATATCATAGTACTATATTTTCGGAAATCATAGGCTATGTTGTCAACTAGTGATATCATCAAAAGAACTTGTGAGGAATATGCAACATAATTTAGAAAATTGTTTTTGTCATATGTATTATAATAACTGACAGACACCATCATTTCAGCCACTCTGTGCAGCTCGAACATAGGAGCTCAGCTTCGCGGCTGAGACACGAATAGACTATTAACTTAAAGCTTTTACTCTTAAACACAAAAGGCACGTCCACTTTAATAAAAACAGGATTATTTATTAAACAAGCCAGATCAAAAGCAGAAACGAAATAAAGTGCATAACTGAAAAATAAAGCATAGGCTCAAAACTAATACAAACAGTGGGACCAGCGCATCGCTCATTAGGCTCCAAATAAAAAACATTGAAATATGGCAATTCTGATATGTTCAAATAGCCTACTCAAAACAGACGGGGCAACCTAACGCAGACAAGTTAGCTTACCGTTTTTAGGTGATATGACATGTTTGTCATCGAGCTGTGATATGCAAACTGTTGCTTGCAAAATTTGCATTCAACTTTTTTCCCATTTTCTATTTAAAAAAAATGCTGCCACACTGCCGATGTTAGATGGTAGAAGAGGACTGACTAGGAAAACGCTCTCACAATTAAATAAATAATATACATCAAAGTAGCCTACTTCAATCTCTCTCTCTTCTCCAGTGGGTTGGGCTAATCCAAAATAATTGAAAACAAAGGGGGGTGTTCTGAAGACAAACTGTTACCTGTGAAACAGGGGTGCTCTAAAAACACCCCCATTAGCAATGAGTGCTTTCCACCTGATGAAATGAACATGGCAAAACTGATTAAATAAACGCGGCAAAAAATCGACAAATCAGAATTTTGGTCGAGTCAGAACTCATTGACTAATCGACTGGGAGATTACAACCCCACAAATATATATGGCATATATCGAATTTCGATATTTTTCAAGGTACTGTATCAAAGTTCGAAATTCCAGTATCGTGACAACACTATTATTTACTCACCCGGATGTTGTTGCAAAACTTTGTCTTTCATTCTTCTGTAGAACATAAAATTATTATTTTATTTTAACACCAGCGCGACCTCTAACAATTTTTGTTCAAGCCAAACGAAACGGTGCCGGTAAACAGGAGAAACACTGTGTGCTACAGTCAGAAGGCTTTTCAATCTACAAATCACCATCATTTACCATGGATTTACTGTAGTAACACTAACTTCACCAGTATTATGTATTATTCAGAATATTTAAGTTTTACCGTATAAAAATTGGTTGTTACAATTTTTTACAGGTGTTAGTGTTTTTTTTTTTATGAACATAAAAATACATCTGCAACCCAGCTCAAGCTACTACTACAGTCAACTCTACTGCCAAATGTGCATTTCTAAGAAGCAAAACATGTCATATTATTAATATTGCAGTCTGCACTGCAAACTGTGCTGAAGATACTCTTTGTCATAGTCAGGCAACACAAACTTTTTTCAAGATTTGAAACAATATCACCTGTTAGATCATGCAGAAACTAAGAAATCCTTTTTTTTCTATTTAGATATAGATTTTGTTAAGGAAAACATTTATTTTATATTGACAATACACTGCCCGCGCAAAAAAAAAAAGTTAATGTTTGTATTTAAACAGGCAAATGCTTAAGAGTCTACGATTGGTTCATTGTTGCAGTGATTTTTATGTTTCTAGCATGTTATATGTTTGGCAACAGACACATCATGGCGATATTCCAGGATGACAATGTCAAGATTCACCAGGGTCACACTGTGAAAGAATGGTTGGGAGGGAGCATGAAGAATCATTTTCACACATGAATTGGCACTTCTGAGTCCAGACCTTAAATTCATTATAAGGCTTTGGGATGTGCTGGAGGAGGCTTGACAGAGTGCTTGACTCTTGCATTTCTATCAAGAGGTGCATCAATTTTTGGTCCAGATCTTGTATTGACAATGCAAGAGTCAAGTACTCTGTCAAGTCTCCTCCAGCACATCCCAAAGACTTTCTGTGAATTTAAGGTATGGACTCAGAGGTGCCAATTAATGTGTGAAAATGATTCTACATGCTCCCTCCCAACCATTCTTTTGCAGTTTGAGTCTGATAAATCTTGACATTGTCATCTTGGAATATGGCCATAATGTGTCTTCCTAAATGGTTGTTTAAGAAATGAAAAGCTACACTCTCTATCAATTAGGGTTGGAAGAACTGTTGCCAAACATATAACATGCTAGAAACATAATAATCACTGCAGTAATGATCCAATCATTGACTCTTAAGAATTTACCAAATTAAATCCAAACAGCGACTTTTTTTGTTCCGGGCAGTGTATTTTTGGCCATGTCCATCCTACCTAGATATCAGTGTTTACATCTGAACTATAAACTATCACAGGACTTCTATCTGTGATTATTAGGGCCCAAGCCCTGAAAGGGCGCAGAGCCCTATTGTTCCCCTAAAGATTATTCTTTTTTTTTTTTTTTTTTTTTTTTTTTTTTTTCCGACTTCTCTGGTATTTTTTTACATTGGACCACACATATTGATTTCAAATATATTCAAAATAATGTTTTCAGAGTGAAATAAAAAAAGCTTTCTCCCACCATTTAGATTTTATTTCTTTTTGTTGTTAAAATCTTGTGAATCTTGTTCAATGTGCAGAGTGCCTCTCTCTCAGTCCTTCCCCTCCCCCCTCACTCTCCGGCTCAGGTGTGTGTGTGTGTGTGTGTGTGTGTGTGTGTGTGTGTGTGTGTGTGTGTGTGTGTGTGTGTGTGTGTGTGTGTGTGTGTGTGTGTGTGTGTGTGTGTGTGTGTGTGTGTGTGTGTGTGTGTGTGTGTGTGTGTGTGTGTGTGTGTGTGTGTGTGTGTGTGTGTGTGTGTGTGTGTGTGTGTGTGTGTGTGTGTGTGTGTGTGTGTGTGTGTGTGTGTGTGTGTGTGTGTGTGTGTGTGTGTGTGTGTGTGTGTGTGTGTGTGTGTGTGTGTGTGTGTGTGTGTGTGTGTGTGTGTGTGTGGGAGGGTCTCTCTCTCACCCTGTGAGTTTGTGTGCCATTTTCTCTTGATGATGATAATTTACCCCTTTCATATCATAGACTATCACAAATAACTATCACTTTAGTGTGAATAAGTAAAAAAAGAACTATACAAATGCCTTGAATTAAACACTGGCCTTCTGGACTTACAAAATTTTGAGCAGGAAAAGATAACTTTTCACATATTTGAAAGTGATCTATTTTATCCTATGACATTAAAATTCATCTACATTTAAATTACATCATGGGTGTGGCTTGTGGTGATAGTGGCACCAGTTGCTGCGGTAAATGTGGCATATTCGAGCGATTCTAAAATATTCTCCTGTTTAAAGGTCCCATGGCATGGCATTTTTCTATTATTTTATAATGTTTCCTGAGGTTTACTTATATTGTTAGTATGATTTTTACATCATAAAATGTCATAATTTAGAAATAAAAGGCATTTTGTCTATACTGCTGTTTGCCCTGTGGCTGACTGCCCTGTTTCAAGAGGCGTGTCTGCTGTGAGACTTCAGTAAAAACGCCCACTGTTGTGATTGGCTGACATCTTTGCGTTTGAAATGAGCGGAGGGGGCGTGGTTTAACGAGGTCTACGAAGCACGAGCTGCTGCCAGAGAGACGGATGGACCTGAGTTCACTTCTCATCAGTTCTGTCAGCATGTCTCAGTTCAGGGTGAACTGTTGTAGTTACTAGAATATACTTCAGGTTATTAGTTTATTTCTAGTCGGAGGGACAGTCACTCATGTCAGAAAGTTAGTAACTTTAGTAAATTATGGATCAGCGCTGACTCGAGACGCGAACCGTTTAGAACGATTCAGTCCGATTTGGTGAACTGGTTCGGTTCACTAAAAAGAACCGATTCAAAAGAATGATTCGTTCTCGAACCAGACATCACGGAGACGGAGCGATTGCTAACATAGTTATTTATAGTAACTACTGAGTTGTGAGAGCGCTGTCTGTCAGCGCGAGTTTATTGTGTTTGTATCTGAGAGTTCTGAATAAACACGAGTCCCAGTCACGCCGAGTCCGTCTTCATCATTATTCTACCAACTTTGTAACACATGCAATGTACCATTACAGCAAGATGAACGAGTTAGTAAGTTTGATTAAAGCATTATTTCTAGATATGTTCCAATCATATGAAAAGCGTCAGTGACGCGCATTGAGTAACTTACACAGCGCAATCAAAGACACAACAGCAGTAATCGAATGTAATCCAGTTTATTGTGGGGAAAGCTGGCTAGCCTAGCCGGATACCCTCACGCTTACCCCCCTTCTGCTTAATCTCACGCCGCGTTTGGTGCCTCCGCTGTGGGCCAGATGCAGTACTGGGGGTCGGGGATGTTGAAGGCTGAGCTTCGGCGTGCGTGAGGTTTATCTCTAAAGATGTGGCTCTGCCAATGTTAAGCAGAAACTCCCGACTGTATGCACATTTAAGAACAGATAGACGCGACGAGGACGTACAAAAACACTGACTCACAAGATAGAAAACACGAAAACACCGTTCTGTCGGGAGAGAGAGAAGCCGCAATGTGTGCACGAATAATAAATAATTAGCTACACATAAGAAATCAATGATCACAGATCAGAAGGAACTGAAAAAAGACTTCTGTTTTCATTTGTACATCCAAACACTGAGAAACTGCCAGCATTCACTCGTTCACAACCCATGATCTCTCGAGCGTTTGCATGGGCGTGCCAGATTCTCTGGGCGGAGGAAAGGGAGGTAACCGTTCCTGCTTGGACGTCAAACCAGGAGACTTCAGGATTGGCTAGTCTGGCCTGTCATTTTCTCAAAGGCAGAGAAAGACAGCCAGAACTCGGTTTTACACCGATCAACATTTTTATCCACTTGGGGACAATATTCAGGCTAGGGGAACTCATATTAATGTTGAAATACCTCATAAAATGAAAATTTCATGCCATGGGACCTTTAAATGCTTATTGCCTGCCGTGCACAGTTAAGCTGATGCCACCGGGGTGGCGGTGCCACCGGCTTGGGCCCGTCATCGCTGTTCGCAGCTTTAATTTGTTTTATTTATCTCAAATGATGACTTTGCTTAATCGACCATCGATCCGTTTGATCAATTAAACGATTATCGACAATTAATCGGGTGTCAATTAATTGTTAGTATCAAGTTTTGCACAGGCAATCACCACTCAAATTTCTTTCAGAAAATGTAAAATATAGTGCTAAATAATAATCTTGTTACTTTCATGTATGTTTTTTAGCACCCTCCATTAATTTCTTCCTGATGAGTGACATGATTTTTGGAGATAAGGTGAATATATAGGATGCTGTGAACATGTGAAAGTCATGGCTGCTCTCTCATGGCAGTCATCTCCGGCACTGGCCTGAGGTTAATGCCACTAAAATTGAATCAGCCCTTTTAGGAGGCAGCCTCTCTTCTGGAGCACCAGCTTACTTGCCAGACATGTGGCTTTTATTTTTTCACTAACGAGAGGAAATCAATACAAATCTATGATGGTCCATGTTGAAGGCCTGTGGCAGTGGAACCACTCTGTTCCTTGGCATGATGGGATTACTCCGTTTCAGTGAAATCTGCTGTTGGACTATATATACATGTGAATTCTTTATTTTTTTAAACTAGAATAGCCTAAAGAGTTAAAATCGACTCTTAAACCCAAGTTAAAATCGTTTATTATATGGCTCTTTGAAATGCTTGATTCTGATTGGACAAACTGAATATTTGACATTTATACAGTTTAACAAGCATGATTAGTAGACTGTACATTTACTTTAGTTTTTTTTTTTTTGCCCTCTCTTGTAAAGTGCCTTGAGCAGCTACCTTTAACCGTCTACATATTAAAAAGGTCTATATAAAACTAAAGATATTTTTAGATGTCTATTTATAAAAAATAAAAAAAATCTGTTCACCACAGTATTTATAGATGGAAAAACTGTGGTAAAACCTTCAGCAAATTTGGTTACCCATGGGCTAAAATTGGTTAATGTAATGGCCCTCGGAAAGTCATTGGCCCCTATAGAGCTTTAAGGTCTTCAATGTGACATCAACATGCAAGATTACAAACATTATAAAATGATAATTTTGACTGTTATCAATTTATGACTGTTCTTATGACTAATTTTTGTACTGGTATATCTCTGATTAACAGGAACCTACCATCATGGGATTGCCGTTACCAGCCAATGTGCTAAAGTGAGCTGGATTTTTCCTCCGGTTTAAGCCCCGCCCCTCTCCCAGGGGCCACACCCCCTCCATCCCACCGGAGGACCAGCAATCATGGCGGGAATCAAGCGCGGGTACGACGGAAAGATCGCTGGACTGTATGACCTGGACAAGACGCTCGGCCGCGGCCATTTCGCCGTGGTCAAACTGGCGCGTCACGTCTTCACCGGCGAAAAAGTGGCAGTCAAGGTAATCGACAAGACCAAGCTTGACACGGTCGCGACTGGTCACCTCTTCCAGGAGGTCCGCTGTATGAAACTAGTCCAGCACCCCAACATCGTTCGGCTCTATGAGGTCATCGACACACAGACCAAGCTCTACCTGATCTTGGAGCTCGGCGATGGCGGTGACATGTTTGATTACATCATGAAGCACGAGGAGGGATTGAATGAGGAGCTGGCAAAGAAATATTTTGCCCAGATAGTGCACGCCATCTCGTACTGTCACCGGTTGCATGTGGTTCACCGTGACCTGAAGCCAGAGAATGTGGTGTTCTTTGAGAAACAGGGCCTGGTCAAGCTCACCGACTTTGGCTTCAGTAATAAGTTTCAGCCGGGAAAGAAGCTGACCACCAGCTGTGGCTCGCTGGCTTATTCTGCCCCTGAGATCTTGCTGGGAGATGAGTATGATGCGCCTGCTGTGGGTAAGTGCCTGTTTAACTCAGCTCAATAATTCACAATCCAAAGTACAAAACAAAGATTCAGTTTGCCATGGGCATTTATTCAAGCACTGTTTATTTCCTCAATATTATTTTAGTGTCTCGAAAAACAGTGATTTTTATAATGTGTAGAGTTGATGTTCGGCACAACATTTTTGGATGGTTGAGAGAGCTTTCTTTACCCCCGTACTAAATTTAACTGTAATCAGGCCCATTATCATTAACTAAAACTTTTATAGCTTGTTGCCAAAGCAAAATTACTCATTTTCGTTTAAGTGAAAATATGTGAAAATCAGGTTGTCAGAGAAAACCTAGGCAGCTGACTTGTTGCCTCGCTGCCTTATCAGACAATGACTTGTAAGGCAGCGTTTGTCCATTAAGCACCTCACAAAACTGATTTCGGACAGACTTCTAAGGCAGTGTAACCGTTTAACCCCTAGAGGACTGCACAGTTTTGGGGCCCTTTAGAAGTTTTGACATGCTCTGACATTTGTGCTTTTTTCAGTTGCTTATGAACATATTAATTAGTGTCATTACACTGTATTCAGCACAAACTGGGCTACCATAATAACTGAGCAACATGTATGTACTTGCTTATATTTTTGAGAGAATAACGTAAAAAAAAGTGTCCACAAGACTTTTGACTAATGGGCGTTGTTGCTTCAATCTTTTGCTTCAAACTGATGTGAGAATTATTGTGCCTGCTCATTCACATAAAAAAAATACATTGATGTAAATTTTGTAAGACACTTTTACTTTACAACGCCCGTATGCGAAGGGGTGTGACTGATCATGAATAATGCTGTGATTTACACCTGAGAGACGACAAAGGAACACATAATGAGCCGCATAATGAATGAGCCTTTAAGTCAGGTATGTGACTGAGAGGGGAAGTCTTTACAAAATTTACAAAATAAATACATTTTGTTGTAGTTTATTTAGAATATAGTTAACAATATAAAGTGAGAGCCAAAGGCACATTACAAAGGCCTATTATATTTGAAATTATCAAAAGATTTGACATTACTATTTTTAATGTTTTTGAAAGAAATCTCATGCAAAAAAAAAAACCAAAACACCAATAATATCTTTACAGTAACAACATTGAACACAATTCAGTATTCAGTAAATACAAATGACTAGGGATGCACCGATATGAACATTTTGGCCGATACCGATAACCGATAATTCTTAATATTTGAAAGCCGATAACCAATATATTGGCCGATAAATCTAAATACAAATTTTAATAAACTCTGAGAGCCTGATTACAAAAACAAAAGGCTCACCATTAAAAGCCATGTCCCAAACACTTCAACATAAATCAAACCCATACACTACAGTAGCCTATTTCAAATTAATTTTACACTCCTATGGCCAAATTTTTTTTTTGAACACTTTACAATAAGGTTTAATTTTTGTTAGTATTAGTTAACCAACAATGAATGAACAATACTTCAACAGGATTTATTAATTTTAGTTCATGTTAATCTCAACATATTCAGACCCAAAGTTGTGTCTTTTAACATTAGGTATGAACTGTGAATGGACTGTTACAAAACACAAACATTTTATTACTAAAAGAAACAAAGGTTATTGCTCTCTGTTTGTTCATGATAGTTAATGCATTAATAAAATGAGACCTTATTTGTAAAATGTTACCAAAAATTATATTGTCTAAAAAATAAAAATAATATACCTAAATCATGCAAACAAGTAATTGAACAGCATTACTTAGGCTGCATAATAAAGAATCAGAATGCAAGTGCATGAAATAACCTCCGCACAGACGATAAAGAAATGGTTTTAATCAAACCATATTGTTGATGGAAATGATACGAGAACAATAAAAGTGCTAATTATAAAAAATAATGCTTCTGTGTTTTTGAAAAAAAAAAATATGTTTAATATTACAGTAATAGTAAACATCTGTAATATTAGTCTAGTCTATTAGGAATAATGTTGCTGTTTGAGAGCGCGCTGAAGCTGGAGAGAATGAACGAACAACCATAAACTGAAGCGCTTAGAAGTTTAATTAACAACTAAACGCATCATATATGAGAACAATCAGATATTTATACAAAATAAATATAATATTACAACTTATATTAGCACAAAATCACGCATAGGTGAAGGGGTATAACTCCTGTGGATGCTCTTCCCCTGTTTGAGAGCGTGCTGAAACTGAAGATGATCACCGGTACAGTGAAGCACTGCGGGTTATTGACTTAACGAAACACATCCTATATGACTTTAATCAGATGTTTATACTTCAAAAACTTAATATTACGACTTACATATGCTTAAAATGACGCGAATGCACAAGCGAACTTGACTGTGCTGGTCAGAATGCGTTGTTGACGCTTCCACAACAGCGCGCTGAAAAACAACTAAACCCAGAGAATTCACTACGTTTTATAACAGAAATATTCTCATTGCAGTGTTATGTATAGGACAGTCCCAGTAGTTATTAATGCTGTGCATTTCTGTTTGAAATGCGCGCGCCGGTACAATGAAGTGCTTTACTGCATCGTTAATTAACTCAACCAAACGCATCCTATATGGGATTATATACACAAAATAATAAATATAATATTACAACTTACAATGGCACAAAAGGCTGTGAATGCACAAGCAAACTTGACTGTGCTCGTCATGAAGGTGTAACTCCGTGGGCGCGCGCTGAAGCTAAAGACCGGTACAATGAAGTGCTTTACTGCATCGTTTATTAACTCAACCAAACGCATCCTATATGATATTACATACACAGAATAATAATAAATATAATATTACAACTTACAATGGCACAAAAGGCTGTGAATGCACAAGCGAACTTGACTGTGCTCGTCATGAAGGTGTAACTCTGTGGGCGCGCTCTTCCCTCAACAAACGCGCTGAAACACAACGCTCTTTTACAGCCTATTCTATTCTCATTATCATTTTATGTAGATTATAGAAGACTTGCGCTGCATATGTTGCACATAACTGTATTTTCCTTTTCGAAGTGATTCCAAACATATTTAGAGCAATTCAAACCCATCATGGTGGACAGCGCCGTCTCAGCTGAAGGAAATAATACATTATCTATCGGCTTGACTATATCGGTCAAATTTTCTTATTGGACCGATAACGATAACATCAAAAATAATCATTTATCGGCCGATAACGATATGTTGCCGATATATCGTGCATCCCTACAAATGACTGAATAATTGGTAATGATGAATGTTTTAAGTAAAAGATTTGGGTTTTTAAACAATGCTATTATGATTTCATAGAGTATAGGGTGAATTCAGGTTGATTGGGACACTTTTTCCCCAGTCATTCCAATGGCAAAAATTTTCGAAATCATTTGATTTTGTAAACTATCCGATACACACAATACTCAAATATTTGCTTCTTTATTATTAAATCCAGCCAATTGGCTGATGAAACATTGATTACAATTAAGATACAAATTATACAAAACGAAATTCACTTTAAAGGAAGGCTTTCTAAAAACTTAATGAAGTGGTTAAAATCATGTCTGACATACTCCATGTCTCCCAACATTTGTGTACAAAAGCTTTATTGATGTGACTCTAGGCTATTTAACAGTAAACACTTTATCATCTGTCCAAAACGGCCCAAAGAAATCTTGTCTAAACAGTCTTATGTCTATGACAATTTATGTTGCAGCAGAATTCACATTTAAACCGTCTTTTCCGTTTAATATTCACAGACACTAAATTAAATAACTTGCCTCACAATCCTCGTTGCTCTTAAAAATAAACGGCTTATTTCAGGATTATTCCTCACTGAGTCTCAAATGATGTAAACTAGCCTACATGAATCTCTCTAAGGTTGATGTGTTTATTCGAGTTGACGTGGGCGGGGACACTCATGGATCGCGTCAGAATTTAACTTTCAAAAGAACTTGCGCTCCGTGGGCATGGCTGCATTAGTGGATAATGACTGATATCTCTCTCTTTTCAAACCAATTACATAAACAGGAATATTTGCTTTCGATTTGATTTACACAATTTAAATCCTGACATTTCAATGTTTTTTTTAGACATATGTCTCATGTTTGTGTGACAAGTATTCACTAAGTTACAGTTAGTAACTTCATGGAGATAGAGGCTGCAGATCGCGCATCATGTTTGTTTTCTTTATTTTGCAAAAAGCACAACATTTTAATTTTATTTTGTGTGTACACAAATAAAAGTAGAAACTCAACAGATTGTAATGATGTATAACACTTGCCTGAACGACAGAGTATTTTGAGTCTCTTTCACACTGATAAGAAAAAGAACGAGGTGAGGTCGCCGGCGACTTTGACAACCTCAGAAGGTTAATGATCCACAGCAAAATAGACAGAGCTTTGGTGAGAACTAAACAACAAATATTGAAATACTACATTAGTAATTTCTCGTTAGAAATGAAATGTTGGTCAAAAACATACATTTACACACAAACTGACCAGCAAACGCAACTTTCAGATGCCATCTTTTTTTTCTAGCTCAACTGTCACTGAATGGAACGCACAGGATTGTGGGATATCAAAGGCTGCAAAGGATACATTTATGCTACCTTCAAAATTCGATCAGAAGAAGGTATCTCAGGAGACAGGAAGTGAAGCTAACATTAGATTCCTACCTTGAAATCTGTCCTATTTTCCAGGTTTCGGATGCAGCAAAAGTTTGACTTGACTTTTACTCGATCTCACTGAGGTCACATGGTCTAATCTCTTTTCCATCACACTGTGAAAAAGCGCCAGCTTTCACATGACTTTCATCAAGCGCCACCTACTTTCAGAGAGTAAATTAGCTTTTTCAATCAGACTGTCCGCTGTATGCGAAAGTCAGCCCAAATTTCCATCCCGAACATTCGTGTTGGTGTGAACAGGCTTGTACAATTAGCAGAGCTGATTTTTCAGCATTGGTTCCTGTTTACAGGTGAGCTCTAAACCGACAAATGGCATGAAAATAGTGTTTCTAACATGCATGCATTTGCAATATGATAAACTGTACCAGTGTGAGCAGGACTGATCAGCATCATTTTTTATTAATTTTATTATCTGTCGCTGTAAGGCATCTCCATACTGCTGTCAAAAACATGGCTTAACCTCTTCATTATAAAACATGTCAGAACAACCTCCCTTAACCCTAGATACTCCAGATGTGGTTCTTCTCGTCAGTTATGAAGAGAAACTGTCATTTGAGCTTCAAGTTCTGGATTATTAGGCCATGGATTCCTGAAGTGCGTTGGCGGAATCCTTTCATCATTGTCCTTTTGGCTCCTTGAGATAATGAACAAGAGCATGCAAGTTGATGCAGGTTGAGGCCTAACCTTTCCAAAGAGGTGGGAGAGGCGTTAAGCATGTCTGGGCATGCAAAACTCCAATCTATCACTGGCCAGTACAGGGAGGCAAAGGAGAGAGTCCTTTTTGAGTACACAAAAACATCTCATGCCTTTTTTGCACTTGTTATGAAATATTCAAATCAGATAATGCCTTATTTAATGTAGCAAATTTCAAAATGAATCAATTTTACTACTTTGGGTTACACTTTATTTTAAGGAATCCCTGTTACAGTGTAATTATACATTTAAGTAATGAGTAATATCAATTAACTACTAATTAATGTACTTACTATAGGGTTAGGAAGAGGGTTACTTACATGTAATTATGCATACTTTATAGTTTTTACTATATGCAACATGTGTAAAAAGGACACTGTAAAATAGTGTTACCAAATGTTGTGTTGTCGAGGCGCCTAATTTCACATGTAGCTTTTAAAACAATAGTTTTTGTTTTATTTTTAATTTATTTTTGACTTTGTTAAATTGTAGGCCATTTAGAGACATTTGTTGGTTAATAACATGAAAGAAAACCTGAAAAAATATATAAGTATCGGCATATAGACACAATTATAATTGTTGTATCTTTAATAATAAACCTAATATCCATAGAAAGAGGTGTGTTAGTGCTAAAAAGCTTTAATTTAAACATTCAGTGTTATTCCAGTGCAGATAGCACATGGTTAAGCTCTGTACACATTTCTACAGTAACTGTCACAACACTGCAATCATAGAGACATCGTCTTTGGTTAATTGTATTTCCTGCCCTTATACAGGCAGGTGGTGGGACAGTTAATCCGCTCTTTGTTTGAGCTGAGCTTCCCAGCCGGAGTCCTGATTAAACACTCTTTATTGACACTGTCAGTGTGATCAAATAGACATCGTGCTCTGATGCCGGTGGGTTCCCTGCTGAGGTGATTTCTGGTTTTGCTTCCTAATCAATAATAATTTGTCTAGTGTTTGGCTGGGAAACCTGTTTAATACCTCATTGTGCTCCTGGAAAGATGCACCTCTGTGAAACAGAGACAGATCCTGGAGCAGGGTATATTGAGTAGGGCTGGGTATCGGTAAAACTTTTCCGATACTGATACCTTGACTTCGATACCGGTTCCTGGACGATACTTTTTTCGATACCAAATTTATTTTTCTTGTTTTAAAAAGATTACATTACCTCAAAAAACAAAAACAAAAAACCTTTGGTTTTATTTTTTCAGTTTGTTGACAGAATCAAAGACCCATAGGGTACTGGGGGGCTGTATATGCCTCACGCTCAAGCCCACACATAAAGCTTGCCACAAAGCACTGGAAAAAGTAGCCTAATGTTTATAAATGTAAAAATGGCAAGGATACATGCATTTTAATTGTTTGTTAATAAACTAGTGTTTTCTGAGTCCGTATTGGCTGCAAAGATAAAGTTGACAATGCTGACTCATCATCTCCCCAGTATTGAACGCTTGCGCCTATAGAGGGAACTGCACCTTTCATTTGGATTGCATAATAAAAGTATTTGTTTTCAAGTGTTTGTTTAAACATGGACATTTCAATAGGCATATTTCTCATGTCTGTGAGGAAAGTATATGCTGAGTTTCGGTTCATTTATGTGACACGCTGCAGTTCTTCTTGCAGTCGAATACGGAGAAACTTTCTGCTCTTTAGTTTATTCCGTGCTCTGTCAAGTGCTTCAGATTTGTCATGTTGTCTTAAGTTAGTAGCATTGATCTTGTCGTGAATATTTCATTGCGTGCTATTAGCATCGAGCCTGGTGAAATGTAGCCACAATTTTTGACATCTATGTGGGTTTGGACTGCAACGCATCACGGCTCAGACAAGGTTTTGTTCTGTCCTTGTGCTGCGGCACGGCTGGTATAAACAGAAGCATTGACTAGAGTGAACGCGATCAGCTCCGGTGGCCGCGTCAGAGCCATAATGTGCCGCAGACGAGGTAACACACTACAGCCTCATGTGCGAGCCACGTCCCTGGGCGTAACCGCTGTAAACTCATGTTTTTTTCCCCCACAGCCAATCATGCTGCATGCTTATTGGCTCACTAACGTTGACAAGATTAACTTGATTATACTCGATAGTATCTAGGCAATTCAGTCGGTACCTAAAAAGTACCGAATTCGATACCCAGCCCTAATACTTAGACCCCAACTTACAGGCCCTACACTAAATATTTTTGTTCATTTCTTGTACAGCTTATACTATGGCCACATTCACACAGCAGCAGAATACGGTTGTCGTCCTGTATTTGAGTCCTTAATAACTTACTTTCAGTTATTCGCGGCAGTGACAACCGCATTCTATAAACAAACTCGCATCAGTACATTTTCAGGTGCATTATCTGAAAATCTGTGCTGTGTGAATGGAACCGGACTGGAAAACGAGAGAGCCACTCTGCGACAGTGTTTTAGTGTGTGGTTTTGCGTAACTCACAGTGACGGAGTTATGAGCTGTGTGTCATCTGAAGGTTTTAGATCAGTGGTGTCCAAACACTTTCCTGCTGAGTTTAGCTCCAACTTTCTTCAAACACCTGCCTGGAAGTGTTCTAGTATTTAAGATCTTGATTATTTATATAAGATCTTGATTAGCTCTGTTCAGGTGTGTGTTATTGGGGTTGGAGCTGAATTCTGCAGAACAATGGCTCTCCAGGAGCTGTATTGGACACCCCTTTTTAGATCTAGTCACTATTCTCCACCTGAGCTGTTCCCATTAGTTTTGTGTTCTATGTGCGCCTTAAATGCTCCACTCTCCATCCAGATATAAATCTGCTGTTGGTTAATGAAGATTTGATGGATGGATTTCCGGCTTGATTGGACTCTTGTCATATCAAAAGTAAAAATACTTTTTAGTATTTATAACAAGATCCCTTGTAATTTCTGTCTGAGATGGCAGAAACATAGGAAATAAGCTTTAAAACAAATAATAAGAACAAAAAAATATAGAAAATCAACCTCATGGGACAAGCAAATGGACATTATGTGTGATGTTCTTCTTTAATTCAAGTTGAAATCCTCGAATTGGTGTACCAGCATTGACAAAGTACTTATTGCCTGCAAATATGACCATTCGGTGTTGAATTGCTCATTGTAAAATCACTTTTAAAAGCAGAAGTATGGAACATACCCAGTTTTAATGGATGCAGAGCTCTTTGCAGTAATGGAAACACATGCCAAGTTGTCCAAAGTCCCTTGGTCCCTTGGTCCATCTTCATAAAATCATTTTCAGTGTTTATTTGGAGACTCTAGAAATGGGCCCAACTTAACATATTTTCTGTTAGAACTTAATATTGTATAGATATGCTTTATAATTTTGAGACTGTAAACAAGTCTAAACATAAATCGTAGCAGCTCCGTCTGTAATCTTGGTATATAACTTTAATTGTTCATGGATAGATATTTATTGGAAAACTTTTTACACTCCTCCTGTATCTCTCTCTCTCTCATTTGTCCTTGAATCAGTCTGTGGGTAGTTAGTTTGACCATGCTCGACTGAGCGTGATACTGATGCATCCCTAATTTATTTATTACATTTTTACCTTTAGCAATGATGTTTTCAAGACATCTACAGTAATACAAATGAATGAACTCTTAAACTAAAGAGAAGAACCGGCTTGTGGAAGCTTTCATCATTTGAAACAATGGCAACTCTAAAAAGGAATTTGACTTTTCTCTTCAGTAAAATGATTGATAGTGTAATGCTTATCTGATTAAAAAGACACTCATAAAAATAAAGGTTTCGAAAGGGAGTTTTCAAAGCTATGCCATTGAAGTATCATTCTGGGATTCCTAAAGAACCGTTCTTAAATTAACCTTTTTTCTTCATGGTGTAAAGAACCCTTTTCCCCTATAAAGAACCTTTTGTGCAGTGCAAAAGTTCCATGTATGTTAAAGGTGTTTCATGGAACTATAGATGCCAATTAAGAACTTTTATTTTTAAGACTGTAGGATGACATGTTTGTTGTCATTGGTTTCCTCCACTTCTCAATTCTTAACTCGCAGTCAAGCCAAAGTTAACTTAAGCTGCGTTTCCACAGCAGGAACTTTCCCCAGGAACTAGGTAGGGATTCACCGAATATTCGGCAACCAAAATTATTCGTCCGAATAAGTGAAACGACCGAATAAATTTTACCGAACAATGAGGTTTTTGAGGGCGCGATCAAATATAGCAACCAAATATTGGCAAATGCTCCAGTGCATATTTGTGTCTGTAGAACGTCAAATGTATCCATTTACAACGTGTTTCTGCAGCGGTGACATAGTTGTTGATCTCTTGTACGCAATGGCCAATATTGTTTAAGTTAGTAATAGTCCACTCCACTCCACTCGCTCCACTCCACTCGAGTTTTTGTTCAGTGCTGTTATACAGACTTGCAAAACGTCTCATGAACAAACAAACTAAATTTGATTATGATTTGATTATGATACCTATAGGCATAATAGGCCTCAGATAAGATGGCCAAAAAAAAAAAAAAGAAAAAAAAAAAAGTGTATATACAATATTTGTTATATTGTGCTTTGTTTCTATAATGTCTGCTGGAATGCTAAAAATATTCTGTGTTAATGTTTTTTTTTTTTTTACAAAATCTAAAAATATTTATTTGTAATTTATTTTAAACGCAAGATAAAATAGTAAAAAAGCACACTTATGCAATGGTGAAAAAAATTGGCTAAATAAATGGTAAAAAAAATTGAAAAACCACGTTCAGTATTCGGCTTCGGCCAAGTGTTTTATTATTATTCGGCTTCGGCGAGTTCCTGGGACAAATTGTTACAGTAATTTCGGTGGAAATGGGGCTTTAATCTTTTGTTAAGGAAATCAATTTAATTTATTTTTTTTTTTGTTAAAATGCAATGATTTTACATTCTTTTAAGTCTAATTTGGTTGACGTTAAGATTAGAGTGTAATATTTGTCTAGCACTCTCTGTGTTTAGCCAGTTTTTAAATCAGCAGCCTCAGGCACAGACTATATGATTATTAGACTAGCATGCATTTATTTTTATATTATTTTATGTAATGACAGGGATTTCATACAGGACACAGGATGACATACCTTCCCTTGACAAAGGAATCAGAGCTTCTCTCTTACATACTGGCACTTACTGAGATTACAAAAGTAAAAAGCACCGCATGGAAAATTGTGTCCCTAGATGTTGTTAATTATTAAATACATGTCCTCATCATGTGATGGCAAACTAGAAGCTTCTTTGCATCAACATTATGTCCTTGTAATTTTAAATATTTATTATTTTTTGCAACACTCAAGTTTTCCATGTTTTTCTTAGGCTCTGGAGTGTTGATGTTTGTTCGATTTTTTTGTATGATAATCTAAACACCGGAAGCACAAGCTGAATTCCAGGACTATGAACACTGATGTCTGATTTTGGTTGGTTTAATGGCACAAAAACAGTAGAGTTCGTAAGGCTTTTGGTTTGTTGTTAACATAACTTTCCGCCTTAAAATGAAGATTTATCAATAGGACTAAACTGCAAATTCCTGCAAAAAAAAAATGGTGCATCAGCATTTGTTCACCTTGTCCAGCCAGATAAGGAAAATATCTCCATTTTGCACTTTCAGAAAGTCACATCTGAACACTTTTGCAATGGCCCAGTGTATGTGTAGCCGCATCAATCTAGAACACTGTCAATTTAGTCATCTGAAACCATCACCAAAGGCAAGTGTGTATACACTGTGACACACACACACACACACACACACACACACACACACACACACACACACACACACACACACACACACACACACACACACACACACACACACACACACACACACACACACACACACACACACACACACACACACACACACACACACACACACACACACACACACACACACACACAAACACTGGTGGCTGAAGTGCAGCTAGTGTGTGAATGTTCTCAGCTTTCTTCCACACTTCCAGCAGAGTCCCTCAGCTCAAGTCGACAGCTCAGGTTCACCTCCTAGAGCGTCTCACGCCTGCTATAAATGACTTTATCTGAAGTTAACTTTCATCAGAGCATCATAAAATGGCACGTATACACTATAGTTATTGCATTATGTGTTAATGCTTTCAGGGTTCAATGCTAGGGCTGGGCTGTATGACCGTAAAAGAGTAGTCAATTTGAGGAGTATTCCTCAAATGGCTCCGGGCCATACGCAGTCCTTATTGTCGAACCCTGCAGTTTATAGGCGCAAGTTGAACAAAAATGCAATATTTAGATTCACATTTAGATATGAAGCTAAACTAATTTTCCCCACATTATAAGAAAAAATGAGTACATCGAATGTATACAGTTTAGAAAGTTCAAAGTACTGACATTTGAACTGCTGTCTGACAGATGACTGCATTCGAACAATCAGCATGTGCTCTATGGAGACTGAACATGGCTTATGGTATGCGTGTGAACAGTCTAATACAAATTCCCATCTTGGTGAGATATTAATAATAACAGTCAAAACGGATCAATGCATTAAGCCTTGGCAGTGCATTAGGCTAATAGACCTGCCACTGTCTATTATGTCATTAATATTAATAAAGCAACAGTATTAGCAAAAAAACCCTCACTGCATTTAATTTATGACTTTATTACTGACTGTTTGCTCAAATAGCAATTTGAAAAACCTTGGAACATTGTCTACTTGAGCAATACTTTATGGCAATGCGCCATTGTTTTATTTTGATTTGTTTAAAGTAATAATAAACTATTTAAATTTGTGTGTTTAGAAGTGCTTTATTTTCTGGTGTAGTATTGACATTAATATCTAGAGAATGACAATTTCACTATTATTATGGATTATGTTGGTATCATCAAGACATCTTTAACCATTAGACTGAAACTGCCAAAAGTGAAGAGTGGATAGACAGTGTAGTGGGTAATCCCTTTGGCCTTGGCTGTTGATGGTTGCCTACACTCAGCAAAGTGTCACTTAAAAAATATCAGAAATATCATTAAAATAAATGAATGATTTCCCACAATTTTGTCAGAAAACCCTGAGGCCAGCTGACAGCTCATAGTACCATCGGCTGTTACCCATATGGATTTGTTTATACCTCTAGTGGTTAAATAAAGGAAAACATGCGGAAGAACATTGGGTCTTCATTCAATAATAATTGCGTGCATTATTCGTATTTATATGCACATTTGAACTTCTCATGAATGACTTTTAGCCTAATTCACAACACGTGCGTACACACATTAATTTGTTCTTAACCTCGTTCTGATGTTGATTTACTCTTGAGTATTCTAAATGAGCCAGGGATGAGTCATTTGCATAAAACACCCAAACAATGTCCCTATAATGGCATTCCGCACACCCTTTTTCTATCGTCTCTCTCAACAAACAGGACACTCTCTTGCCTGACAACACGCGCAATGCCAAGTGTGCCAAGTTAAAGCGCAATAAACACCTTTTATACAGACACTACAGACCTCTGACTAGCCAGCTGTACATGTATCTGCATCTTTATGCTTTATGTTGAGTTATAAAAATGCCATCTCCTTGTCGTTTTCAAATCCGTCAGGGAGCACGCGCTTTAACTTCCGCTTCACGATCGCACGTACTCGGTGTATAGGAAGCGGTGGTGCTGAGCACGCATTCTACTAGATTAGACATTTATCAGACGCTTTGGCTCTTTTGCGCAACAAATCCTCCGCCATGGTCTGGTCAGTCATCTCGCCTTATTCTCGTCACGTGATCAGTGAACCGTGATTCCTGCTTCACTTTTGTGCGACCCTGCAGCTCCTTCTGGGTGAGCAGTGCATATGTTTACAATAGTTTACAGTTGTAGCGACCGTTATCCAACTGAATGAAATGTTTTTTACTTCTATAAAAAAAGCAAAACGACAGTGGAGGATGTCATGTAAATGTAGCGGTGGCTATTATTCAATGCTAATTTCACCATCACGCTAGACGGCTTTTCACTCGACGAGAAATATTGTCACATTTTAAAGGGTTAGTTCACCCAAAAATGAAAATTCTGTCATTAATTACTTACCCTCATGTCGTTCGACACCCGTCAGACCTCCGTTCATCTTCGGAACAGAAATGAAGATATTTTAGTTGAAATCTGATGTCTCTGAAAGGCCTCCATTGGCACAATGGCACGGTTCACTCTCAAGACCCTTAAAAGGTACTAAAGACGTCGTTACAAAGTCCATCTCACTACAGTGGTTCTAAAATAACTTTATGAATCGGCGACAATAGTTTTTGTGCGCAAAAAAACATTAAATAACGACTTGCATAGTGATGACGATTTCAAAACACGGCCTCATGAAGCTTCGAAGCGTTATGAATCAGCGGTTTGAATCGCCAAATTTCAGCAGTTTGGCGGTTTGACACGCGATCCGAATCATCATTCGGCTCACTGATTCATAACGCTTCGAAGCTTCATGATGCCTTGTTTTGAAATCGTCATCACTATGTAAGTCGTTATTTAGGGGTTTTTTGCGCACAAAAACTATTGTCGCCGATTCATAAAGTTATTTTAGAACCACTGTAGTGAGATGGACTTTGTAACGACGTCTTTAGTACCTTTTAAGGGTCTTGAGAGTGTAAAGTGCCATTGTGTCAATGGAGGCCTTCAGAGCCATCAGATTTCAACTAAAATATCTTCATTTCTGTTCCGAAGATGAACGGAGGTCTGACGGGTGTCGAACGACATGAGGGTAAGTAATTAATGACAGAATTTTAATTTTTGGGTGAACTAACCCTTTAATATCGCAAGATCTTCTGGCGTGAGATCTCGTCACACCCTAAGGCACTCACCATAGAATGATTTTTGAAGGATCATGTGACACTGGAGTAATGGTTGCAGGAAATGTTAGTTTTGCCATCACATTCATAAATTACTTTTTAAAATAGAAAAGTTATTTTAAATTGTAATATTTCACAATATTACAGATTTTACGGTATTTTTGATCAAATAAATTGAGTCTTGATGAACATTTACAAATTTTGAATGGAAGATTCCTTCTTTAACCAACCTTTAGCACAGACTTAAGTCACCAGGACTCCTCTGACTAGCCCTGAATGTCTTTCTGTGTGGTGAGGTAGGCCTACATCAGCATTGGGATAGGCTAGTTAACAGTGAATGACTCTATCCATGTGTTAGAGGAAATGATGCATACTTTCTTTCAGAGCACCACGCTCTGAAGTTGGTTACTGGAGAGGAGAACTGGTGCGGTGAGCTCACTAGAGAAAGTTGCCAAGTGACTAATCCCCAATCACTAATTAAAGCACCAGCGAGGCACATATGCTGCCTGCACGCTTACGCGAGTCCCGTCACTTCTGCTGCACTGGCACCACAACGAGGGGACAGCAGTGGGGTGTATCTTCTACTCTCCTCCCCTTCTCCTCCTGTGTGTCTTTCTTCTTCTGTGATGTGCAGCGCTGAAGCTCTGAATCGGGAAAGGGAGGGAGCAGAACATGAATGCACCATGAGATGGATGATGCAGGCTATTAAAGGTCCCATGGCATGGCATTTTTCTATTATTTTATAGTGTTTCCTGAGGTGTACTTATATTGTTAGTATGATTTTTACATCATAAAATGTCATAATTTAGAAATAAAAGGCATTTTTTCTATACTGCTGTTTGCCCTGTGGCTGACTGCCCTGCTTCAAGAGGCGTGTCTGCTGTGAGACTTCAGGAAAAACGCCCACTGTTGTGATTGGCTGACATCTTTGCATTTTAAATGAGCGGAGGGGGCGTGGTTTAACGAGGCACGAGCAGGCACGAGTCTGCCAGAGACAGATGGACCTGTGTTCACTTCACATCAGTTCTCTCAGCATGTCTCAGTTCAGGGTGAACTGTTGTAGTTACTAGAATATACTTCAGGTTATTAGTTTATTTCTAGTCAGAGGGGCTGTCACTCATGTCAGAAAGTTAGTAAATTATGGATCAGCGCTGACTCGAGACGCGAACCGTTTAGAACGATTCAGTCCGATTTGGTGAACTGGTTCGGTTCACTAAAAAGAACCGATTCAAAAGAATGATTCGTTCGCGAACAGGACATCACGGAGACGGAGCGATTGCTAACAAAGTTATTTATAGTAACTACTGAGTTATGAGAGCGTTGTCTGTCAGCGCGAGTTTATTGTGTTTGTATCTGAGAGTTCTGAATAAACACGAGTCCCAGTCACACCGAGTCCTCTTCATCATTATTCTACCAACTTTGTAACACATGCAATGTACCATTACAGCGAGATGAACGAGTTAGTAAGTTTGATTAAAGCATTATTTCTAGATATGTTCCAATCATATGAATAGCGTCAGTGATGCGCATTGAGTAACTTACACAGCGCAAACAAAGACACAACAGCAGTAATCGAATGTAATCCAGTTTATTGTGGGGAAAGCTGGCTAGCCTAGCCCAGATACCCTCACGCTTACCCCCCTTCTGCTTAATCTCACGCCGCGTTTGGTGCCTCCGCTGTGGGCCAGATGCAGTACTGGGGGTCGGGGATGTTGAAGGCCGAGCTTCGGCGTGTGTGAGGTTTATCTCTAAAGATGTTACTGCTGATGTTAAACAGAAAAGACTGTATGCACATTTTAGAACAGATAGACGCGACGAGGACGTACAAAACACTGACTCACAAGATAGAAAACACGAAAACACCGTTCTGTCGGGAGAGAGAGAAGCCGCAGCGTGTGCACGAATAATAAATAATTAGCTACACATCAGAAATCAATGATCACAGATCAGAAGGAACTGAAGAAAGACTTCTGTTTTCATTTGTACATCCAAACACTGAGAAACTGCCAGTTCACTCGTTCACAAGTAACGTTAATGATCTCGAGTGTTTGCATGGGCGTGGCAGATTCTCTGGGCGGGGGAAAGGGAGGAAACCGTGCCTGCTTGGACGTCAAACCAGGAGGCTTCAGGATTGGCTAGTCTGGCCTGTCATTTTCTCAAAGGCAGAGAGAGACAGCCAGAACTCGGGTTTACACCGATCAACATTTCTATCCACTTGGGGACAATATTCAGGCTAGGGGAACTCATATTAATGTTGAAATACCTCATAAAATGAAAATTTCATGCCATGGGACCTTTAAAGGAAATGGAGGAACTATGTTTAGAGTGGCGTCTTTTCGAGATTTTTGCCTGATACAGGTGTACAATGTGAAATCCACCCAGAGGGCCATTAATCGAGGCCGCTGGTTGCTATGGTAACACCCGCTGCCGTTGTTGAACCAGGTGTGTCCGGCACATGTGAGGTTTTCCAGACACGTGTGGGCCCTGTTCAGATCACTCATCAGACCTGACACAAGCACACAGGAACAAGACTCCAGGTGCAGGGGTACTGATGCGCTCCACTCTTTTAGGGCTCAACAATAATTTTTGTTGCCAGGCCCAGTCAGACAAGTAGTTCAGTGTGTACTTGCCCAGCTAATATTTTCACTTGCCACACACACACACACACACACACACACTTTTATTTATTTATTTTTTCTTTCTATACTTCAGGAAAAGCTGTATATTTTTATGTATAAGTTACAGCAAATAATTTATTAAGTTTGTAATTTGGAACACCTGCTAGAAGTTAACAGCTACATTTGAATAAATCATAAAGCTACAACATTTAACTCCCCCAACTGATCAATTCTTCCAAAATTATTAAATCGTTTTTACAACTTCAACAACCGCATATACATTGTGTATGTGAAATTTTAGCTCAAAATACCTCAGATCATTTTTGGGGGTGAGCAAAAACACACCGTTTTTGTCTGTGTCCCTTTAAATGTAAATGGTGCTCCCGGCCCCCTTTTAAGAAGGGGGCAAAGTTTTAAGAGCTCATGCTACAACAAAACTGGACAATCTCACGCACTGAAACGGTCAGAAACTGTCAGTAGGTCGAACCGGAGTCGGACAATGGTGCCTACAGAGCCAGAGAATATATGCTGTGTGGAGAACTAACATGTGTAGTTTAGTTTACTTACGGTTATAGCTTATGTTGTCATCTTGCTTTTATCCACTATAAGTACAAGCCTGTTGTAGCGGACCCCGTCCGAATGATGGGCAAAACTTTACTGATGAGTTTTATGAAGTTTATTGTACATCACACAAAATATGAAGCGTCCAGAAAATCACAGTAAGAGCTGAATAAAACACAGTATCAAAGTCTTATCCATAAACACCCTCTCTCCCTTTCATTATCATCAACCTACACAGTGAATTACACAAAAACACTTGTTACAACTAACAGTAAACAAATATATTCAGACCGTGTGCCTTTTCGAGGGGTGCTCAATAAACTGGTAAACTTTATATCTGTAAAACAACTCCGATGAACTGTAATAAAGTGTGCTCTCCCTTTCATTATCACTCCGGAGACTATAAGCTGGATCCCGGACAGTTGGTACCGATCCACCCCTGACTTGAGTAACAACTTTTTTTAGCAAAACCTGTTTTGTATTGTCCCTTTGTAATGACCCTCGTTCACAAAGCAGTCTGGTGTAAAATGATTCACGCAGAAATAAACAAATTTAGGTATATGGGGGCGCATTCCTTTCAAAAATAAAACTAATCCAGCGGCTTCAGCGGCTCTGACATAACATGAAGACTGTTATGGTTCACTCTTACATCCAACAACAAAACTCCTGAGTTGCTTACGAGACATTTTTGTTGCGACAGCTGCCCTGGAGAAAATGGCAGACAGTGTACAACTCGATCAGGGCGGGGTCTATGCTAATACGTCAGAGTCCGTCAGCAGTCGTGGGTGGGGCCTGTACAAAGTGACATCACTTTGCCCAGAATCTGTGAATAGCTTGTTCTGAGACATTTCTTATGATTTATGGGGATGGATTTTTGTCATTATAGGGTGGTTGTGTACACACACTGCCAATACACATTTATGTTCAAAGTGAATGTTGCATAATAGGTGCCCTTTAATTCATCAGTGTTCTTTGAATGCCAGTTTTTTCCTTCACTGTACTCACATCAAGATTGGTTTCCCTGATGGTGCTTTTTACAGATGAAATGTTTTGGTTCATCTGTTTTTTTCTGAACACTGAGGACTCGGTTAATATCAAGAAACATCATCTGGTGTCTAGTTGCGTGAGCTGAGAACATTATTAATGTCTAAAAATAAAATTGACTGGCCTTCCCCAGTTGGTATTCTCTGTTGTCGCAGGTGTCTATGTGCAGTGATTAGGCACTTTGTATGTTTTGTGTGCATGCTTTTGCACGCAACTACCTAATTCAGACACACACACACACTCATGCACACCTTTCTCCTTAGACAGCGAGTCTTTTCAATAGCTGTCTGACCTTTTGATTCAATAGGATTCTTTATTTTGTGTAAACACACAGAAGGTGTGCACACAGTGGTCAGAGGTGATGGAGCAAATGAAGGCAAAGCTTTTCTCTTCCTCATGGACCTTTTGCCCTCAACAAACAAGGATGTGCTACAAATCTGTCTCTTTCAGTTCCTGATGGAGCATCAGTTGGAGCACTCAGATGCCACAGACATGCAACAACCCTTGAGTCCTGCTCTGAAACGTAAATAGTCCTTATTGTTTTGGTCCCCATGGATTCAGGTCAGCAGTCGCAGGATGTTATTAGACCATTGAATGGGTTTGCTGTGGGTGTTATATATTTGGCAAAATTGGAAAACACAAGACAACAACACATGTGGCATCCTGGTCAGCAGCGTTCTTGCATGTAAGGCTGCACACCTTAAAAAAACATGGTTCTAAAATGGCATGTTCTAAAATGTCAGGTGTTTCTTTAAAGTAAATGACTAAATGTTTTCATATTGTGTTATTTAATTAAATTACTTTCATTTGTTTTTATATGTTGTGTAAGTGTCCAGACATCCTGAGGCAGTGTATATGTGACAAAAAATTAGTTGTGACTTGTTATATAAGCATAGGGTAACTAACATTTAATGAAATGTTAGTTGAGGGTACTCTTTATGACTTAACATTGGCGTAATCTGTAATTACAGACATCTGAAACAGAGTTGGACTGATTTTTTTAGCTTGATGAACTCTAGATACATTTCCTTTCATTTTATGACTTTATGAAAGCCAGTTGGCCTGTCAGCCTTATTTAATAGTAAAGCACCAGTGTGTTTGAGACTGTCATGCTTTCTGTAATGCAGTTCTGCAGATTATGTATTACTGTTACTCATACTTGTAGTCAGATAATTAAACAAAACATTGTTGAGTGACTCAAAGTTGAGCCATATATACACTGTAAAAATATCCATTTAAATTTGCGTAAAAAATGGCAGCTGTAGTTTCCATAAATATGGTAACAATGTTAAAGGAACATGGCACTATTTTTGAAAATAGGCTCATTTTCCAATTCCCTTAGAGTTAAACAGTTGAGTTTTACTATTTTCGAATCCATTCAGCTGTTCTCTGGGTCTGACGGTAGCACTTTTAGCATAGCTTAGCATAGATCATTGAATCTGATTAAACCGTTAGCATCTTGCTCAAAAAAATAATTAACCAAAGAGTTTTGATATTTTTCCTATTTAAATCTCGACTCTTCTGTAGTGACATCGTGTACTAAGACCGATGGAAAATTAAAAGTTGCGTTTTCATGGGTGCAGCAGGCGCAATGATATTACGCAACACCTGAAAATAGGCTAACTTCCGTCAACATAACCAACATGACAACCTTGAGAGATGTGTGAGAGACGATTCATAAGATATTTACTTTGGTGCAGATCCTGAACCGTATATATTTGAATGGGAATATACTGATTAGGTTGTTATGGTTATGTTGACGGAAGTTAGCCTATTTTTAAGTGCTGCGTAATATCATTGCGCCGCTGCACCCATGGTATGGCAGCAAAGTTCCTTGATTATTACGCAGGAATGGGAGTATAGTTCCTAGCCATATCGGCCTAGAAAATCCCAACTTTTAATTTTCTGTCGGTCTTAGTACATGATGTAACTAGGGCTGAACGATTTTGGAAAAAAATCTAATTGCGATTTTTTTTTTTTAACCAATATTGCAATTGCGATTTAATATGCGATTATTTTTTAAACTCTTTATCTTCTGTATTATTCAACAATACATCATTGTATAGTAATGGTGGAAATCTTTAATTGGTACCTCACGATCCGATTCCGATTCTGGGAGTCACGATCCGATTCCAAAACAATTCTTGAACTTTTTCCTTATTAATTAATCTTATTAATGTATTAAAAACTTAAAATGTTTTTTATTATGATATATGTATTTATAAGCTTTTTAAAATAACTAGGACATTATAACATTTTAATTAAAACAATTGCATGTTAATAATTTTAAATATATAAACTAATATAGCTGCAAAACATAAGCTAGTAAATCATAAAGAGGAACAAAAAACATGTTACAAGCAATGAACAAAGAGTGCTTTCAGTATTTAAGAGTGTCTGAACTGTGAGTGATTTTTCTCTTTCTCAGCTTTACTGTTGTTTGATTATTAATCATGACATCATCATAGACAGCGGGAGACCTGCATTCACACTAATGCACAGATCTCTTTTGAAATATAAGATGTTTTTGCCCTGTCTGATTAATTCATTAAGACATTACTGACGGTGTTTACATTAATTTTGCATCATAAAAGCATTTTGGGACCAGACGCGTGCTCGCGAACACTCTTCACAAAGCGCCGCGTGAGCATTTGAAATGGAAAACCTTCTGTCAGTGAGTTACTTATTTTTTAATATACAAGCACACTGCATTCCTAACGACATGAATGAAGCCTTCGTTGAGCGTTTGTAAGGAAAATACCGGCTGGCGAGAACACACTCTGTAAGCGTGACATCAAAGCTAAGTTTCTCACAGCGCATATCCTGATCCTGTGCAAAGAAGCCTGCGAATGTCATTGCGATTCGCGCCGTCAACCGTTCCGGACGTTATGAAATTATTTTATGGTTCGTGTGTGATTGTGTGTGTGTGTGTGTGTGTGTGTATGTGTGAGAGAGAGAGAGAGAGAGAGAAAGAGAGAGATAATGGAAGCAATCAGAATACGGGTGTTTCTAAAACACACGCAGCGCCACCGCGCACCTGCAATTAAAATCTAAGCTCAGAATCGATCCAGAATCATTGGAGAATAATCTTTTCTCCCACCTCTATTGTAGCCTATAGTATGAACAACACAATATTAGATAGATCAAACACAAACAGTTTTTTTCCCCTTTTAGGCCAGGCATGTGTAACGTGCATAGACTGTAAAAAAATATGGACGTAGTGTCTGTGACGTCACCCATAGGATTCTGATGAGCCGTTCTGAAGCGCAAAGTAGGGACGAGCCATCTTGGCAGCGCGTCATCGCGCGTCACTCCCGGATAACAGAAAATGGGCAAAAAGGCGGGACGTGGGCGGAGCTTAAGTGACGCGTGACTAACAGACAGCAGATAAATGGCTATCCACCTGTCACTCGAAATGGCCACGCCCTTAATTATGCAGAATTTTAAGGCTTTATATAATGTAAACGAATGAGTTATAAAAAAATTCACCCCCCTCACAGTTGTCATGAAGGGCAAAATGAGCCGTATAGACCAAAAGCACAATTTGTACCAGAAATTGAATTGCAGTTTGAGGCACTTCCGTATTGGCTTCAAGAGAAACTGCGGGAGGTTGCCGCTTGGTAACGTGCCAAGTTGCTTCTTCTGCAGACTTTACTCTCGCGTGTCACGTGACCAGACTGTAATCGCAGCCTTTGCGGTTAGGAAATCGTGTTTTATCATATCGCGATATTATCGCAAATGCAATTAATCGTTCAGCCCTAGATGTAACCTACAGAAGAGTCAAGTTTTAAATAGGAAAAAATAAGAAACTCTGGTCATTTTTGAGCGAGATACTAACGGTCTAATCAGATTCACTGATCTATGCTAAGCTACGTAAAGTGCTACCGCCAGACCCGGAGATCGGCTAAATGGATTTGAAAACGGTAAAAATCAACTGTTTAACTCTAGGGGAGTTGGAAAATGAGCCTATTCAAAAATAGTGGCGTGTTCCTTATAAACAGAAAGCCACATGATGAGTCCATCGTAAATAGCTTGTTACAAATTATTCACAAAAGTCAAAACACCATCAGGGTAACACACACAACACTAAAATAATGCAATAAACATTATAGGTACTTTCTGTAATTTTTGGCCCTCTAAAAAAAATGCATTCTGCAGAAGAACATTGTTTTGGTTGTGCTTTGGCTCTGCGTGACTATGCTGATGAATATGGTTATCCTACTGCTCATAAAACATTCACTACTAGGCTTAAGAGATATAACCAGTTTAGATGGAGATGGAATGTCAAGCTGATTAGCTGAAGAAGTTACTGTAACTATACCCATTAATAGACACAGTACTTCCTTGAAAATAAATTACAGCACAACACTACAAAAACCATAATGAATATGACCCTTCACAACAGATAATGCTTTACAAGGAACTCGTTTAAAGAGAAATTTATCTGTTCAATAAAATACATTACTTACTGTTGAGTAATAAAAACTCCATCACCCTTGTAGCTTTTACAACATTTCAAATCCCCCAGTTCTTGCCTTCTCTAAGAAGCTAAGCCAATGCTGATTCTAGTTTTATCACAAGCTCTGTCGCATTCTCTTTTTGCCAGCAGACTTTCCTCTGTTTGTTTTAAAACGGTTGATTCCCCGGAGGTTGGAGATTTAGCTGCTCCATGTCAATCTTTTCACTCGTTGTGACAACTAACCCATGCCACTCTTACAACGTACATTTGTCAAAGTAGCCGGAGCAACTTTCCTCTATTTATGGATATGACCAGACGCACCGTAAAATGATGTATGTACCCCGATTTCCCACGAAAACCATCCCGCTAGGTCTGAAATATAAACACTTATAATAGGCTTATGATAGTGAATCAGGGTAAGACAAAAACACGTTTTGGAAGAAGGATTGATGTATTACATTTTGTTAATTCTGAACCAAAAAGTTACATAGTGTACTAAATAACATAAATTGTAACACAAAACACCATAATGGACATTCCTGATAACAATAATTAGAAAAAACAAAATGATATATTTAAAATATGATCACATGATGTGTCATTCAAGGACTTCTGGGAATGTCCTTTTACTGTTTTTCACCATAAATTATATGGTAAGTTTTTATATATGCAATGTATGCTATTTTGAACCATACCGTTTTTACTCTATATGAAGGTAACTAACAGTTAAGCAATTATCAAGGTTGTACTGCAGCATTTTTAATAAAAAAATGTGTTTTGGACCAGTAAGTAAACACACATCAGTGATTTTACAAAACATTCAGACCACCTTGATGATTTTAACAACAGTTTTGCATTGACAAATATACAAGTTTATATATATAACTGCCCTAAAGTCACAGCGCTCACATTCAGACTGTGTTGCACCTGTGTTATGTAATAACAGCTCACCTGTTGCATTCAACATGAGAGCATGACTGTCACTCCTAAAATCTCCCATAGCGGATGTACTGTACTGGATCTTCTGCTTTAACTTTCAAATGAGTTTGGGTTTTTTTATCTTCAGACGGCAAAGTCTTATATTTTCTTCTAGTTATCAAATTTATTGTTGAGAATATTAGGCCACTGCAGTTTTCAGCATGAGCTTTTTTATCTGAATTATAGAGAGCTCTAGTTTACGACAAGCCCCAGAGGTCTAGCATGCTGATTTTCACTCACATTATGCATGTATGGAGCAGTCGAGAGAACAATATGCGAAGACTGTGGAGACATGAAGGATGTGCATGAGGGATTCGGGCTTGTGCTTTCACACAGATGCAGGATGGAAGTGTTTTATACATTTTCTAGAGGAAATTCTTCAAGAATGATTGATTACTGGAATGATTAGTTTTGTTTTGTTAGTGTATGTTTTCAATCCCAGAAATATATATATATATTTTAGGGCTGTCAAAATTAACACTTTAACACATGCGGTTCATGAGTGTTACATTATATGATCACGATCTTATTCATGCAAATTCTTTTAAACCATCGAAGTGCGATAATGATTGTCATTTGGACCTTTCCTGATTACATTCTACCATCAAAATGATAAGTTTAATTATTCCAGCTGCTATGCCAGCTATAAATGATCCGCCACCTGCAGCATCCTCACATCATGCCGGACTCCTCCTTTACAGGAGGAGTGTAATACAGACGTGATGTAATGACGCAAAGACGAACGACGTCAAGCTCGAATTTCCCGCGGAAAGCTGCCAGTACCACTCAAGCTAGAACACATTATTACAAGCTTACCATTGTGAATCAGGCTAAGTTAAGGAGATAGTTTTGAAAACTGGCTAGTTATGCACTTGCTCAAATTGATTTTGGATCATTTTTAACCCAAAAAAGTTACAGATTGCAGCTTTAATATATCAAGCCTCTGGCTGTCGACAAAACTCAGACAGGCAGACACATGCTCAGATTAGGCCTGTCGTGATAACTAAATAATCAGAAATACAAATGTCACATGATCCTTCAGCAATCATTCTTATATTATGATTTGCTGGGACAAAGTCATCTAAAGCCATTCCATAGCTGAATGTGAGGGACAGAAGAATATTTACTTTGTTAAATTAAAATCGTGAAACTCGTCTTCCCTCCGCTGCTGCTGTCGATCATTCTCCGTTCAGCATTCAAACAGTGTGCCTCGTCTGGTTACGACAGGCAGCATGGTAAAACTCTCTCCAAGATGATATATCCCTATTATTATACTTGATCAGTAGATAAAGGCCTGTGGATTTGCTTAAAATGACTTTATCCGTTTCTGAATGATGTTGTGCTTGCTACCGGGTGACAAGGACTTTTAATTAGCATCACATGCACAATAACTGGCATTTAAAACTGTGAAGAAACAAATGATCAGTAAACTGTTGGACAGATTATAGACTAGGATTTGTGCGCTCAACATCTCTTCTCTTTATGATGTGAACTTTTCAATGCAACTGACTCCATGTTGCTTTAAAGGATTAGTTAACTTTCAAATAAACTTTTGCTTATAATTTACTCACCCCCTTGTCATCCAAGTTATCCATGTCTTTCTGTCTTCAGTTGAAAAGAAATTAAGATTTTTTGATGAAAACATTTCAGGATATTTCTCCATTTAATGGAAGTCAATAGACCCCAAACGGTTCAAGGTCCAAATGAGAGGTTCAGTACAGCTTCAAAAGGGCTTTAAACCACATCAAACGATACCAGACGATCAATAAGGGTCTTATCTAGCGAAACGATCGGCCATTTTTTTTTTTAAATAAATAAAGTTTAAGTTTTATAAGCACAAATGCTCGCCTTGCTCTGTTCAGTGATGCGCGCTCGTGACGTCACGTAAAACACAATTACGTTGAAAAGGTCACGCTAGACGCAGGCGGAAGTACCGAGTCAGTGTTTACAAATGAGCGGAAGGAGGATTGTATCCACATATTCAAACATCTTTGCACCTGCATCTAGCGTGACCTTTTCAACGTAATTGTGACCATTAGTTCCACAAACACAGATGTATAGATATTCTATAGTGATGTAGAAATATATGAATGATACATTTATAACTCTTTTATTTTGCCAGTTTGTTGTGATTGCTTCAGTTAATTGAATAAATACTTACATATTTAAAAGAGTATTTTGCGTGGATAGAATCGCGGAATTGAGTCATAAAAATGCACTGCAAAATGATAACTTAAAATTAATTAAATTCATAGTTATTTAATGATTAAAGCACACCGAAAATTAATCGGCATAATCGCGGACCGATGATTTTACCACCTCCACCTCATTTTGAGTCAGGAAAAACCCTATAGATATAGTTTTTTATATAATCAACATTTGTAAATGAGTAGTTTTATATTTCTCCATCGTTTTTAATTTGATTATGGTATTTGCAATGCTTCTTGGGATTGTAGTTCTTTCTATCACTAAAGCCGTTAAGTACACAGTCCTGTACCTTTGTGTTTTGGTACGACTTTCAAATACTTTTTTGCTAAGTTTATGTTATGATTCACTTCGTAGGTTGTTCATGGTTTATGACGATTTTACTGACTTTAAAAAAAAATGTTTATCACTTTAAAGCTGCTTTGAAATAATATATATTGTATAAAATGCTATATAAATAAAGGTGACTTGACTTAGAGCCCTGGCGTCAAGTGCACTGTGACAATGAACCATAGATAGAGCTGCATCTGACGGCTTGACGCAAAGAAAAGCACTTCAATCACAGAGGGGCACAGTGGTGGTGGCATCTGTTGATGACTTGCTACAGTTCTACTGCAGACTTCACAGACTGTGCCATTGTTTCTTTATAAGGGAACTACATTTGAAGTTCATCCACAGCTGACAGACAGAGTGCCACAGATGGACCCATGCACTAAAGCAGCCCTTTGTTTGGCCACTACCCATTAGTCTTTGTCTAGAGCTGGAGAGAGTGTGTTCGAGGCATTGTCCTGTGGCCAAATGCATTTATATTTGAACTACACAGATGGTGAAATGAGTTGTTCGAATTATTTTGCCAAAGACCTGTGAATATCTAAAATTTCGTCTCTGAATGTCTTCGTATTGTTATGATGCCAGTATCTCGATGAGAGTCTAAGTGTCTTTGTTTGGTGTGCCTTTTGTTGCAATTTCTTGCGAATTGGCAAAGGCATGATCTATCAATAACCTGATTATGATTCTTATAATAGTGCTGAATAATAGTGCCCTGTGTTGCTGAATGGTTGAAAAAAGCCATCAAGTGAATAAAGACGCTGTCACATGATACTTGTCTATGTTCTCCAGCACGCTTAATTAGATGGGATGGTTAAAGGGATAGTTTCACCCGAAAATGATAATAGACCCACTTTATATTAGGCGGATCTAACATTTTTATTAATCATTTGATACAATGCACTTATTGTGTATAGCCTTATTAGCCTAATGTACTTTGTACTTACATTTTTAAAATTAGCTGCATGTAATTACATCTGCAATTCATTTCTGTAGTTAACATTTATAATTACACAGTTTACACCTAACCCTACCCTAGGGCTGTGACAGTGGCAGTTTTTTTTACCAGGTTGGGGGTGGGTACACACACACACACACACACACACACACACACACACACACACATATATACACCTCAATTAATAGCGTACTTTTTGAAAATAAAAAATATAAACAAGGCTCAAACATCCATTTAAGCATGTCTTTATTTTAGTTCTTCCGTCAGTGAAACAACATACTACAGCCTGTAAACATTTAAATAAATATCAGTAAATAATGGTGATATAAATAATATAATAAAATTAAATATTAATAAAAAAAAATTGGTTTTATATTTCCCCACAGCGGTGTGTCATATGCCACTTTGCGCTGACAGGGATGTGGGACACGAGCAGGAAAGAGAGCATTGCTTTTCTAATATCTAATATGAGTTTACCCTTAAACTTACCCATACCAACACACCTATCCTTTTAAGCGTCAAGCATTGAAACTGATCAAACTATTTCAACTTTGCCCCATGCTGCAGATCTTTCAAAGCAGTCTGACAATTTGGATTATTTTATTCATAACATATGGAGTGCCACTTAAAAATAAACTGAAGAAATTAATTATCAGCAACAACAAAAAAAAGACAAGTAAATATACATATTTGAAACTCCTTCTTGTTTAAAATGTAGTTAAACAAAATAAAAGTTAAACAAATTTAACATTGATAAATTTCAATTAGCAAATGAATGTAGTTACGTTTGTTATGTTTACGTTTATTTAATTCTCATTAACAATAAAATTAATTAAAAGCATTTAATTGTCATTTAATTACTTACCCTCATGTCGCTCCAAACCCATAAGACAGTCATCTGTGAAACCACACATGGGAAGATATGTTAATAACAAATTATCACAAATTCGAACCATTATGTTTATGAATTGCATTTTTAATAGACTGCCTCTGCCCTCCTACGTACTTCCGCTCAGTTTTCCTTCAGGACGTCGCCTGGGTTTGCGGTATAGTTGCTAGTTTTCTCTGGCCATATTTTAACTGGTCCAATCAGCGAACAGAGCGAGTGGCTGAGAACGATGGTGCTGATTTGTGTTGTAGTTCAGTTATGGCGGCAGAGAAAGATGCGAGCGAAGCCATTCGGTCCGTTGTGGCAATCCATAAGTTACAGCCGGAGCAAGAACAATCTTTGCTGATTTTGTTGGTGGCCATGATGTTGTGGCCCTGTTCCCCAAAGGGTTTGGGAAAAGTTTGATTTTCCAGCTTGCTCCGCTAGCGGTGAAGGAGTTGGCTAAGGCGCATGACATACGTCACAACCAAACGTTAGCGATTGGTTATGGCAGATCCAATAGTTTTAAACTTCAGCAGAGTACCCACCTTCAAGGAAGTTAACGCTTGTCAATGAAGAGTGGCCAGACTCTATGTACAAATGAAATGTACGAGAGTCTGGTTGGACCAGGCTACATTTTTAATGCATATTTGAAAGAATTAATAGCTAGATCCGGGGCATGGAGGAAAAGAGACCCATTACTAAGTCAGCCCTGTGTTTAAAGGTCCACCGACACCAAAGATTATAACTCTAACAGTACCTATGACTATTTTAATACTTCCTAGCGCCACTATAAATAACCTGTCCTGTTTAATACAAATTTAAGAATCAGAAATGACAAAGCTCATACATTCACATTGGATGATTTAACATCACGCTCATGTAAATGGTAGAGTTTGACATGCTTCAGTTTCTCTGACTATACAATGACCTCTTGCTGGGGCAGATTTGTTTCTGATCCATCTATCTGTCAGTGGTCACAGCCAAACCTGTGGCCTGTGGGTGTACAGGTCATTACAGCCGAACAGTCCCAGCAGGGACAGAAACGGTCCAATGCCACAGGCACGGTGCATAACCACGTCTGCTCTGTGCCTCAGGTGTACTGCTGCACACTCCACAGCAGATTGGAGCTCTCCGAGGGGCCATTATCAGATAAAACATCTCCCATTACTTCCTAGTAATGCACCCCTGCCATCTGTGCAAGCTAGAGCAAGAAATCGTGCCTCTTTTTCTTGAATGTGTTGTCAATTTCATAAAATTGTTCTGTTAAAGTGGTTTGCTTCTTGCCACTGCAAGCTGTTGCTGAAGTTGTGGTGATATCCTCTGAGAGTGAAGGGCAAATGGAAGTTTTGCTTAAACTTCTCTTTCATTAAAGTTACAACTATACTTAGAATTTCTGATTTAAGATGAAGTTGTGCATGCCTCTGCAAACTGTTCATGCAGGGGGTTTTATGTTGTTTAGTTAATTACTTCCCATGTGTTTTGACAGTGTGGGCTCGTGGGGCAGATTTTGGCTGCGACAAAACCATTTTTCTTATTCTGTGGCCCACCCACACTGCTAAATTGATTTAATGTCTGCTAATGGGCTCGACCACTTCTGGCTTACTCTGTTCACTTCTGGTGCTCACCACTAGAGTGCAAAGTGCACATTAGTGCTGCACGATTACAGAAAAACTGTAATCGATGAAAGTAATCGCATACCTTTAAAGCTACAGAGTTTTACTCTGGAAACTCAGGGAAGCGTCCAGGGATATTCCTGTGCGAGGCTAAAGTCATTTAAACAAACGCCCCCTCACAAGATGATATTTGACAAAATTGCATACATATGCCCACTGGAGCTTTCCCAACTGTAACCAGTGGCGGTTAGATTTTAATTAATTGTCACAGGTTTATTTTTGGCGCATTTGCTACTATTGTAGTCAGTCTAAAACCCTGTATTCCAGCCCTACTATAGTTCTGGTTCTTGTTCACCCAAAAATAAACAACATGTCTATTTATTTGAAATTTTCATATGCATGATACAGAAGAAGGAGCAGTTTGAGATTATACGAGTGTGACAATGGTGACAGAATTTCAATTTTGGTGTGAACTAATTCAAAATTGTGTTCACACTTGGTACATTTGATTGGCTTTGAAACCGAATTCAGTTTGTTTCCCTTTTCTTCAAAACACTTTTTTTTTCGTGATTATTTTGTGTGCCATGATGATAGTTTTCACTTGGTGGCAAACTATTTCTTTAAAATTGTGATCACGCTTTGTACATTGGAGTTTGAAACCAAAACCAGTTTGTCCCCCTTTCCTTCACCATGCGTTTTTCAGATTGAATCAAAGTTCTTTTGTGTGTAACCGTGTTTAGATGACAGGTTTAACACTAATCAAAGTAACCAAAAGTTATGGTTGATTGAAATTAGGTCTGCACCAAAACCACTAAAAGTGTCCCACCACCATTGGAAAAATGAGCAGACACAGCTGATTTATTGAGAAGCATAAATCAATACTGAACATAAATGCAAATGCCAGATGTTACTCTGTGCCAAAATCTTGCTTTGTCATTGAAGGTGTGTTAGACCTTGACATTCACTCCTACTCAGTCATGCTTCTCTTGAACCAGTTAAAGGTGTCAACCACAAAAATGTGTTATGCATTACATTTGCCGTTTCATTCTGACTTCCTGAGGCAATGATGATTTTCTTCGCAATTTTGATGTACGAAACAATCTGTTGAAAAGGCTGATGACATTTTAACCTTCTTCCCTGTAGATATCTGGAGTCTAGGGGTCATCCTCTTCATGCTAGTGTGTGGTCAGCCCCCCTTCCAGGAGGCCAACGACAGCGAGACCCTCACTATGATCATGGACTGCAAATACACTGTACCTGCCCACGTCTCCAATGCCTGCAAAGAGTAAGTCACTGCCTTAACCTCTGTCTCAGCCCCAGTCGGATCATCTCTGGCATTTCCTGCATCTTGAATGTTGACATTTTTTCCCTTAGGCTATTGAGACACAATAGTTTTATGCAGTATTTCACTACACATTCATTATCTAGAAAGCCAGACATGGATGTTAATAAGCTACCTCAGACCGAATGACCTTTCCAGAATCAAAATATCTGTCATTATGAGTTTTGTTTAATTGTCATGCAAATAATTGCAATTAATGGTTTAATTTAAGGGTGGCACCACTACTCCAAAAGTGTTAGGGCAAAATTGTATGCTTTTAAGGTGTATAATGGGGATAATGATTTTTGGGGTGTGTAATGGGGATTATGATCTTTTTATAAAATACCATTGTCGAAAATGCCCTTTAAAGCTAAATAGGGGCCTATGATAACCGCAATGCAGAAAATAATCGCGGAATCGGGTCATAAAAAAAGTGAAGATTATACCGCAAAAGACTATTTAAATATGTATTCTGCATGTTCTGCGTGTGTCTGTGAATGAATGGTTTCATTTACCACACACACACTGAAGCACATGTGAAGCTCAGGTTTTTCAGCCTCTGTCGCCTCACTTATATGAGGACATGAATCCATGAACTTCATCTCCAGAGCTGTTTTGAGAGTCAAACGAGAGTCGTCATATCATAAACACACAGAAACACAAAGGTCTTCATGGCAACATGTCAAAATAAAAGTTTGATTTAACTTGAAGAAATTGTGACAGAAATATATTACTGTTGTACAGTACAATTTAGCTACGTCTCAGAGTGTAATAATAATACTAACACTAATACTAATAATACTAATAATAATGTGCTTAATAATAACAATAATAATATATTATGTATTTTTTATGAATTAAATTAATTAGACATGCTTTTTGATTATTCAAATTTAATTAAACCATTAAAATGGAATCTAGAAAACACAGAATTTGGTAAAAAAAACACAAAAAAAATGGAATTTGAGGAAAAAAAATCTAATTTCATAGGGCCATAAACATGTAATTTTTGTTAAACTTTTATTAGATTGTGTACGTTTTATGATTTGACTCAATTAGACATGCTTTTTAATTAAAACAATTGTATTTAACCACTAAAAATGGAACAGAATTGATTTGGATTTGGGGAAAAATAAAACGGATGTAATAGGGCCCTAGCTAAACGCAGACGTTTAGGGCTGCTAGCCATTAAATGGATTGGCTAAAGCATGAATTTGATGAAAACTATTTTACATAATATTCATAACATAGTATTCATCTACATAATATTCAAATACACAGTTTATAGAGAGAATAATGTATTAGCCCTACAGTTACAGCATGACAATATTTAAGCCTATAACATTTTACATAGACTAGATAGTAGTAGCAGGAGTTCTAGTGTTTCATCCTGAAAAATAGTTATAGCCTTCTAACCCAGACATGCAAGTGAAGTTCTGCAAAAGTTTATAGATGGATGCCTTGTCTTGTATAGCTGCGTTTTGTGTCCTTTACGCTGACTAGGCAGTACCTTGGTCCATAATACACAAAAATCACTCGACAAATATTAGTATTCAATGTCCTGGGCATGACCTCAAAGTACAAAATGATAAGCATCGAGATGAATATGCCTTGAGCTTTTCTTTCGTATAGACGCTGAGTTTTTCTCATATTACTCATATTTCCATATCAATATACATATTATTTAGCAGGGTTGAAGACCCAAGGTAAAAAGACATCTGATGTGTCCTTACGGTGTCAGGGAGCTTGTGATTGGTTTACCGGGAGTCAGAGTTTGTGTTGTGATGACAGGCTGTTGCAGCCAGACTGATCGTATTGTCAAACTGCACGGTTATGTAACTGATAAGCTCCAGGCATCTTTACAGAAGCCAGAACTAACCTCTCTCACTCACCATATTTTCCCCCCTCCACTCCAAACTGTGTCGTTTAGCTCACACTACTAGCCATCTCTTGCGGTTAGTCCTCAGGAAGTCAGGCCAGTGTGTGTGTGTTTTTTTTCCCCTTCAGTTCTTTGTCCTGGCTTTGTGAGCACACATGTTCAGTGTTAACATCTTTCAGAACTACTGCCAACAGCCAAAATTAGACTCTGCTTATATCATAGCTTAAATAGAAAGTCTGTTCACAGAGAAACAGCGCAGAACACACACATGCATACGTCCAGCTGGTGGACATGCTACAATCTGGTCCAAAATGGTTTGTGTGTTTCACATGCCCTGCCACCATTTGAGCAGAAATTTATCTTGGAACAACTTTCAAACAGTCTCTTCCGCTGTAACTGATTTTTTGTTGTTGTTGCAATGTATGCAAATTAACACACAAGACATGCCGGTTGATTGCAATTAACTGCAAGTATTAGGATATGCGCCCAAAAACGTTTTTCAAAAACATTACATTGTGTAACACCAAACCATTGACAAAAACATTGCAAAAATTGACTAGAAATGTATCTTTTATATTTTTTGTTTTATGTTTATTAGGGGTGTAACGCTACATGTATCCGTCCCGAACCATACGGTATGGACATCAAGGTTCGGTTAATTCAGTTAGCCGATGTATACAGTGTCACAGGCAATTCCCTCTCCAATCCAAAAGGGGGCGCTGTTACTGTTACCGCAGAAGATGAACAGTGCATACGCGAGTGATGAGCAACTGAAAACCATAAAACAAAGTTTACTAGATTGTGCGCACGTGTCTTTGCGCTCTTGGACAAAGGAATATACTTTGAAAGGTTTGTGCGAAGTGGAGAAGAATGCAGAAAATTAAGTATAGGAGGGTTGGGCTTAAGCTTTGAATGTTTAGCATTCCTCTCCATTTCACGCAAACTATATATAGTTTGAGTGGAACAAACTGTACATGGTTTATTTTTTAGTACTTTTAGAACACCAGATGCTTTTCAGTTTTGTAGCTGATGGTGACCAAATAATAAATAAAGACATTTTGTTTTATCAGCCCTGCAAAACAATATGAGCTGTGCAAGAGTGCCTTCTGTTAACTGCTTAGTGCTTAATACACTATAGGAGGCTGTACTGTGCTAACAGTAAATGCCGCTAGGTGGAACAAACTGTAATTTGCATTTATGTCTGTTCAAATAAAGTAAAAGTAAGGAAGAAACCTAGCATTGTAGATTTGTTTCTCTGTCCTGTAACACTTTAGTTTAGGGTCCAATTCTCACTATTAACTAATTGCTTAATAACATGCATATTACTAGGATATTGGCTGTTTATTAGTACTGAATGATAAAGCACATATTAATGCCTTATTCTTCATTATCATATCCTACAATACCTAAACGTAACAACTACCTTACTAACTATTAATAAGTAGTAATTAGGAGTTTATTGAGGCAAAAGTCGTGGTTGATAGTTAGTTAATAGTGAGAATAGGAACATTTTTCCTATTGTACCGAACAGTTATGGTGTGGGGTTGTTTTTCAGGGTTTGGGCTTGGCCCCTTAGTTCCAGTGAAAGGAACTCTTAATGCTTCAGCATACCAAGACATTTTGGACAATTTCATGCTCCCAAGTTTGTGTGAACAGTTTGGGGATGGTCCCTTCCTGTTCCGACATAACTGCGCACCAGTGCACAAAGCAAGGTCCATAAAGACATGGGTGAGCAAGTTTTTGGTGTGGAGGAACTTGACTGACCTGCTCAGAGTCCTGACCTCAACCCGATAGAACACCTTTGGGATGAATTAGAGCGGAGACTGCGAGCCAGGCCTTTTTATCCAACATCAGTGTCTGACCTCACAAATGCGCTTCTAGAAGAATGGTCAAAAATTCCCATAAACACACTCCTAAACCTTGTGAAAAGCATTTTATAAGCTGTTATAGCTGCAAAGGGTGGGCCAACTCCATATTAAACCCTACGGATTAAGAATGGGATGTCATTAAAGTTCATGTGCATGTAAAGGCAGGCGTCCCAAAACTTTTGGCAATATAGTGTACATACACAATTTATTTTGCACCCAAGTTTATCAGCTGATTACGTTATTTGCACATCCTTAATGTTTTTGTGCCTACTTGCTGGAATAGCGTTTTCTGATTATCACTGTCTCTGTTTATCATAAATTCACATTCAAACACTTCAGAAAAGTTAGCATGTGTTATGATAATGCTGCATACTTCATCCTGTCATTATCACTTCAGGGAGAATAAGGTGGAAACTGTGCGGCGGGGTAAGGACATGTGTTGGGTCTTGATGTTGTTTCTCAGTGGGATGCAATTGTCAGGCTGTTGAAAAGCATCACTCAATGCTTGGTTGGAAATGACATGAACAGTTGGGCCAGTTTAGCATAGAAACAACCTGTTTGACCGGTGGTAAATATTTTAGTACATATCTTCATAAAGATCAATTACTCATTGATAAATGCAAACTACTCTTGGAATGAAAGGAATTTTAGGTTTTGTCTTTGTAAAGGTGACACATTGTGACCTATTACAAAGATGTTGAGGTGGTTATTCAAAGCTGCGTCAGAATGACTTCAGAGTAACATAGTATATCCAGTTTCTTGAATGACTTTAGGGTATGTTTACACTACACTGTTTTCTCTGTCATTTACACGACAAAGGCATTTTAAGGGCCTGAAAATGCAAGCTTTTGAAAATGGGTTTCAAAGTGCAAGGTTTTGAAATGATGCCTTTACCGTCCCCATGTAAACGACAAAAACGTGAATTTGTGAAAATGGTGACGTCATACGCATGTGTATTACATGTTCACACATGGGTATTACGTGTTCGTGGGGTGCTTATTGTAGGACTGCAACTAATGATTTTTTTTGATAATCAATTAGTTGGTTGATTATTTTTTTCAATTAATCGGATTATTTTTATTTATTTACAAAACACTATTCCACATCCTGTCCAATGCTGTCCTTCAAACAAACTTTTCAGTTGAGTGCTATGAAAACTTACAAAGTGAATATATACCCTTACAAAAATTAACCATTGTTTTACAACGAATAAAACAAAAATAAATACATAAAAAAAGTATTGTAGTCTATGGTTTTGCTTCAAATCCATAGTTTAACTATGGTATTTGTGTGGTTATACAAATGGTAATCAAGATGCCAAAAAAACATGGTTTAACCATAATAAAACCATGGTTAATTTTCGTAAGGATATATCTGTGCTATACATTGTGCAAAAAAGTTACTAAGCAAAAGGACAGTTTAAATCCCTACATTAAAATGATATTAAAGAAAAACAAAACACAAGAAAACACAAACCTATCTGTTACCAGATAAGGTAACACACACCACACATTGGCTATGGACAAAGTAACCTGTTACTGTCATTTCTTTATCCTGTAAATATGCTATAAGAAATGTCTTGCATTCATATTTAATGACATGCTGTTATCCCTTTACAGTTACTACTCTCATAAAATACTGGAATTACATGTTGACATTTAAACCTGGAGAAATTTCAGCTAAATTAATGTTTTTGCGCTGCATATTAATTGTCTCCCTCTCTACTGTGTTCTGTCTGTTTGACGTGTGTGCCGCCACTCGTTCAGTAGTTTATGCAGACTGTCAGGTTACGCTTTCATGCAAAATGCAAATACTCTTGTGAATTAGTAACATTTACAGATAATGATATAACCTGTAAAATGAACGTTTTGTGCAGAGGCACACACTTGTCAAAGCACATGACGGTATGTTAAACTCTAATGCATTAGCTTGAAGCTTAAAATAAAGAATTCTCATGTTTTGAGCAGCTTGGATCATGTACCTTTCCCGCAGCAGCTCACTGTTTCCACTCCACTATTTGTAGATGCATTTTGTCCATAGAAATGTGTTATTCAGTGCTGTAATTTGGCGCGACTGATGGAAGTTTTGCACAGAGGGCAGACCCGACTAATTGATAATGAGAATCGTTGTCAATGATTTTCATTATCGATTTGATCGATATGTTGTTGTTGCAGCCTTAGTTTTTTTGACAGTGACATCGCCAACTACTGGACGGGCATGCATAGTACAGCCTTTTAGTCATTTTCGCAGGTCTTTTTTTTGTACATCGCTGTCGTGTAAACACTCTTAAGATGTGTTTTTGTCCTAACCAGCCACACCTGCGACACACAGCGATCAACAATTTCACTTACATTTTGTTTCCACGTCAACATTAGAGTGAAATCTCATCGGTCCACAATACTATTTTTCATAACTATAAGATGTTTTGTTGGCTGTTATCATGTGGCATCGCAAAGCCTTTACACTGTCACTATGGACAGACAAACTACATGTCGTGTCGCATCTGGTTAGGACATGGTGTAAAAGCATACGTTTTTTTGTTTTTGTTTATACATACACCGTTAGAAGCAACTACACAACGTAGACCTGTAGAGCCAACATTTGCATGTTAATAAGGTTAACACACTAAGCTGTGGAAATGTTCGTGTGGATATGGGGAGCACTGGGCTAATTGGCTGTTGGCATGTGAGTGAAATTTCTGTGGGGATCCAGTCAGCTCCAAATGTTCACTGAGCTGAATCTCCTTCATTCAGCAAAGATCACCAAAACAATTCTTTTGGTGTCCCTGTCAAGATTTTTGTTAGATTTTATTTATTTTCGAATTTATTGTGTCTTACATGATTAATTCTTTTTTTGTATTAATATTTTTTGCAGTTTTTGCCTTTCATAGTCCTTAAATTCCGTTTGTTGTTGTTCTCCAGGAGTTTAATAAATATGGTAATATTTGAGGATTATCGTTTAACGTGCAGCTCTCTCAGCAAGTTCAAATGCGAACAAGTGATGCATGAAAAAAATTCAAAGCATTCCATTAGTCGTTTTATTTGTTCAGCTTCGTTTTTCCCATCAATTAGTTTTCTAGTTTTGTATGTTTTTGGTGGGTGATTTTGATATCACTATAGAACTGCATCTGCTGCACAAATATTCTCTCTGTTACAGTGCAGTGTGATACATGTGATTATCAGCAAACTGTCTCCTCTAAAACCAATATTATAGAAAATTATGGTTTTCTCAGAAAGGATTGTCTTCACCTTTCCAGCACTTATGTTTATAAGTATTCCATTACTTAAAGCAAGCTTTTAAGCTCTTTAAATTCTAAGTAGATGATGAGACTAAACCATAAAGGTGTTTTCTTTTGTTTTTTTGTTATGTTATTATGTTAAAAATACTTTTACCTTGAAAAAAGGTTTGAAATACCTTGAAAAGCAAAACATTTGTAAACTTGATATATCATTACATTTTCAATTCAATTTAGTGTCACTAATGCCTAGGGTTATTACCGTTGTCTAAAACTAAAACCATAAAATAATGTAATTAAGTTTTGCAATATGAGACAGGTATGAGGTATGATGAGAGAAATAATTTCTAAATAATTTCAGGGAAAATGTGAAAAGTGCAACATCTTGGCTAAATCTTCCCCTGGGTTTCATTAATGACAGTCTTATCAAATGGTGTTCCACATCATTTAAACTTTTTGTACTTTTTAATTTAATTTTAAGTTCTAAAATAAGTAATTTGTTAGACATTTTAATAGTTTTTTAATGGATATAAATATATTAGTGCTGTTAACACATGCGATTCATTTAAAGTCATTAATGCATTAAAATTATTTAGCGCAATTAACGCAAATAAATTACAGAAGTACGTGAAGCTGCGTCATTAACACAATTTTCGTCACGCAGTTAGATGATGTTAGATGTCGGGAGTTTATCACAGTGACACTGAGCATCTACATACACCTGTAACCCTGGTAGGAGGAAATTTCCATTCTAGCTCTCTAACTCAATTCTGCTTCTCGGGTCATTTAAAGCCGTTAAACTCTGGGAAAGTTTTCAGTGATCCAGTAATCGAAATCATTCAAACAGTCCAAAACAGCACTAATATAAAGAAGGCCAGGCTGAGTACATCAGTCATATCAGAGAGAATAGAGACTCACATTGTGTTTTTAGTGAATTGTTCGTTCCAGTGTGCTTTGCTTTAAAACACGAGCTCTGTCGTATTCTGCGATTGTGATTTTGTTTCTGAAGAACGCAATTTCGGTGACATACCAGAGTCGTGCAGTAAGCGTGTGAGTGTCTGATGCACAAACAACAAATCGTTTATCTGCATTCTCTCGATCACTGATCGCACCCTACATTCATGTACAGACACACTACATTCACGTTGTTTCCACACACACTCAGGAAGGATAATGTTTGATTTGTCATGTGTACGTTGTTGTGTTTAGTAATCGTAGCCGTAGGTTTATGCAATCAAAGCGGTTGATTTAGGAGTTTCTTGGCGTTGAAGGTGCGATTTAATTGCGATTTACATTTTTTTTATCTGTTGACAGCCCTAATATATATACACACACTAAATTCAGATTATTATATTATTTTAGAATTTCAAATTATATATACAGTGTATGTGTATGTATGTGTGTGTGTGTGTGTGTATATATATATATATATATATATACACTAATAAAACTATTAAAATGACTAACAAATAACTTTTATTTAAATTTCAGTTTAGTTTAAAAAAATACTTTAAATGAGGGCAGAAAATATAAAAATAAAATCTAATTCAAACTATTAAAGCTACACTATGTAACTTTTCCGTCCACTAGAGGTCGCCTGTTCAAAACAAAGCCGTAGTTTGATGACGCCACGTTTGAGCGCAGAATCTTGGGACATGTGGTCTTTACCTCACAGCCGGTGGAAGAGTCAGGATAGGACTTGGGCAGAAATCATGTTCATGGATGCGATTATTAAAGAGCACCTATCATGGCATTTAAAATGTTCCAAATATTGTTTTAGAACTCCCCAACAACAGTTTTGCATGCATGCAATGACAAAAAAGACTTTTGCTAGTGCAGCCTCCTTTGCATGTTATTAACTTTTCACATGTGTTACATTTTGCTTCATTATCATTCATTCTTTGGAAATGAATCCATACTTGTGACTTTCTCTTCGCCATGCTGGTGGTTAACGAGAAAATATCTGACGCAAAACCGTAAATGTGTAGCGCGAGGGCTTTCAGGCTGAACTGCGTTACACTCCTGGAAGCGGCAGGCAACGTAATTAATATTCATGATGAGGTGAGCCAGGGTTGCCAGGTTTTTACAAAAAAAAACACACAATTGCACAATCGCTTCAACCCGCGGACATGAAACACAGCCCGCGGCAACAGTGGAAAGCGGGAAAGCGGGAAAACCACGGACTTGGCAACACTGGCTGTCACTCGCTATGAAAGGATACGCTTCCAGCGCTTCGCACACACATTGCACCAGAACCGTTTTCGGAACCGAAACTTAGGAATTTCGCGCGGTTCTGGTATTTTTCAAAAATCAGTTTCGGTTCTGCATAAGAACCGGTTCTCGGTTCCCAACCCTAGTTATTATGGCATGGTCGCTGGCGGGACTTTTATTATGACACGGTCGCCGGCGCCACTTCCTCTTTTCCAGTCATGAGTATGAGGTAACGCAACTCTGTTTATCGTATTAGATATATCTGAGTGTGTTGAAAAGGAAGTTATGACACTGTTATGACACTTGTTCACACTGCAGTGAGAGTACAGCGTTTCTGCTAAATAAAACCGGAAACCGAGGGTAACGCAGATATGACACAATCGACAGGCGACTCCCTCAAACACATAGCTCACACGTCCCGGTTCCCTGGTTCAAATAGCAATTTCTCACGATTTACAAATAGTTGGAAACATTTTGGATATTCTAAGTACTCAACTGAACAAAATATATAACACTGGCCTAGTGGTTTTTGGATATTTTACTGAAAATATCTTACATAGTTCACCTTTAACAAAAACTAAAATCTCATATAAATGATTCTAAAATAGCATTGCTAATGCCACAAAAAAATGAAAAAGGAACCCTGGCCTGGGTGTCAACACAAGGAAAGATTGTTCAGCAACTAGGACTAGTTGCACTATCTGTCATTTTGTCTTAATATCTCCTCTCCTCAGGGTGTGCCCTGCTTTATTTCCAACCCTGCGAAGCACTTCTGCAAATTCCTCCTGTGACTTTATTTTTCCCTTTTCTGTGTTTAGTTTGGCTCATGCAGCATAAACTTACAGTGTTTAAGACTGGCATACACTGTCGGGGTGTATTTTGGCCGTAAAATGAGCCAGCTGTCTGATTTTAGCCCTCTCTATACCCCTGTGACTACTGTCAGGTTGCTTCCTCTCTCAGCATTGCAGAATCACAGATGAATTTGATAGGCATTGCAGCACACCATGTGGTTAATGCATGTACAAGTAGTGGTTGGCTCATCAACACCACTGTGCTTCCATCTGCCACCATTTTCATGTCAGTCATCATTAACATGAATAATTCATCATTATTTGGTCACTTTTTTTACCCTACATTCCTACATTCTTTGAGGAAGAAGAGGGTGTTGAATTTCATGTGGATCTCATCCACGTTCTTGGTGCAACACAAAAAGAAAGCATAACTTGGATTGTGCAGCCTACATGTGTGTGCTAAATGTTGTGTCTTCTGTTGATTTTACATGCAGTGATATCTGCTTTAGTTATCCTCGGAAACCTCAGGAGGAGCGTAAACATTCCAAACAGATTTCCACGGTTGTTCCTGCGATGGCCTTTCCGCTAGCAGAGATACTGGAGATAAATTTAGACTAAACAATCAAAGTGCCCATTTCTCAGCTCGGGGGGGGGGGGGGGACATCCTTGACAAATCACTGCAGAATTAAGGCCCCGATATGCTCCCAGCGAAGTTCTTTTTCTTTCTTTTGCTTAGAAAAGAGATTTTAGATGATTATGTTAATATGTGCTGCATGCTTTCCTCTCAGTAACAAAATAAAGACATGATGATAGCAAGATGATAGCAAGCTGGTCAATAGCTATATGGATATGTTTGTACAAGCTCTGGAGTTAAGTCATGTTTATGTATATTTTTTTACAATAGATTGCTTTAAAGCAGTGTTTCTCAACTGGTGTGTTGCCGAAATTGAGTCGCAAGACAGTTTTGAGTGAGTCGAGGAGTGTGCGGTCAAAGAAACAACAGCAAACGTAATCCTATGCTTTTCTGATGCAAGAATTGTATTATGAAAGACGTGCGCGTGCTTGCCTGTGAAAAACGCGCTGTCCTGATTCAGTATCTGTGGTCAGATGAGATGTTGTCAGGCTTTGTCAGTGTACTTATTTAAACATTACTTTCTTAACTTGTTACGAAATAAAAAATCTCTCAGCTCAGAAAAACGAACTTTCAGCCGTAGGGGTGTAACGGTACACGTATTCATACCGAACCGTTTCGGTACAGGGCTTTCGCTACGGTGCACACGGAACACACTTCAATCCGAGTTCCCACACGAACATATTAAGTATTCAGTCCATTTTGTAATGAAATTCAAACGATAAATGCCATTTTGACGCCCTTTAATGTGGCGTGATCACTGATCGTCACAGTTCAAGCGGCAGAGCGACATGCGCGTGAACATGATCATCTGTGAACGTGATCAATCATCTCTTCCTAAAGAATGAATGAACTTCTGATGGTATGTTTAGGATACTTTACAACTTACTGTCACGTATCATATGTCATGTAATCGCTCAATCAGTGTTTCAAAAGTGGAAAGACCTCAATATAACTGCTTGTAAACAATGTCATGTAGCATCACATTTACCTCCGGCAGTCATTCGATGTTCACAGCTGTGAGTTGACTAGAGAGATGAACTCTTACGCTAAATATATGCACTATATTAGCATATATATATTAATTATATTCTACTTAACGTGTTAGTGATGTCTTGATTATTTGATGTACTATGTTTAAATAAACCTGTCATGAAAATGACAGACACTGTGTATAAATGATTATTTCAAAATAATTTCAAAATTTTATTTCTAAATAATAAGGAAAAACTATTTTATAATTAGAATTAGAAGTTATTGCAAAAACTGCCTTATGTGAAGTTTACTTGTTTGCGTACTATGTTATTTGAGGTTTGATTATTATACCTAAAAATAAATAGCAACTAAATTTAGGCTAATAGTTTGGGCTCTGTTTTTAACCTTTAATATTAAAGCTACACTATGTAAATTTTCCGTCCACTATAGGTCGCCTGTTCAAAACAAAGGCGTAGTTTGATGACGCCACGTTTGAGCGCAGAATCTTGGGACATGTGGTCTTCACCTCACAGCTGGTGGAAAAGAGTCAGGATAGAACTCATGTTCATGGATGCGATTATTAACATTACTGTAGTATGAAGCCGAGCAGGGCCGAGTGTTGTGGAGCTGAGCAAGGCCGCAGGAGCGATTGAAGAGCGGGACTGTTATTATGGCATAGTCGCCGGCAGGACTTTTATTATGACACGGTCGCCGGCGCCACTTCCTTTTTTCCAGTCATGAGTGTGAGGTAACGCAACTCTGTTTATCGTATTAGATACATCTGAGTAGTGCTGGGCGGTATACCGGTTCATACCGAATACCGGTATTTATTTATTTTATGATATGAATTTTGATGATACCGCAAAACCGGTATATGTCGCTTAAACAACGTTCGGAACGCGGCGCAGCGCGTCATTGTTTGAGAGGGGACCCATTTCATTGATGCACTGTAGAAAGAGCAGTCAGAGCACAGTTGAGATCGCATTACAGCCTGTGGCTGAATCCTATTCTCTCATTCACTGTTCCCTACGTTATCACTTTATTTGAAGGAGTGAATGAAAACGTGCGTGAAGTCGGACAGCGTTGTGTGTTCAGCGGCTGTACACTCGTTATTGCGGTGCAATGGAATAGAATGAGTGCACTCAATAACGTCCACTATGGTTTCGGGCACCACTACAAAGCGCTGTCCCCTCCAAATAATGCACTATTTGAGGTTATGGGGGGCGATTTCGGATTCAGCCCTTGATTACAGTGGAAATTTCAAACTACACGCGGCGTGCGAGAGAGAGCGGTTTCTGCGCGGAGCGCCGTGATGAGTTTAACAGCGCTCACCACATGGATCATATATCAGATATAGACCGGAGCGAGTGCGTTTACATTTTTTATGGACATATTTCATAAACTATAGTGCTCTAGACATGAACCAGAAGCGTGTATGCGCGCATATTCCATCACGTCTAAGTCTTATTAAAATGAAATGTATGCACTGATTACACTGATACAACCGTATGTCTGATCACGAACACGCTGACACGATGGGTTATCCTGCTAGACTGCTACACAAAAGACAATGATGTAAATTAATAAATAAACTGACAATTCAAAGAAGAATGGGCAAAAAAGTAACTGCTTTATTCTTTCTGTGTTAAACTGATGTGTGTCATTAGTTCAGAGAGTGCTCTTAAATGTATTGCAAATATCCCAGTTTCTCTTCATTTTGGCAGTTTGTTGTTATATAGGGTTAGATTTTTTAAATGCTTAAGGTGCCCTCAACTCAACTTTTAATATTCAGGTGTCTGTAAGTATGACTCTGAGCGTGTTGCAGGTCTGTGTTTTATTGGTTGTTGTCTCTCCACAGCATCATTTTGTGAGTTTTTGTAAACCTGTAGGCCTATTAACTCTAGTGTGGAATTTTTCTACAATATTCACTCGTCATGACAGTAAAACGGGGCATTCTAGTCAATCTACTGCAGTATTTCCTCTCTTAATCAGTAGAAAATGTGATTAACACCCGGTCATGCATAGGGGAAAAAATACCGTCATATACCGTGAAACCGATATAATTTAGAAAAATACCGTGATATGAATTTTTGGTCATACCGCCCAGCTCTACATCTGAGTGTGTTGAAAAGGAAGTTATGACGTTCGCTCGGCAGCTGCTATGACACTTGTTCACACTGCAGTGAGAGTACAGCGTTTCTGCTAAATAAAACCGGAAACCGAGGGTAACGCAGATATGACACAATCGACAGGCGACTCCCTCAAACACATAGCTCACACGTCCCGGTTCCTTGGTTAAAATAGCAATTTCTCACGATTTACAAATACTTGGAAACATTTGGGATATTCTAAGTACTCAACAGAACAAAATATATAACACTGGCCTAGTGGTTTTTGGATATTTTACTGAAAATATCTTACATAGTTCACCTTTAATGTGCAAGTAAGGGCTCCCTATATAGTTAACAGCAATATCTTCAATAAACTTTGTTATAATTTAATTAATTTAAGGACAGACACTTTTTTTCAGTAAACCACTGTTTAATAAAATAAATAAAAAGCAATTTTGTAAAACTGCTGTACCGAACTTGTACCGAACCGTGACTTCAAAACCGAGGTACATACCGAAAACCACTGTTTAATAAAATAAATAAAAAGCAATTTTGTAAAACTGCTGTACCGAACTTGTACCGAACCGTGACTTCAAAACCGAGGTACATACCGAAAACCACTGTTTAATAAAATAAATAAAAAGCAATTTTGTAAAACTGCTGTACCGAACTTGTACCGAACCGTGACTTCAAAACCGAGGTACATACCGAACCGTCAGTTTTGTGTACCGTTACACCCCTATTCAGCTGTTATACTGAGTTCATAGCGTGGACTCTTCAATTGCACGCACGAATGCGAAGGTGCGTGCTGTATATCATGCCATTATAAATAAAGCGCAAAAGAAATTACGACCATGTAACGTCATAGTAAAGATGTCAATTAGTAAGTCATGAAATTACTAAAAAGTACCAATAAATTGTTTAACTGGTAAGTCTTGTGTTAGCTGGGAAGGACAAATTCTGTCATCATTTACTCGCCCTCAAGTTGTTCCAAACCTGTATGAGTTTCTTTCTTCTGTTAAATTAAGACATTTTGAAGAATGTTGGTAATCAGAAAGTTGACAGAAGCCATTGACTTCCATAGTAGGAAAAAATTACTATGGAAGTCAATGGTTACCATCAATTGTCTGGTTACCAACATTCTTCAATATATATTTTGTGTTCAACAGGAGAAAGAAACTTATACAGGTTTGGAACAACTTGAGGGTGAGTAAATGATGACAAAATTTGAATGGACTGACCCTTTAATGACCATGGAAAATGTGGGTCCCATGGCCGAACCACTGCTTTAAAGCAAGCAGCTTTACAGTATTAAACATGAAAAAGCAGTGTCAGTGTCACTTTCAATAAGAATTACAACTTTCTTCTGTAAAGCAGATCTCCAGTGTGTTTATGTTTTTACTCACGTCTGACCTTGACGGACTGGACAGAAGGAATGAACTGAAGAATATTTCCATGTCAAAGTCAGAGCCGCAGAACACGCATACCTATTACATGATCGCTATGGTAGTTTTCCCTAAAGGTTTGCTTTGGCGAAGCCATCTTCAAAGAACTTCAAACGATCTTCGTTTGGTCAGATTTTGTTCGAAATGCCATAACTGGTTCATTTTTGTTTTTTGTTTTAGAAAAATTGGAGCCTTACATTTATGCTTCACTTTTATATATCTTTTCCCTTGGACATTCACTTTTACATTGCGAGGAAAAACCTTCACTTGTGTCCCAAATGTGAGTGCGGTAGGCAAGCAGCAGTGATCTGCTACAGTTTTGGACCATTCAGCAGTGATAGAGTAATTATTAGGCTTGAGTAGCAGTCTTATCAGGGCTGCCTGCCATGCTGGAGATCCGTGAAGTGTGTGGAGACTCTGGTTGCTGACAGAAGTCTGGCATCATAGAGAGACAGAGTCAATCCATGAGTCCAACACTGAACCCACTGAAGAAAAGTTGACATCACAATGGGACATGTTGCCTTTTTATTTAAATTGAAGAATAACGTTAAAAATAGCAGTCCGAACAAATCCGAATGGTTTCAGACTGTTATGCAAGAGTGTTTGGCCAATCCACAGAAAAGAAAGAATCGTGCCAAAAGAATGATTAATTCACAAATTATTGGTATCACTGGTTCAGTAGACAGAAATACGGGACATGCTGAAATATTTGCTCGGAAAACGTTTCTCAGGTCAGTCGGAGAGGGTGCATGGTACGCAGGCGCCACTGTGGCCACGTATCTAACCAAATTTAGCCGCACCACCAGGAGAAGAGGAGGAAGGTTGGGGTGCCCTCGGGCCGGATGGTGATGACTGGCGGGCTAGATTTGGCCCAATTGAGTAGCCCTGGTCTAAATGAATGTCTTAATCCCTTTATTGATATTAAATTAAATTTAAATTTGTATTAAACTTTTCTCTCTTGCTACGTGTTGACAGCATTTTTTCATATTTTAGTGTTTTGAGGATGATTTGATTCTTCATTTTAACTTGGGGCTTGTCAGAGTCCTTCTGATTTCCGTTTTAAGCTCTTTTGTTTGGATTTGGTTTTATCTCCAGGGCTTTTCAGACTGGGTATTTTAAGGCAACCTCGTCAAGCAGATTATTTTAGTCACTGCCTGCTTGCATAATATTCTCACTCTCATTAAACTACTATCTCTATTTTCACACATTTGATTTGCATGTGAAATTCAAGCTATTGAGCTACAGCTCTCAAACGTCTAGCTTTTGTGAAATCTCAACTTGTCTTTAGCTGATAAGAACAGTTAAAGTAGTAAAATGACCTTCACAGAGAGCCCCGGAGTTAGCAACTTGGCGTAATTGTCATTTCCAGATTGTGACAAGAGTATAAATCCTCACAGAAAAGGAATAAATGTTTTCGATAAAGCCCTGAAGCAGTTTTCTACTGTGGAGTGCAGAATTGGAAAGCTTTGCTGTAGCATGAATATTTCATCGGCAAACGTGTTAGATTCATAGCCAACTATATATGTTTAAGCTGCCGTTGATTTTAAGCGGTGTCCTTTTTCCTGGTGCCAGATTCTGTTTGGATGAGGTAGATTGCTTCCTTTGACATAAGGAACCAGGAATGTGACTGGAAAACATAACAGTGGTGCGGCATTAGCAGCACAGAATTGCAGATTGGCTTTGGACAGCTGTGTTTCTTGCACCACTTACAGCAGTGGTGCCATTTTTTACTGGAGTTGTGAATGTTTAATGTCATGCAATAAAAAGACTATTCACCATGGAGTAATGGCAAGAAACATCTTGCTGTTGAGTTGTCCTGATGGGCTATGTGCAAGAGCAACATGCACTGTGACCAGTGTAGACAAATTAATGAAGAAATTACTATTATCAGACAGTTATTTTTAGTGAATCAAAAACATACCTCATGACCAGTGTATCCTAATTCACAAACAAATAAACTAGTTGTTTTTAATTAATCAAACACATACAATGTGACTAGGGATGCACAATATATCCTCCACCATATTGGTAGTGGCCGATATACAGTATGGTCATTTTTAATGGTACCATTATCGGCCTGATAAGGAAAATTGGCCGATATATTAAAGCCGATAAAAAATGTATTATTTCCTTCAGATGTGCCATTATGGTTTGAATTGCTTGAAATATGATTGAAATCACTTCAAATGGAAAACACGGTTACCCTCCTCTTAGGTCAAAAATGACTTTTTTCTTTCAAAAATTATTTTTTTCATAGGAATGGCATGACACTTGGTGACTTTTGTCGCATTAGCTATGTGAACACAAACAAATCATGGAGATGATTCGGTTATGTTAAAGGATCAGAAAAAAAAGAGTCACACTTGTCACCTTCGCGGTCAAAAATGAATGGAAATGAATGGGAAATACAAAAAAATACAAAAAATCTGGGAATCTTTTGGTGATAAAAACCACAGCAATGTAGGGGTAACACTCTAAAATATCAAGAGTGCAAAATAGACACAAAATAATTTAAATACTGTGTATATGTGTGTATATATATATTAGCTATTTTTCCCAATTGAAAATACAATTATTTTCATATATATATATATATATATATATATATATATATATATATATATATATATATATATATATATATATATATATATATATATATATATATATATATGAAAATAATTGTATTTTCAATTGGGAAAAATAGCTAATAAAAAATCAATAAATATTGCATTGTATCATCAAATACCCTCAAATTTCTAAATAATAATCAAAAATATAATTGAACTAAAATATATTACATTCGTCTTCCTGTATAAAAAAATATAATTGTGTGCATGGCTTTTAATGCTGAGACTTTTGTTTTTTTGTAATCAGGTTCTCATAAATTACAGTATATAAAAATGTGGATTTAGATTTATCTGCCAATATATCCGCTTTCAAATACAAATAATTATCGGTATCGGCCAAAATGTTCATATCGGTGAATCACTAAATGAGACTGGTGTCATCGGATTCACAAACAAATGATTCTTATGAGCCAGTTCCTTTAATGAACTGTTAAAAAAAAGGTAAGAACCAGTTTGACACAAAATTTAGAGCTGTTACTGGATCAGTGTTTGATATTAAACTGCAAGTTATCATTATTTTCAAGGATATCAAAATGAAATTATGCACTTTACTTTTAAATGTTTGAGCAGCATATTAATAAACTCAAGCAGCCTTGATGACACATATTGAGACATCTCATAGTCCCAGCCTAAATGTCAAACACAGTGCATAGTTTGTCCTTTTGGACTTTTTAATGTTGACATTGAAAGGTTACATCTGGATCCCATTACTTTGTCCCACAGCCTTTGATAACTACACTCTTATTACGTTGCACTAATGACAGCTGTTGTTGCCAGAATGCCCAATGACTGGTTATTTCTGAGACCCTGGAGAGGAAACGTCACATGACAGCTTGCAGTCTCGTCCCCTATCATATTGTGACAGGGAGAAATTGTGGCTTTAATCACTTCGGTTCTGTTCTAAAAGTGTCCCGTTGTTCCGGATCCCATTTTTGGCTCTATAATGGAAATTTCGGATGTAACGTTGGTTGATAAGAGCCTGGCAGCATATTCAAGGGAAGACAAACAGGCGGATTCTCTCGCCAGTTCTCCTATCTATTTATTCTCTTTCTGTCTTGACAAATTTCTTATGATAATGACTAGAGCAGGCTGGGTGCTTCTGCAGCTCAGTGCTGATGATTTTCAGACTGCCGCTGTAAGCCTGCTGAATCTCCCCGGCTCCTTTCATGGTGGTTGGGCTGTAATTTTGCCACGTACGTGTGCTGAATGCTGATGCGCCCCGGTCGAACTTTGCCTCAGCGGCTGCTCACAACAACAGCAACTCAAGTCATTTTCAGTCAGCTAATACAAGTGTTATTGGCTTCTCTTCAGTTAATGATAGAAAGGCCCTCTGTGGCAGGCAGCTACATCTTAAGCATGTGCCCTATTTGCTTGTGTAAATAACCATGTAAGATGCCTAGCTAGTTAGAATTTCGACCATTGAAACATATTATCAACATATAAACAACAATAGTGACATGAATATCAAGGAGCATTTTCCCCCAGATAAATATTTGGACTAGCCCTGAACTAATCCTGGGTTTCCAGCAAAGAATGACACAGTCCAAGGTTAAGGCCTGGACAGTGTCTACAATTATGCTCGCATGATCAATAAACTTTTGATGTTCATCCTCATCTTCTCTTTCTGTTCTTCACAGCCTGATAAACCGAATGCTTCAAAGGGATCCGAAGAGGCGAGCATCACTGGAGGAGATCGAGAGCCACGCGTGGCTTCAAGGCGTGGACCCATCTCCAGCTACCAAATTCAACACCCCACTGGTGTCTCATAAGAATCTGTCAGAAGAGGAACACAACGGCATCATCCAACGCATGGTGCTGGGAGACATCGCCGATAGAGAAGCCATTATTGAGTAAGGCTTGTTACACTGATTTTAAGAAGCTGAGATGTTCAACTTTTTCCAAAGAAGTGTTTCTCTGTCATTCGTTCATTTTCCTTAAGCAGGATTGAAGAGCGCGTTAGAAAGAGCCTCCAGGTTTATGTGTAATCTGCTTCAAGAATTTGGTGTGAAGGGTTCCAAGGCTCTTTGCTTGAAGATCAGTTAGCTGGACAGGAAATAGATAGCATTAAACGTGATTCAATCCAGTTTCAATGACACCTGTCAAGTAATGTCCAACATCTTAGGCCCAAAAAGTACTCAACACAATTCAAGAAAACAACTAACTACACAAGCTAGATTTCACGCATTCTGAAGTGTGTCAGTATAATGTATAATAGGGCTGTCCCTAGCGATTATTTTTGTAATCTAGTAATTGCACGATTATTTTGACGATTAATCGGGTAAGCCGATTTTTTGTGGTAATAAAAATAGACCTAAGCAAACAATAGCCTTTAAAATGACATAAAATACATATAACAATGAGGCAATAATATTTGGTTCAAATAAAGTATCAAAATCAAGTAATCATATAATCAGTGTTAAAATGCATAATATAATATACATGATATAGATAACAAATGCAGCAATGGCCTGGTGTTGTTACATTTTACAGCAGATTAAATTCATGTGGACTTCAAAACATACAAACTGAGCGAGGGTTTAAACTTTTATTTTAAATTTGCGACGAACAGTTTGTATATTTAGAAACATATTGATGTGTTCTCCTGTGTTGGCGTAGGTTTATAAATGATTTACTTTACAAATCTGGTGAAATAGTGCACATTGTGTTTCCAGATGATTGTTATAAGCAACCCAAACTCATATCATATGCAGAGATGGAGTTTGAGACGCGCTCCACGCATGTAAATGATAACAGTTCATGTGGAGCAGCATCTGTGAACGAAGCCACTCTGAGACGCATGAAACCTACAAGCATGTAAATAATTAAAGCGCTCGATAGCATTATCTCTAGTATGGTTAAAATGGTTTTAATACATCATGCAGCCTTACAAAATGGTCTAATAATGCAGTTCATGGATTCTCGTCAGTGCAATGCGTCACTTCTGGTATTCTTGATACTGGTAAATTGCAGTCAAGGATTTTTTTAAATCCAGTACTCACATTTAATCGAGGAATAGTGACAGCCCTGATGTATATCATAAATTCTTATCATTGTTGCCACAACAGGCATTTTAGCATAGAGTTAGCCTGAACTGTCGTCTTCTGTAATGAGCGTTTTTTAGTTCGTTTTTTTATGCCAGGTCAGGTCAATGGCAGAGTAACAGTTAAAGGATTAGTTCGCTTCAAAATGAAAAATTTCCTGATATTTTATTCACCCCCATCTCATCCAAGATGTTCATGTCTTTTTTTTTTTTTTTTTCAGTTGAAAAGAAATTAAGTTTTTTTTTTAGGAACACATTCCAGGATTTTTCTCCACACCGTTGACTTCCATGGCAACCAAAATGTTGAAGGTCCAAATCAATGCAGTTTCAAAGCGCTTTGAAGGGCTTCAGAGGCTCTGCGCGATCCCAGACGATGAATATCCTTTCTTTATATAATATATAAAGAAAGAATATACTTTTAATATAATTTTACTTTTTGTTCTGTGGCTCGCCAGTGATTGCGCAATCAGGTCGAAAACGTCGCACCAGATGTAGGCGGAAGTACCACTCCCGTGTTTACAAAGCGCACATGTGAAGACTAATACAAATGTCCTGTAGCGGAAAAAAAGGTAAAACAACGATGTCGGACGAATTTGAAGTTGAAGATGGAGTGTTTTTTGGTAAAGGGTGTTTGTATTAGTCCTCGCTCGTACGCTTGGGGCGGTACTTCTGCCTACGTCTAGTGTGGCGTTTTCGACGTGATGGCTCAAGGTTGCGCAGAGCAGTGCAAGATGAGCAATTTAGGTTAAAAAGTATAATCATTTCTAATATAATTATTTTTTTTTAAATGACCGATCGTTTTGCTAGATAAGACCCTATTCCTCATCTGGGGTCGTGCAGAGCCTCTGAAGCACTTCAAAGCCCTTTGAAACTGCATTGATTTAGACCTTCAACATTTTGGTTGTCATGGAAGTCTATGGTGTGGAGAGAAATCCTGGAATGTTTTCCTCAAAAAGCTTTTCTTTTCGACTGAAGAATGGAAGACATGAACATCTTGGATTAGATGTGGGGGTGAGTAAAATATCAGGACATTTCAATTTTGAAGTGAACTAGTCCTTTAACAGAGGCTTTGTTAAACCGTTACAACTTTAGGACTATCAAATCAAAATGATTTATGAAGCTCTTATATAATAAAAAAATAATGAATATATAATAATTCAAATAATTTCAGTACATCACAATTTGATAACATTATTAATCAGGGTTTTTCACTGCATAGTTTAGAAAATTACTGGTAGGTGAGTTTGATCAGGGTCTGAGATTAAACTTTGGGCTGGATGTGAGGAACCTTGCTGTTACAGTAATTGTAATCTGCAAGTCTTAAAATGAATATCCATGTTTCACACTGTTGCGCTGTCTAAGCTATTGTTAAAGAACATGGTTTTATTATTAGGAGGGTACCGTTTTTCATAAGTGTTGAAAAATAAGTTCATCCCACTGTCAGTGGAGCATGAAACGAACATAGTTGCAGAAGACTCCTGCTGTACAGTCTTGTAGAAAGATGCATGCTGGGTTGACAGTTCAAAGCACCCATCCGTCTTTCCTTTATGTCTTCGATCCTACTCCCTGGCAGCTGGGGAACCCCACTATGAGAAACTGCAGTCAATCTGCCTTAAAGGAGATGTTTTAAAGAGGATGTGTACTGAATGATTGCATTAAAATTCCCTTGTACAAGTCATTCTTCCTTTTCCAGAATGTTTTTGTTTCACAAACACACAAAATATAAGTTAGATCAAAACATAAGTGGCACTTGCTCCTTTACTCATGTTAAACGCTCTATATAACATAAGATCTGAACTGAGCCATGACGTGGACTCAAGCCTTGCCAAAAGAATGTCGCTGCATGATTCAAACTCATTTGTTTAATTGGTGGTATGTAATCCCTGAAGAAGCAAAGTAATCTCTGCTAACATGCCCAGACTCACCGTCTTGATAAGCTTGATGCAGCATGTCCCATTTGTATTGGGACAGTGCTATCTGGGATTCTTCATATTTATTTTAGTCTCGGGTGTTCAAAATGTAGGCCACTATACAAGACCTTTTGAACTGATAGAAGCCACATGAGTCTCTAGCTGTTAGAGCCGTGGAGTTTTACTAGTTACTGACATGTCAAATTGCATTGTCTAAACTGGTGTTTCTCTCTCACACACTGTCTGTATCTCCTCCTCACTTGTCCATTCTCTTTGCTCTGCCTCCAGTGCCCTGGAGACAAACAAGTACAACCACATCACTGCTACTTACTTCTTGTTGGCTGAACGGATCTTGAGGGAAAAGCAGGAGAAGGAGGTGCAACCTCGTTCTTCCAGCCCCAGTAACAACAAGGCCCAATTCAGGTACTTCATAGGGGTTACTCCATCTCTGCTGTCTGTCATTTATGCACTCATGTTTCGTCATGTTGTTTTAAAATTTCATCTTATTATTAAGTGCAAAGATGCGAGTGGGTCAGAAATTATTTTGGTGGTTATTATATTTTGTTTAATATTAAGTTTTGTTTTGTTTTGTTGAAAACCTTTCTTTAAAGTAAATTTTGTTTTGCATAAATTGTATCTTAATTTTAATCAAGGTTTCTTCAACCAATTGCCTGGATTTAATAAATCAGAAGCAAATAGACTATAGCAGACTATAATCGTGACATGAAGACGCGGGAGCGATCACTTTCATTGCACATGAACTGGAGCGCGTCTCATAAAAAAACCAAAACTCAGCAGGCTACTTGCCTCACAGACAAGATAAATATGTGTATAGAAAGCTTCAGGGTACCCGCGGGATCTTAAAAAGTCTTAAATGTCTTTAAATTCAAAATCAAAATTTTAAGGCCTTAAAAGTCTTAAATTCGCTGAAGTATTGAGTTCTAGGTCTTAAATAATTTTAAACGGGTCTTAATTTTCCTACGTCCATGTAGCGCTACTCCATTGCTCATTGAAATGCTCCCGCAATGTTTTAGTGTGTGTGTGTGTGTTGTTAGTTCGTTTTTTCGCTAGTGAGAGACCAACATGCATCTTGTATTGCAGCCAATCAGCTTTCATGTTATTGGCGCGAGGCTCTCTCGGATTGTACCACAGACGCATCAAACGGATTTTATTCTTCAGCTTCAGTTCTCCAGTTCTTCCAGGTCACGCGATCGTGAAAGCAAAGGCGAATCTTTCTCACCTGCCATCTCGTATAATGACCAAATAAAAGTTTGATATGCCCGATAGCACTAAACAAAGAGTTTAAAAACGATGGAAACCCCGAACTCATTCGCTACTGACACACGGACTGATGTCAGACTGGCCGCGGATTCTGCACGCGTTTGCCGCCTCAGCGCTCGCGCGAGTGAACCGAATCTAGGCTCATTTATACATATCCATATCTATGGGCTCATTACTGTTGGTCTTAAAGTGAAAGCAACCCAATATAGCCTAGCCTATACCCCGTCCTGCCTGTGTCGTTAATATTAATCAAACAAAACCAACGGGGAAAAACAAACAGTAGCCTACCTAAACTTAAAGCACTGTTTGTGTCTGTATATTTAAGTTGTATTTATTTGTCCTATTGTCAAACAAGATTCATGCATTTTGTTTGTTTTATTGCCATGTTTGACTATTGTGCATCTAATATAATGATATGGTAAATGTGGCATCCTAATTATGAAAAAAAAAGAAAGAAACATGCACATTTCTGAAAATGACCACCACAAAATCAGTAATTTTGATCTCTCAAAAAAATGTATATACATTCACACACACTACCGGTCAAAAGTTTGAGAACGGTTCGATTTTTTTTAAAGAAGTCTCTCCTGCTCACCGAGGCTGCATTTATTTGATCCAAAATACAGCCAAAACAGTATTATTGTGATTTTTTTTTTTTTTTTTTTTTTTATAATTTAAAATAACTATTTTATATTTCAATATATATCTTAAAATATAATTTATTTCTGTGATTCAAAGCTGAATTTTCAGCATCATTGCTCCAGACTTTAGAGTCATAATCCTTCAGAAATCTTTTTTTTATCCATCAAAGAATCCAAAAAAAATGTTTTACACAACTGTGTTCAACACTGATAATAATCATAAATGTTTGTTGATCATCAGATCCTCATATGAGAATGATTAGTGATTTAGTGAAGGATCATGTGACACTGAAGACTGGAGTAATGATGATAAATTCAGCTTTGATCACAGGAATACATTTTACAAAAAAATACTTTACTATATATTCACATAGAGAACAGTCACAACAGAACGGTCACAATATTACAGCTTTTTGTATTTTTAATAACATAAATGCAGCATTGGTGAGCAGAATGTAAAAACATTAAAAAAATCTTACCGTTCTCAGACTTTTGACCGGTAGTGTGTTTGTATATTAATCCTGGTGGGATTGAGCTATGAGGAAGTGCAAGATTACTAATACTTTGTTCAATTTGAATAAATGTAATTTTGCAAGTAATTTTGTGATTCTGCATTTCCTTTTGTACGTTTTTTTTTATTTTTTATTGCGTGATATAGGTCTTAAATTTAATTCATAATGGTCTTGAAAAGGTCTTAAAAAGTCTTAAATTTGACTTGGTGAAACCTGCAGATACCCTGAAGCTTGAAATGTCTTTTAAAGGAAACAATTTGAAAACAAAAAATAGGCTAGCTAAGCATGCTTAAGCAATGTTCACACGAGCAGCTCATGACTGGCGTCTCAGAGCGGTCCTGCGCGCTCCATCACTGCATGTGCTGTGAGTTTAACATGCATTTTTATACTAATCCTGACTTTTACAGCTTTGTACACATTTGTTTCTTAGTTGTAGTATTAGTTCTTACTTTGCTAAATAAATATATATATATATATATATATATTCTTTCTGATTATGGCATAGCTTTCTGCCCACCCAATTAGGCTAATAAAGTAATGAATAAAAAAACACAAATGCTTGATCAAGGGCCCGGCCCGAGCTGGCCCGCAGGCTCTGGCTCCGGCTCCGAAATTGGTAACGAGAACCATAACATTTTTATGGTATTGGTACCAACTACTGGAATTTTGGTAACGTGACATCCCTAAGCCTAACTAATAAAATTTACATATTATTGAAGGCAAGTGAACTCCAGTAAAATGATTACACTGATTACAAGCATAGATTATCAATACATACACTCCAACAAAGTTACAAATAAAGTAAGGTCTAACTGTAGTATTCATTTTGGGTACAGAAATGTAATAATTCAATTTAAAATAACACTGATCTCTTTATACATTTAATATGACTGTGCAATATATCGAAATTATCGAAATATCGCAAATGTTCATATTGCGATATGCATATGGCCACGGCATGCAGTATTTGAATGATTTTAATAGGCTACTACAACATTGTGAAAAGTGTACATTTTAGGTCGACGCATATAGCAGAGAAAAGACTGGGCACATGACTGTTACTTATATGACTTGCTTGACATTTAAAAAGAGTTATTAAACGCAATAACTTGCGAAAAACATCTCCTTGCCGTCTCACGCTGTCTGACACACACACCGAAACGTGCACACAAGCCGCGATCCCTTCAGTTCTGTTATTAAGCATTAGGTCTTAAAGTGACAGCCTGCTAATACAGTAAACCTGCTGCTGTCTGTCAAACAGTGACTGCTGTTTTTAGTTCTTATTTTTAATAACGAAGATAAATTAAAATTAAATTAAAAATAATCGTCCACCCCTAGTTCAGGTGTCTTTGTTTACCTGGATGTTCTTGATGTGAAGTTTTAGGTTGATATAACTATATATTACCAAGTCAAGCAAAGAGTTTTTGGTATTTAAATATTGTCATTACATTTTTTGTTTGTTAACATTGATGTTAAAATTATAGTGTCAGATTTGTGACATACATTTTTGCTAAAACACTGCTGGCCACTTTCAGAAGTTGTAGCGATGCTTTCTTTTCCCAGAAAGAACGTGAAACACTTAAATGGTATCATTCTCAGTTTTTAAATATTTTTTTTGAATAGAATTTAAATAGATTTTACACACTTGAAGCAATATTGTATCGCATATCGCATTATTTAACAAGACATTGCATATCGCATTTTTCTTAAATATCGCACAGCTCTAACATTTAATATAGATTAATCTTTGCTAAAGCTGTGTTTTTTGTTGTTTGATTAACATCAATGACAGACAACAGCAGGTATTTATAGGATACTGTCACTTTAAAACCTGATGCACAGATCCAATATAATGATACACATTTATTTCTCAACTGTCCACGTTCACTTAAGACATAACCAACTGTGTTTATGAGAATACTCGCCGAGACGGGTATTTTGACAACTTTTTCTGTGCATGTCCATCCAAGTGCATGGAGACCCAGACGAGGAATCAATTAGGAGTTTGCGTGCTATTTGAAACACGCCTCTCTCTCTGTGCGCACATGCTTTTGGTGTGTGTGGCTGTGCGCACAGATAACGGATCACGGATCAACTACGATCCATTTAACCCCTAAAATTGACCATGTCATTAGTGTACACAGGCAGGCTAACTGCAAGTTTGTTGGCTTTTGTGGGTGTAGGTGTCTGTGCTCAGAGAGGGGCAGGATTCACTATAAGAGGTTGTGAGGGGTCAGCTCTGCTGGATGTCAGTATCCCTGTCTGTTCTCTGCTCTGTGTGGACAGCCAGCACTTCCTGTGAAACGCTGCACCGGGTGACAAATGTGTTTAAAAGATGAGGCTGAAATGGGTTTGGACTGACCTAGAAAAGCAGTGAGGCTGCGGATGCTTTTTGAAAGGAGCTGGGAGTGGAAGAAATGAGAGGATGTGGTGTGGAAAAGAAGTAAGAGAGGAATATGTCAGAGGGGGGAAGAGAGGAAAGAGTCCTCAGGAGTCAGCAGGGATCATGACAGGGTGACACATGATTTTTTTTGTGTGTGGGAATCTACATAGAAATATCAACAGAATAGAAAAGCAATCTAAGCCTCCCAGATTCTTCATATAATCTTATAATTCGGTTGTAGCCATTGGTTACCCAGATCACGATTGCAGTGTTCTCGTTCATCAGTGTGCCCTTGGTAGACAGAAAGAGTTTATAGGCTGTATGTACTCAGAATTGTAATTCCTCATTCTAGTGGAGAATATAGATGAGTAGTAGAGTATAAATTCTGACTGGGACGTTATTTCACTGTACAAGGTTGACTCTTGATGTTATGCAGGACTTTCCACATGCATAGACTGACAGCATCGTTTGCAACAACCTTATTGGGCCATTGCCGAAATTATCTAATTATTTTCTTGATGATGAACAAATATGGAAATGTTTACAATCCTTTCTCATCAGGCCTGTATACACAGCTATAAGCCACGTTTCCATCAAAATTACCCAGAACAATTTGTCCCAGGAATCTTTTTTCCCCCAGACCTGTTGCTGTCTGTGTTTCCATCGTGGTCTAAAGTACTGAGAAGACTAGGCAAATTAGTCCAGTGACGTAGGACTGCTGCGACTTTCCAGTTCCCACTGGATTTCGTCCTCCGGATATAAGCTTAAAGGCGCATTATGTAATTTTTCTTCAGTAAAATATCCCAAAACCACTAGGCCAGTGTTATATATTTTGTTCAGTTGAGTACTTGCAATATCCCAAATGTTTCCAACTATTTGTAAATTGTGAGAATATTGCTATTTTAACCAAGGAACCGGGAAGTCGCCTGTTAAGTGCGTCATATTTGCGTTACCCTCGGTTTACCCTTGGTTTTACTTTGCAGAAACGCTCTCATAGCAGTGTGCAACAAGTGTCATAGCAGCCGCCGAGTGAACGCACAGAATAACGTCATAACAATTTTCAACACACTCAGATATATCTAATATGATAAACAAAGCTGCGTTATCTCATACTCATGACCGGAAAAGTGGAAATGGCACCGACGACTATGCCATAATAAAAGTCCCGCCGCTCGCGAGGCGTGTCTTCCGCTCTCTTCTTATTAACAATCGCTCCTGCGGCCTTGCTCAGCTCCACAACACTCGGTCCTGCTCTGCTTTATACTACAGTAACGTTAATAATCTCATCCATGAACATGACTTCTGCCCGAGTCCTATCCCAATTCTTTTCCACCGCTGTGAGGTGAAGACGACATCTCCCATGAATCCGTGCTCAAACTTGGCGTCTTCAAACTACGACTTTGTTTTGAATAGGTGACCTCTAGTGGACGTAAAAGTTACATAGTGCAGCTTTAAAAGCCTGAACCATAGCATACAACTCTCACTGCACGCGCTGCAACAGACTTTTAAAAATGGTGGTTGAAATAAAATGCTGCGTGGAGTCAACCAATCAAAATGCTGTGTGAACTCAACCAATCAGCATGTTTAGCGCCAAAGTCCCTCGGCGATCAGGGACTTTCTGAGGGGGAAATTTTTACCCGTAACTTCATTTAGACCCTGGTCCCTGCAGTCGAAACACACAGAGTACCACCCCAAAGTCCCTAGTTCCTGGGGAAAGTTCCTGCAGTGGAGACACGGCTATAGTTTCATAAATCTTGGTCTAAGTCCACTTATTAATTACATCCTTGTTAACAGATTTTCTTTACTGTTCTCTCTGGGCAGAAATGTGCTTTTAAACATTTCTTTAATCAAGGCATTTGTGTTTGCATTGTTTGGTTTGTCGTCATACCAACATAAAGTTTATGGAGTGTTAATGTGGTTATGAAAAACCAGGGAGGACATTGTGGAGCTCTGTTCCACGGTTTCATTTTGTTTCAAAAGCCTAAAGAATCACCTTAGCAAAGTATATCTTTCCATTGCGACTTGCAAAAGTGCACAGACTGTACTGTGTAAATGATACTCCAACAGGAAGGTATGGATATCATAAAAGCAAGTTGCAGCATCAAGTCTGAGATATATTTCTGAATTGCCATGTTTTTAGCTTGAGTGCTTGGCACAAGAAGCAAGTCTGGCTTTTTTTTGTCAAGGACTGTCATTAACATTTGGGTTGTTTTCCTAAAGCACTCTCCAGAGCTTCTGTCTTTAAAAGTTGTTTTTGGCAATGTCCACCTGTACTTAATATTATCCTGCTTTTAGTTACAACCTTATGCAGTTTTTTACTTTAAGGGAGACTGATTTAAACTAAGGTTATTTTATAACAAGGACTATGTTCTTTTATTTTTTTTTGCAGGCAGTCATGGCCAACTAAAAACGACATGCATCAGGACATTGAGGACAGCTTAGCCTCTTCGTCCATCTCTCATGCTGGGGGTCCACAGTCTCCGGCTCGCAGTACAGAGAACCTGCTAAATGGTCACCGCAATAAAGGGCTTCTGGAAGTGAGCCGTAGAGAGGAGATCAGCGAAGCCTCCAGCAGCTCTGCTGTACCTGCTGCTCTGCCCCCAAACCCCCTTAAGTCTGGGGTCATGGCCCCTCTTGCGTCCGCTTCAGCCAAGCAGCGAACTTGCCTCTTTCGAGTGGAGGAAGATGAGGAGGAGGAGGAAGAGCAGGAGCCTTCACCGTTCCAGGCCCAGGTGGTATTGCGTCGCAAACCACCGTCCATCACCAACCGACTTACGTCTCGAAAAAGTGCCCCAGTGCTCAATCAGATCTTCGAGGAGGAAGGCGAGTCAGATGATGACTTTGACATGGATGAGAGTCTTCCGCCCAAGCTCAGCCGGTTGAAGATGAACATGGCATCTCCTGGTACGGCCCAGAAGCGTTACCACCGCCGCAAAAGTCAGGGCCGTGGTTCAAGCTGCTCTAGCTCCGAGACCAGCGATGATGATTCAGAGAGCCATCGCCGACGACTAGACAAAGACACAGGGTTCACCTACAGCTGGAACCGCAGGGACAGTAGTGAGGGTCCACCTGGAAACTCTGGGGGTAATGGGGGCGGTAGTAGCGGAGGGCAGAGCAAACCACCTGGGGAAGGTAACTCAGGACCAGACAAGGGCAGCCCTCCAGGAGGAGGAAATGGTGGTAGTACAGGAGGGAGCAGTGGAGGTGGTGGGAGTACAAAAGGACAGGGAGGCCCTTCCAGCTGTTCGCGTAGCAACAACAATGCTTCATCTGGCTCAACACGTAGCGCAGCTCGGAGTGCAGGGGAACTGGTAGAAAGTCTAAAACTCATGAGTCTGTGCTTAAGTTCTCAGTTTCAGCATCGCAGCTCTGGAGGAGGTGGTGGTGGGCGGTTTATCCTTGATCCTCAGAGCCTGTCCAGCGTTAAAGTCCAGGAGAAGTCCTCCTGGAAGATGTGCATTGGCTCCAACAACAGTCTAGACAAAGTGATCAACCCTGCCTTGAATGGTAGCGTTGGGGCTATGGAGCATTATCAAGACCAAACAGCAGTCATGTTAAATGGCCTGGTCAAGGAGAACAATCTGAACTTGAAAAATAACGTTCTCCAGCTACCTCTGTGTGAAAAGACCATCTCCGTGAACATCCAGCGAAGCCCTAGGGATGGGCTACTCTGTGCCTCAGCCCAGGCCAGCTGCTGTCAGGTCATATGATGGCACAGCACACGGCTGGTTCTCAGAGTGGATTGTTCCAATTGCCACATTTGTAGCATACGATGACTTGAGTTCTCCACCAGTAGCTGTATATGACCTCTCTTGATCCCAACTTGACCTTTAAACCTGCCTTCTATGTTGTCTTAATCATTCTCACAACTTATTTATTAAGTTTCTTCTCTTGGACCCATTTGTTTTTAAAAAAAGTGCACGCTGCTATCCTTTCCTTTTTCGTGTGTCTTTATTTGTTCTGCCCAATTAGACTTTAATAGAATTCAATATTTGTTTTTAAGTCCTGTTTATTTTGCTTTTATAGCCCTCGAAATGAAACTCTCTTAATTTGAATTCCATGGTTCCAACACCACCCAGTCAATCAAGAGTTGTGGAAACTGTATGTATAAATAAAATGACCTTTAATAAAGTGAGGTATTTTAAATTAAGACCAACAGTATGATAGAGCAGAACATGGCGATTCATAAAGCAAGCACTTAAAGAAGCTCAAGTATAAATGCCGTAACATTTGTAAATTTAAGCCCCAATCTGATTGTAAAGAGATGGTAATACAGTAAAAGCAATAGAGTAAATAACAAACGGTTTTAATTCATAGTGCTGTCTGACGAGTCTTAAACTGAATGACCATTTTGCACGTTTTTTCCCCCCTCCCCCATCATTTTTAAAGTGCTATTGAAGTGTTTCCATGTCACCGTTTAGAAATGTTCAGTATAGCGGGATTTTTGAGGTTAGTGACAATCAGTTGCAATAAGGAATATTCTTAATGGATACATCTCTAAAGGGGGCTACGGATAATCCACATTCACCATGTTCTTGATTTACGCCACACCACATACGTTTTTTTTTTTGTCTTTTTTTGTGTATATTAGAGGGATCATTTGGGATTTAAGTGCAATTTATACGTTCAAGCTGGTAAATGTTGTAATTCCATCTGCGAAATGCCCTCTTAAGTAATAATGCTTGCCAAATTTGCATCCCAGACAGCACTGTGGATACACCCACACGTTAATGTGTGCCTCCTAGTTTTTATCGAATTATCAAATTAAAATTGCTCTACGGTATAAGTAGAGTCTACAATTAGGATTCTCTGAACACAATACAAATCACAACGGGGATAATTAGCCTTTTACAATGCTGTTTCTGCCAGAGCGAAATCAAACCCGCAGACAGCGGCAGTATTCAGCTTGAGTTGAATATTTTAATGAGAACCGTTGAGCCAGTACCCCTCTTTTTCAATGTCATTTTTACAATGGAGAAAACGTTTTTATCATTAAAGGAACACTCCACTTTTTTACTCCCCTAGAGTTAAACAGTTGAGTTTTACCATTTTCGAATCCATTCAGCCGATCTCTGGGTCTGGCGGTAGCACTTTTAACATAGCTTAGCATAGATCATTGAATCCGATTAGACCGTTAGCATCTCGCTCAAAAATGACCAAAGAGTTTCGATATTTTTCCTATTTAAAACTCGACTCTAAGAAAATGTTCTTGGCCGATATGGCTAGGAACTATTCTCTCATCCCTGCGTAATAATCAAGGAGCTGGGGACTATTTTCAGGCGCTGTGTAATATCATTGCGCCTGCTGCAGCCATAGTACAGGGGTAGAGTATAGTTCCTAGATATATCGGCCTAGAAAATCGCAACTTTTCATTTTCTTTCAGTCTTAGTACACAATGTAACTACAGAAGAGTCGAGTTTTAAATAGGAAAAATATCAAAACTCTTTGGTCATTTTTTTGAGCGAGATGCTAACGGTCTAATCAGATTCAATGATCTATGCTAAGCTATGCTAAAAGTGCTACCGCCAGACCCGTAGAACGAGCCTATTAAAAATAGAATGAGCCTATTTTCAAAAATAGTGGCGTGTTCCTTTTAAGGACTCTTTGGCTTAAGAAATACTTTTCGGTTGCAGATCCTGATCTCTTTCAACCCTGTTGTTCTTGTACCATTCAGCTTTGAGTCACTGTATATACCCGTCTCAGACAGAATTGACTGGCCTTAGGGGCTGTTTATAAGTATGTACATATATTTTTTTTAAAGTTTATTTTTTTGAAAGGACTGCTGTTTTAAAATGCTGTTTTGGATGTGAGCCTTAAACTGGCTTGTAGTTGGGATAAAATGGGGCTTTTTGTCACCTGGCCACAGATAATTAAATGGTATGTCATCTATTCAGTGGATGGCCACTCTTTCAGGAAATGTGGCTCAAGAGTTGGCCAATGGCTGACCAGCATATGGTATAGAAATAAGGCAAAGTGTGAAAGAGAATCGGTTGCGAGATTTAAAGGGCATTTGCAATAAGCTAAGCTATAAGTTGCAGCTATATGTAAATATAACTCTTTTTTTTTTTTTTTTTTTTGGTTTTGTTTTTATATTTCAAACCTGAACATCCTTCAAATGGCTCACTTGACCCAAATGTATCTTAAGTATTTCTATTTGTTTTGTCTTTTTGTTTAAAAAAAAAAATTAAGTCTGTAAATATTGGTGTAAATATGGTGCTCTACACATAGAAATGCAGTGTTGGACTTCATGTTCATAGCTGTAATATAGCCTTATTAGATATGAGTGTCAAAAACAGAGCAAGGGAGGTTGAAAAGAAAACAGTGCTATATGCATAATGTCAGTCTCTGACTTTGTCCTACCCTTATGTAAACAGCTAAACGACATGTGCATGTGTTGTGCGTTTGACATTATTGATCCCCGTTCATTCAGAGGAAAAGAACCACCACAAAATGTTACAGGACCAAACCATGTACTGACGTTAAAAGAAAAAGAAAAAAAAAAACAACTTTGAAGAAGCAAAATTAATAAATGTTCTGTTGCTGAAACTTGTCCTTAAAAGTTACATATAGCTATGGTGATGTCCAAAATTAAATGTGAAATATGTTGTCTTTAAACCTGGACTTCTTTTGTCCTTTTTTGGGGGGTGTGGGGGAAGGCCCTACTTTTTTCTCATATCTTGTTTTAATCCAAAATACGTCACATTATAAGAGTTCAAATGATTCAAGATATTTATCTGTGGGCTTTCTGTACAATAGAAAAGGTCTTGGTTCAGTTTCACTGGACACTGTGGAAAGAAGAGCGCCGCTACCCACAAGCTGCTGAAAGGTATTTGCTCCTGATTTACTGCCCGCTTGTGCTGCCAAGGAGTTTCCAATAACCGAGAGCTTTTCAGGGGCGTCTCAAGTACAGACTTCTCATCCAAGTGCATGTCCAGCATCAGCTTAATGGTCAAACACACTATATACGTGTTGTCAGTAGAGCACCTTGCGAGCACAAAGACATGTTCTGCATAGTGGCATTGCTGCTCAGTGGAAACTGCTGAGACTGCATCAGTCTCAGAAAGTGTGACAAGCTGTTCCTTAATTAGACGGAGTTATAAGTTTGGCTGGAAACACTGCCCTCAGTCCTCAGCTTTAGAAAATAGCATCAAGTGTGAAGATGCAAAGAGTTAATTGGCTCCCAAAACCTTGTCATTTTAAATACATTTCTGAAATAGCGGTCTCGATTAAGACAAGATGATAAATGACTGTGTACACAAAACATGTGGTGTTTTTTCTCTCTCCTCAGCTTAAAGGGTTAGTTCACCCAAAAATGAAAATGCTGTCATTAATTACTTACCCTCATGTCGTTCGACACTCGAAAGACCTCCGTTCATCTTCGGAACACAAATGGAAGATATTTTAGTTGAAATCTGATGGCTCTGAAAGCCCTCCATTGGCACAATGCACGGTTCACTCTCAAGACCCTTAAAAGGTACTAAAGACGTCGTTACAAAGTCCATCTCACTACAGTGGTTCTAAAATAACTATGAATCGGCGACAATAGTTTTTGTGCACAAAAAAACCCTAAATAACGACTTATATAGTGATGACGATTTCAAAACAAGGCATCATGAAGCTTCGAAGCGTTAAGAATCAGTGAGCCGAATGATGATTCGGATCGCGTGTCAAACCGCCAAACTGCTGAAATTTGGCGATTCAAACCACTGATTCGACTCACTGATTCATAACGCTTCGAAGCTTCATGATGCCTTGTTTTGAAATCGTCATCACTATATAAGTCGTTATTTAGGGTTTTTTTGTGCACAAAAACTATTCTCGCCGATTCATAAAGTTATTTTAGAACCACTGTAGTGAGATGGACTTTGTAACGACGTCTTTAGTACCTTTTAAGGGTCTTGAGAGTGAACCGTGCCAGTGGAGGCCTTTCAGAGCCATCAGATTTCAACTAAAATATCTTCATTTGTGTTCCGAAGATGAACGGAGGTCTTACGGGTGTCGAACGACATGAGGGTAAGTAATTAATGACAGAATTTTCATTTTTGGGTGAACTAACCCTTTAAGTCCCCCTGTAGTCAATTTTATCTCTTAAACATCTTTGATCATCAAAGTGACCTTTTTAACCCTTGTGCACTGTTCGATTTCTGGTTACACTCCTTATGGTCCGGGTCAAATTGACCCTAATTGGATTCAATACAATTCCCCAAAAATCACACTATGAAAAAACACATACAATCAGGTACAAACAATTCACTTTAAATATCAATACTTTTCACACATTACAAAGAATAAATATCTGAATTTACGATTTATAAAAATACTTTTAACCACTATTTTTAAGATTGGCCCTTAGGACACTTGCCTTTATACATTTAGAACAATAATATCTTAGTCTAAAGTAATCTTGACCAACTATATAGCATTTTAAAGCTTTCAGACTCTAATATTCATATTTGGTGACTGATTTTCAAAAGAGATGACAGCATAAGATAAATAGCGATAGATTCGTCATTTGTGATGCAGTGCCAAACTATAACGCGCGCTCTGACTCTTTCCATATCGTTTTTTATATGCATTTTAGAGACTGAATTCAAATCAAATATTAACATTACTACCCAAACTACTTCTGAATAGGATGTCTACTTCATAGATATTTTGAAAAGTATGAAAATATAACATTCAGATCACTCAAACCATATATGGAAATCGAAGAGTCTACATGTCATCTAGTGGAAAACGGTACTGCGCACAAAAACATCTTTTTTTTTTGAGATATCAACCTAAAATTTGGTACAGAATTTGTTCAGATATTTAGCTTTGATTTCCTTGAGGTTTTAGAATTGAACATGTTTTTTAAATGTATATTTTATATAAAATATAAAAGTATATATGTATATGTTATATATTTTACATGTTCATAAACTTAACTTGTTTTAAACTACTTTTACGACTTATACAGTGATGGCCGATTTCAAAACACTGCTTCATGAAGTGTTTAATCTCAGCAAGACACTGGCACTTCAGGACTAGAGTTGAAGAGCTCTGAGATGCAACAAAAAGTGTTTTGTATTTTGTGTCTGTACAGTTGCTTTGGAATAGCTGTCCTATATGGGTCAAATTGACCCATAAACAATAAGAGTGTATAAAATTTTGATATGCACATTTCACAACGCGTCAGCATGTTGACACTTTGCATGCATGTTAATGACCCTAAATGAGAAAAGGTCAAACAATTTCAAGAAAAACAATGTAGGTTAGATAGTATTTCAGATAGATTGAAAAAAGAAATTATAGCTCATTTTTACCATTTGTGGCATACAAAAAATATTTCTGAATTGAAAAAAATGGGGAAAAGCTAATTTTTTTTTAGCTTCATAGGTTAGTAAAAAACAAAAATAACAAAATATAACCAAGAAATGTTATTATTTTGGGTCTCTACAATTGCCTTAGAACATTAAAATATGTGGGTCAAATTGACCCGTGAACGAACGTAACCGTAAATGTGTGTGTATATGTCAAAACACATCAGCGTGTTAAAACTTTGCATGCATGTTCATGACCCTAAATGAGAAAAAAGTCACAAAATTTAAAGAAAAACAACAGGTTAACTGATATTTCTGACAACTTTAAAATCAAAACGGGTCAAATTGACCCGCAACATAACACAAGGGTTAAACGTTGTTTTCTTGTAATAAAATGTATCCATACCTTAAAATAGCTTGATGTAACACTACTCCCTTGCTTTAGTTAGTATATGCAAGAATATGCTAATTAGCCACGCCTCCACGCAGTATTGCGTGCCAGAACGAGTTCTGTGCTTGAAGAAACAATAACGCAAATATAGCGCAATTATGCCGCTAAAATGTCCATTTTGTCGAGTATCATCATAAGAGCAGTCTTAAATGAACGTCAAGAGTTGTGAGAAAATGAGACGCGTGTGAGGCCCGCGTCATGTGCAGCAGCGGGAGGTCTTAAAGCGGTCATTATGTGTTAATCAAAGAACAAAGGTAACAGAGAAAATCACTCACTGCTCTCGACTTGAGAACTTGTGTAGCTTTAAGAAGGATTCATCTATATTTAATTTACAATTTATGCAGTGCAGACTGTTTGATACCTTTATTCGATTTCTGTATATGTCCTACTTGTTAGACAGGTGTTTGTAGACACTATATTGCCAAAAGTATTGGGACACCCCTCCAAATCATTGAATTCAGGTGTTCCAATCACTTCCATGGCCACAGGTGTATAAAATCAAGCACCTAGGCATGCAGACGCTTCTACAAACATTTGTGAAAGAATGGGTCGCTCTCAGGAGCTCAGTGAATTCAAGCGTGGAACCGTGATAGGTTGCCACCTGTGCAATAAGTCCATTCATGAAATTTTCTCACTACTAAATATTCTACGGTCAACTGTTAGTGGTATTATAACAAAGTGGAAGCAATTGGGAACAACAGCAACTCAGCCACAAAGTGGTAGGCCACGTATAATCACAGAGCGGGGTCAGCGCATGCTGAGGCGCACAGCGCGCAGAAGTTGCCAACTTTCTGCAGAGTCAATAGCTACAGACCTCCAAACTTCGTGTGGCCTTCAGAATAGGCTGTGTCTGGCAATCTGATGGACGAGTCTGGGTTTGGCGGTTACCTGACTGCATTGTGCCAAGTGTAGTTTGGTGGAGGGGGGATTATGTGTGGGGTTGTTTTTCAGGGGTTGGGCTTGGCCCCTTAGTTCCAGTGAAAGGAACTCTTAATGCTTCAGCATACCAAGACATTTCGGACAATTTCTTTGGGGATGGCCCCTTCCTGTTCCAACAAGGTTCATAAAGACATGGATGAGCGAGTTTGGTGTGGAGGAACTTGACTGGCCTGCACAGAGTCCTGACCTCAACCGATAGAACACCTTTGGGATGAGTTAGAGCGGAGACGGCGAGCCAGGACTTCTCTTCCAACATCAGTGCCTGACCTCACAAATGCGCTTCTAGAAGAATGGTCAAAAAATATCCCATAAACACACTCCGAAACCTTGTGGAAAGCCTTCCCAGAAGAGTTGAAGCTGTTATAGCAGCAAGGGGTGGGCCAACTCTATATTAAACCCTACGGATTAAGAATGGGATGTCATGGAAGTTCATGTGCATTGTAAAGGCAGGCGTCCTAAAACGTTTGGCAATATAGTGTACATATGCAAAAAAAAAAAAAAAGTAAATGTGTGAAAAAAAGGATTAATTCATAAATGTATACTTTTTATGAAACCGTACTTCATTACCAACAGTCAGTCTAATCAAGTTTTTTTTTTTTTAATTAAACAACTGGAATTAGCATAAATCAATATACAAATGGAAAAGAATTTCGGGCCCTACATTGTATTCTGATGTGGGCTATTGTCATGTACCTTGATTGAAAATGGAGTAAAAATGCTGTGTAATGGCAAATATGAGCATTACAGGAAAATAGTGTGGAAAGAACATGCATGCTTTAATGTATTCAGAATATGCAGTGAATCCTCTATACACACACTGCAACAAGCTGTTAAACATATAAACCTTTTTCAGAATTACCTGTTTAACCCGAATATGGACCTCAAATCATAAAACGATGTGCTGAAGGAAAAAAAGGACGAGCAACACAATTTCGTATATTCCCACAATATGCATTGTTTTTTGGTAAGGCAGCTGTTGGGTTTATGACTGACTGAGGACATCTACACACAAGCATCTCTCCCCAAGCTGTGTCAAGGACAAAGAACATGTTATCTCAATATTTAAAATGTTTATTTTCAGGCAGAGAATATTGAATATGCTTATTTCAAGTACAGTACAGGGTGATGTGGCCTGACTCTGTAAACAAAAGCCATAACAGATAAAGTAAACGTGATAGTGATGTTTAAAGGCACTGCTCTATCTTTGGTAAGACAATCGGAGACAATGAAACCGGTCAATTTCAATTCCTCAGGAAATTACAATACATCTTGATGTTTGGGATTTTTAGGCCCAAGGTCTGAAAAGAACCTCTAACCACCTCTTTACAACATATTTTTTACAGACTCAGACATTCAAATCAAATAAAAATGACTAACTAACTAACCAAATCAACCTGGTCATTTGACCCCATCATACATTGATTGGATTCCCATTTCCACCTGTCTCATTATATCAGTAACCGTTTTATTGACAAAGAGTAATCATAGTACAATGCGTGCAACTGCAATGCCTGGAAAATATAATAAAAACCCTGTCATATTCAATAAACCATTTAGTTAATAGCATGGTAAGGAGTGCATATTTAAAGTCAGTGAAATATATAACACTAGATCGTTTACAGCATGTGTACTTCCGTTGTGTTGTTGTCACTTCTCACTTATTCCGTGTATTTCAGGTCTCCGCATCTTCCAGTATTTTCTGAAAAGACAAACAAAATCAAAAATGAATGGTGGAACTTATTTGGAAACCAGACCAATATAAAATTAATGTAAAAAGCTTACACCTTTCCATTCCACAAAAGTTTTTTAAATGTCCTTCACACTAAGAAAAATATGAAAAAATATGGCATCGCTGCGAAAACCCAGCTTTGGAACCTTTATTTTTAAGAGTGCAGGAGGTGAAAATAAAATCTAGGATGTTTGTGCACAAAAAGTCTCAGAATATGATGTAAACATTTGGGGAATGTTCCCCTTTATCCATATAATCTCTTCTGAGAGATTCCACGTGAATAACCAAGGCTTATATTCATAATCTTTTAGGTTTCATAATGCGAGAGAACTGATTTAGGCTGATTTAGCGTCAGTTCTCCCTGGTCTGCACAAGGCTTACATATATGGGATATAAAAGGCAAAAGCTGATCTTAGTTCAGCATACATACAGCCTAAGGCTTGACTGCACTTCAAATGAGTCACGCTGGGTTTTCAGCGACGGAAAGAAGCAGGGATGCTGCTATGGGACTGTATTAAAAGCTGTTTAACAATAGAAGAACATTACAGAAAGCTACTAAATCTTCTTAAAAAGATGATTAAAATGAACCCGTCTACCCATACCCATCTCTCTCTCTGCAGCATACACACCTCCCAGACTATGGCCTATACTGAGTTTCATTTAATCAATTAATTTCACTGCCTGCAGCAAACCAGAGCAAATTACATTCTCAGTGAAAAAGTGTTAGGTGCAATTAACTTTTCAATCCAAAAGAGAGATCAATAGCTGCTGACGCTGTGCTTCTGTATACGTGTAGGTTCAGTGAGTCCAAGATCTGGTGTCCTCTGAGGAAACTGTACAATGGCTAGGCACCAGATATAGTCCCTCTTAATGCGGTAAAAAAAATAAAAATAAAACTTCAATAATTAAAGAGGCCTACACAAAGGTTTTCATTCCTTGGCCTCCACTGGAATCTTCAAGTCATATTTCACCGGAAAAGCTAAATTAAATGTCAATTAAATACATAATGTAAAAAAATATTTATAAATAACGCCATCAAATCTCCTGCCATTGCTTTCCAGTAATATGTATGTATGGACGGACGAGTAGCTAAACGAATGGATGGATGGACAAATGGATAGACGGACGGATGGATGGATGGATGGATGGACAAGTGGTTAAACAAATGGATGGATTGATGGATGGATGGACAAGTTGCTAAACAGATGGATGGATGAATGGATGGATGGATGGATAAGTGGCTAAACAAATGGATGGATGGACAAGTGGCTAAATGGACGAATTAATGGATGGATGGATGGATGGATGGACGGATGGACGGATGGACAAGTGGCTAAACAAATTAATGGATGGATGGATGGATGGATGGACGGACGGACGGATGGACGGACGGACAAGTGGCTAAACAAATGGATGGACGGACAAGTGGCTAAACAAATGGATGGATGGATGGATGGATGGATGGATGGATGGATGGATTGATAAGTGGCTAAACAGATGGATAGATCGACAGACAGTTGGTTAAACAAATGGATGGATGGATGGATGGATGGATGGACAAGTGGCTAAACAAATAGATGGATGGATTGATGGATGGATGGACAAAAAACTAAACAGATGGATGGATGGATGGATGGCTGGATGGATGGATGGATGGATGGAAAAGTGGCTAAACAAATGGATGGATTGATGGATGGATGGATGATGAATGAATGGATGGATGGATGGATGGATGGATGGATGGATGGATGGATGGATGGATGGATGGATGGAATTTTATTTATGAGATTCACCTACAAGTACAAATGTACAATGTTTTAAGGCCTGGGTTTACTCATTATCCTTGTTCCACTCCGTCCTGCACGCTGAACATGCACATGGACAGTGGGTGGGCCGTATACTTTGGGCTTTAGTAAAGGTTTGTTATTTTGTTAAAAGCATGCAAAATCCATAAATCTGATTAACTCAGGTTATTCACGATTAATTATGAGTGCATGGGATTTCAATCCAATCAATGTTTTCCTCTAAAAGGGCAGAATTTCTTCTAAAACAATCTAATACTCAAAGTGAGCATTGCCTCTTTAAGATGTCTTCTTTCTCTCAGACACCGTATATCTGTTCACACACTGAGTCAATCTTTCTCGGAAGCTCGCGGAGGCCGAATTTTCAGGCGCTCATCTCAGGAGACACTTTCCTTCCTGCGGGCTGGATTAGCATTAGCAATAGTGAGAACTGAAGTTCAAATAAAGGTAGTTGACACGCCTAACTGGAGCAAATATTCTGGATTTCAAGGGAGGTCCTGATGGGCGTACTGGGATAATTGACGGGACATGTCAGTATTGATTATGTTAGAAGGAGGCAGGGAGGGTTAAAAGCTTCAAAGCTTCTACAACACCAACATACTATCACTCATGTTAACAACTGAACTCAAATACAAGTGCAAACTCAGGCTCAATGAATCATTAGAGGCTGAACAGCTGTGAAGAATCCCATCACAGTGATAAGATATTGTCTATATAGCCTAATCATTTATGAAAGACCGTCAAGGTGCTTTCAGTTCAATGTCTGATTCGCAGTTTGTGAATTTTCTTAGTTCCAAAATCTGGCTATACTGAAGGCGTTATATCGACTCCCCCAACACCATTGAAGGTTAACACGGGACATGTCACATTCTCACAGACTTAGGCAAGTTGACAGATTCCCTCAGATGACTGGCTTATTCCACTCCCTGTGACGGCGGTCAGGCAATGATGTGAAAACAGACTGAAGCTGACCAGATCCATCAAGCAACTAACATTCTTTGACACTTGGGCTGGACTATAAACTGGGCCAGAGGGGCCAGTGCCCCAGGGCCTCAGACTATCAAGGGCCTCCAAAACCAGTCCGAGACCTCTAAAAGAAGCTCAGCGATTAGTGCACAAACTGTAATCCCTGGGCCACTTGAATGTACAAAGGGGCCCAGGGCCCTAGCATACACTGCAAGATAGGGCCCTGGCTACCAAAAACCATGGAATTTCTATTATTTTTTTCTATTAATTTAAAGGAAGGGGTCTGTCAGTACGGAATGCCTGGGTTGGGGGCCCCCTACGACATGTTCTCAGGGGCCTCACTTGACAATGATAAGGCCCTTTTTGGTGCTATTTTTCAGAGAAAAAACTTTTTTTCTAAAAAGTTTTAAAGGATTAGCTCACTTCAAAATGAAAATTTCCTAATAATTTACTCACCCCAATGTCATCCAAGATGTCCATGTCTTTCTTTCTTCAGTCGAAAATAATGTAAGTTTTTTGAGGCAACATTTCAGGATTTTTCTCCATTTAATGTATTTCAAAGGCAACCAAAATGGGCTTAGAAGGGCTTCAAAGGGCTTAGAAGGGCTTCAAAGGGATTAGCATGATCCCAGCTGAGGAATAGGGTCTTATCTAGCGAAACGATCAGTCATTTTCTAAATAAATTAAAAATGTATATACTTTTTAACCACAATTGTTCGTCTTGTGCTGGTCTGCAACACGCTAGGCATTACATAATCATGTTGGAAAGGTCACGCTAGACGTAGGCGGAAGTACCGCCCCATAGTCTTCGCACCAAAGATACTAGGGCTGGGTGAAAAGTATTGATTTCTCGATTTTAATCGATTCTCACTTTTACAAAACAATATCGATTCTTAAATCCCCAGAATCGATTAGTCATCCTGTTTTCAGTTAATTAATTAAATAAACATTGTAGCACACCTCCCATCCAATAAATCGCAATAATCTTTGTGCTTTATTACTATTGATATGAAACAGTCTCAGATTTCAAATTACGTCTATTTTTTTATGAAATTCAAAAACATATACCGTATTGGCGCTGTGGCGCGAGATCGCACTGCCGCAGCTCAGCTCAAGAGAACCGGCAGCGGGGAGCGCACATGAACGGATTTTCGCTTCCGCCTTATCCCAGTAACAGCGCGAAATAAACATGAATGAGCTTCTGAAAGTGTGTTAAAAGATACAGGACAACTTACCGAAATCCGTATCATGTCACATAGAATAGCTCAATCAGTGTTTCAACCGCAGAAAGATGTAAGTAAAACGGCTTGTAAATGTCATGTAACGTCACATTTACCTCAGAAAAACCATATCCAAGGCGTTTCTCAATGTCAAGGAAGGATCCTCGGAAGCCAGAATTCCGAGGATGCTACGTCATCGACATCCGTCGAAGGACTGTTCCAATGTCGAGGATCCTCGGAATTTCAACCAAGGTCTGAGTCCTTCGTTCGAAAAATATGCCATATACAGGAAAGGATGCATACGAGTAGACTTCGCGCACTTAGTGTTCTCAAATCACCCACAATCCTATGCGCGCAGCTTTGCTATCTTGTTCAAAAAATACAAAATATCGGAGTTGGAGCGTTAACGGGGCAATATGCTTTCAAGTTACCAAACATTTGTTATAACCGTAGTATAATAAGTAAAGTTTAACGTTTAAATGCCAGTACAAATTATTACCGTACTGATATTATACAAATTACGTTATTGATGGCTAACGGACCTTTTCACTGACGTAATGAGGCTGACGTGCACTTGCTAGCCTGTTCCATTTACCTGTTCTCCGAATGCTAAAGAGGAGCCTAGCCTCTGAAGGAAGTGACTTGGAAGGACCAGTCCTGCAGAGGAAGGATCCTTGACATTGAGAAACACCTCCAGTGTCCATAAACTCGTTAGTCAGCTAGAACAATTGACCTATCGGTAAGCCCCTCCTATCGAACGCCGATGAGCCAATGGCAGTTGAGTATCAGTTGCGCTGGGACCAGAACTCGGACATCTTTAGGTGTCAGCGCCATAGAGAAACATTGGAAGATCCGAAGCTCTCATCGTTTTGATGGTGTTTATGCTACAAAAATGGTAAATGTCGTGCCTGGGGTACTGTAACAATGATTCCAGGGATCCTGAGAGGATTTTCTGGTTGTCATACTCTAGTTAAGTTACTATTAAAGTTAGTAATTCCCTGCTAACGTACAAACCGACTTACTATAACTAACTGTTCTCATGCAATGGTGTAGGTCAGAATCACGAAGGTCTACATTTCAGTGCATCTCTCCATATTAAACTGATTAAATGTGAATGTATGTAATCTTACCCCGTGGTACATGAACAGTATTGATCCTGGATGTTATCATCTGCGATCGTAACAAGAGGCTTCTCCCGTTTGCATTGAGATCTGTAAACCATCGCTTCCAAATTAAGCTCTCACCATATTTATTTTTTCCCCATTTTATTTCTGTGAGTTTAGATATGTTTAAAGGTCTGCATTATCTGTCTTATAAGGAGGACTATTATTTTGACGGGTATTATAGTCTACGGGTAAGTTAGTGAAAGGAAGAGCTCGCACGCAGTTTATCAGAGTTGTTTTGCAGATTCAAAGTTCACCAGTTATTAACTGCACCCTCGAAAAGGCATAAGGTCTGTGTATATGTTTGTTTACTGTGAGTGTTTTTGTGTAATTTGCTGTGTATGTTAATGGTAATGCAACGGAGAGAGAGAGAGTTTGTGAATGAGACGTTAATGCGCACTTATGCTTTGTTTGTTTGTTCAGCTCTTACGATGATTTTTTGAGTGAAAAACGATGTAATAAACTTTATTAACCATCAGTTAAGTTTGGCCATCATTCAGACGGGGTATACGCTACATTATGTGTCCAAAAACATCTTCGGATAAGGTTTTCACACTGACAGCTGTCATTGTAAGATATAGCAACTCCGTTTGTTTGTCCGAGTTAGCAACAGTAACTAAGGGGGGCGGGGCTTACCGATAGGTCAATTAACTCTAGAGAGGAGCATTTTGCTAATTATGTGCACCACATTACATAGGATATTCATTGTCAAAGTTCTTCAATATTTAATGCATGTATGTAGGCTATGAATAAATCTGGCGAGTTTTTATGACAGCCACCATTTAAATGTTTATATTTCAAAAACCTAATTGGAGTAAAATTATGATTATGTAATTGTAAAGTTAATATTATAACTTTATTATTATTTATGAAAAAAAAACATAATTTAGGGTCATTTAAGTGTTTGAATACAAATCAATATTAGTAGGCTAATGTAGTATCAACTGACTCCCATAGTTTACAACATTAGTTCAGAAATTTGTTTTCCTTGAGATTATATATTTTCCATGTATTATACCTGATACATATCCAAAATAATCTATATTGAATTGAATCGAAACGAATCGAAAATCAAATCGAATTGAAAGCTTGTGATCCCTAATAGATACGTATACATATCTATGCTTTGCACGTTCGCTTTGTAAACAATGGGGCATGACCTTTCCAACGTGATTATGTAATGCCTGGCGTGTTGCAGGCCAGCACAAGACGAACAATTGTGGTAAAAAAATATATACATTTTTATTTTATTTAGAAAAAAAAATGACTGATGGTTTCGCTAGATAAGACCCTATTCCTCAGCTGGGATAGTGCAGAGCCTCTAAAGCCCTTCAAAGCTCTTTGAAACTGCTTTGATTTGGACCTTCAACATTTTGGTTGCCATTGAAATACATTATATGTTTTCCTCAAAAAACTTACATTATTTTCGACTGAAGAAAGAAAGACATGAACATCTTGGATGACGTTGGGGTGAGTAAATTATCAGGAAATGTTCATTTTGAAGTGAACTAATCCTTTAACATCTTCCAGAAACAAAATGATGATTATTAAATCACCTTCTGCAGGGGTGTTCAATCCTGCTCCTGTAGAGAGTCCTGCAGAGTTTAGCTCCAACCCAATTAAACAAATAAGATTCAAGATAATCTTCAAGAAGTCTTCAAGATTACAAACATTTTCCAGGCTGGAACAAGCTGGAGGTAAACTCTGCAGGATGTGGTACAGTATGGTGTGACGTGTTGCATGTATTAGACAGTCCCTCCAGGGGACTTTTTTTCTGATTTCACAGCCTAAAATTAAATTTGTTGCGCCTTTTCTCGTAGAACTACTCATAATTCCCCTTTACTGAAAATACAGAATTGTGTTACCTTACACATTGTTACTGAATCAGTATCAGTGACACTGATTATACTATACATTTTAAATGTTATAAATGAGTATTTCACGTTTTAACAATTTAAAAATTATAGAATTTTCCTATTGTTGTAGTATTTTTTCTATTTATAAGAGTATTGCCAGTGATTGCATTCACTCGAAATATTTTTCAAATCTACTGGTGAAATCAGGCATTATGGAGATTTGCATATATTCGCCCCAATTCATAGTTTTCACATGACGTTACATGCTTATAGGAATGCCAGTAATTTTTTACCAGGTTTGTAGTCAGTATTAATGCAGTAAGACAGTGATATTAAAATACCAAAATCAATATACACCTTATTGATGTTGCATACTTTGTACAGGAAAGCAGATGAACACAGAATATTAATGCAACACAAGGTTTATCTTTAAGTGTTTTTCCCATCGAAATCCATTATAAAGAAAACTCGTTGCGTTTATATTATAGGCTCATCCGCTCGCCTGTATATAGTATGCATCATAAAAAAAGGTGTAAACTGAATTTGATCTGTTAATATCACTGTTTTAGTACATTACGGCACTTTAATAGTGGGTTGCACAAATAGGATTCTTTAGCCTGTCGTCAGTTCACCCTCCATCTGCTGCTTGATCAGCTCTATAACGGTTTTACTGCGTAATTTATCAGTGTTTAAAATTAAGTGGTTTTAAAATGATGTGATTTAAAATAAAACCCATATCAACAAATCATAGATTAGCGTTAAACTTTGCTTAATTGAATCCTTATTGGTGAAACTCACCCTATAGTGTTTTTCACGTTAAGCGTTTTAAAAACGTCTCGCTGTTTTTAGTGATTTACAGCAGCAGGTGCTGTATATGGATCATAAGTGCCCAAAACGTGCATTTTGTTCACATTTTTGTTTTAAGATGGAAATTTGACAGGCTTGTGCTGTAGTTCTATGGAGTTCTATGGCGGTTTTGCCCTCCAAGGCTATGATATACATTATTTTCATAGTAGTTTAAATGTATAATTAAACCATTTGACACGTTAATTTAAACACTTGCGCAGCTGTGTCTCACACATTTTGGAAGCAAACAAGTTGAAAAGATAATAGACAAGTGTAGGTCTTAAAGGAACACGGCAACTGGGACTTTAACTTATTCACCATATCCCCCAGAGTTAGATAAATCCATACATACCATTCTCATCTCCGTGCGTGCCATAACTCTGTCTGACGCACCCACCGCTAGCCTAGCTTAGCACAAAGACTGGAAGTAAACAGCTCCAGCTAGCCTACTGCTCAATACGTGACAAAATAATGCGAGCAAATCACTCCGCAATCTGCAGAAGTAGAGCAGTGCTGCGCCTTCTGAGAATATAGTCCCCAGAATGTATATGTTTATAAGATGGCTGTGTCTCATATAACCTTATTTGTACGCGCTGTAATATACACATCACAACATGTAAATAGGAAAATGTTGGCGTTATTTTGTCACTTATTGAGCAGTAGGCTAGCTGGAGCCATTTACCGCCAGTCTTTGTGCTAAGCTAGGCTAGCGGTGGGAGTTATGGCACGCACTGAGATGAGAATGGTATGTATGGATTTATCTAACTTTGGGGGATACGGTGAATAAGCTAAAGTCCCAAAAAGTCGGCGTGTTCCTTTAATGATTTGGAAATATTTAATATTACCCTGTCTGTCGCTCAAATGGGTCTCATGTCGGAAATGTCCTTTTCTTTTAAAATATTGTATATAACTGGATGTCCAGGGGTCCATTCTTCGAACCTCGCTTAATACAATCAAGATTTTTTGACTGATACGTGATCTTCTCATCGTGATAACTGATTTCTGGCTTTTTTTTTTCTTTTTCTTTTTTAAACTAATCTTTGATTAGAATATCTGGATTAAGTTGTCTGAGTTTACTGTGTGTTCTTGTGTTCATTGGAAAGACATAAAAAAGTATTTCTCGTCGCTTCATAACATTACAGTTGAACCACTGTAGTCACATGGACTATTTTAACGACGTCATTACTATCTTTCTCTGCCTTGAAAGTGGTTATAACTGTGCAGTCTATGGGGGGTCAGAGAGCTTTCGAATTTCATAAAAAATATCTTAATTTGTGTTCCGAAGATGAACAAAAGTCTTACGGCTTTGGAACGACATGAGGGTGAGTAAATAATGACAGAATTTTCATTTTTGGGTGAACGAACCCTTTAAATTCTGCTATCGCAGAATCACAAAATTCTGGAGTAGCAGCCGGACTGCACTGAAAACAGATTCACAAAAGGTGGTCATTGAAATTTGAGTTGCTCCAAAGGTAGGAAAATTCCTTATTACGGAATTTACATAAGGGTCAGGAGGCATGATTAATTGCATTAATTCATATCACATTATTTATTTTTATAATTACTCACACTAAATGAATGTGTTAAACTGACAGCCCTGGTTCTAAGATAAATGGCCTCCAACATTTAACAAATTGACATCGGTTGGAAAAAACAAACCATTAATTCTCAGCAAATCAAAACCCGGGACACAACATGCATGCATAATACAAGCTGCCTTTTAAAGATCTTATCAAAGCTTTCTGATTATGGATAACTGCAGACACCAACATTTTTTCAAGATGACCGTATCTCTCCACTGCCACCTTGTCCAACCCACTCCCATGGGAACGCTTCGATCAACCTCAAGTATTGATGTAAAGTGAGATAATATACAAATGATGTATATTATGTTTTCCACCCATTTCCCTTTGTCTTCTTTTGAGATAGTGGCATGTTTGCCATTGATGTTTAGTAGGAAAAGCAGACATCGCCCACGTTTCACTTATCAAATCACCTGTGATCTAACGCTTATCACAGTCCAATCCTGCTCCTGGAGGACCCCTGTCTCCGTCTCTGTTTTCTATTCCTATCAGCCACTCATACAGCTGTTGCGGGTTCTCATTCAACAGAGCAGGATGACCAAAAATCCCCAGTTTCCGTAATGGTTCCATAATAGTGTTGGCAGCTTGGCCTTTTCCTGGAGTTCACCCCGGATCCTTTCCAAACACTGGCCACTAACAGGGGGTTTCCATTGCTGCCGCAAGTACCGGCTATTTTCAGAGTCCCTTTGCCCTAGAGCAGTGAGAGCTTTACTCCTGACAGCTGTCTTCACCCTCTCAAGCTGCTGAACACATGGAAATACAGCTAAATGGCGTCATGTGCTGCTTGCTCAACACTAGCGCTCTCAAACCACTGGACCAAGTACCTCCCTGAAGTCCTGTGGTCTTATATCACCAACCAAATGCACCGTTTAACTGCAGTCGGCACTTTTGAACTCTAACAGATCAGGACGAGGCCGCTGAAACGATTAGCTACCGTCCATCATCCTGATGGAGAGACTCTGGTGAAGACGCAGCGCCAGCACTGGCAAAGGGATGAGCTGGTGTCAGGTGAAGTTTGTGAGAGAGAATCGGAGGGGCAGAAGCCCAGAAACATCACGTCTTCAGTCATCCTGAAACATAATCAATATGTGTTTTACGACCTGCGTCTCTTTGCTAAATTAAAAGAAATGTTAGACGGATGAAACTTCGATGGAGTCCCGCCTTCATCGCAGCTCGTCAGCCAAGTGCTCCATCATATCATTAAATGTGCTGTCTTGATCTCGCTGTGAGAATGGTCTTCCCTTTTCAGTGCCTCCATTCCCACATATCCTTGACTACACATTCTTCAGGAAACTGAGGTCATCAAGAAGCTTTCATGGCTTCCTCAAATAAATCTCTAGGTAAATTAATGATTATAAATAACTAATGATTATTTACAACGGAAGTGAATAAATCAAAAAACGTACTTTAGCTGGACAATAACTTTGAGCTGATGTAGAGCCAAAACAACCTCTCTTCCATTCATTTTTAATATTATCAATGTAAAGCTGCTGTGAAACAATCTATATTGTGAAAAACGCTATATAAATGAAGGTGACTTGACTTGACTTAATGAACGAACAAGGATTCCAATCAGGATCTTCCTCTTCTCAATATTATTAACTCGTCTTTATCTTTAGGTCATGTTCCAAGAATATTCAAGTTGGCAGTCATAAAACCTCTCATTAAGAAGCCACAATTAGATCATAATAACCTAGCAAATTACAAACCCATTTCAAATCTTCCATTTATGTCTAAAATACTAGAAAAAGTTGTGTCCGCTCAATTGTGCTCTTTCTTGCAAGAAAATGATATCTATGAAAAATTTCAATCAGGATTCAGGCCGCATCATAGCACAGAAACTGCGCTCGTTAAAATCACAAATGATTTACTTCTAGCTTCTGACCAAGGCTGTATCTCAATACTAGTTCTACTCGATCTTAGTGCTGCGTTCGATACTATAGATCATAAAATACTCTTAGATCGACTTCAAAATTACACTGGTGTTCAGGGACAGGCATTAAACTGGTTTAGATCGTACTTATCAGACCGCTACCATTTTGTCTGTCTAAATGGGGAAAAATCAAAGATAACGTCAGTAGACTATGGGGTGCCGCGAGGATCCGTGCTAGGCCCTCTGCTATTCTCAATATATATGCTGCCACTTGGTAATATTATAAGAAAACATGGAATTAATTTCCACTGTTATGCTGATGACACTCAATTATATATTTCATCACGACCAGATGAAAACGCTAAATTATCTAAACTGACAGCGTGTGTTGAAGATATTAAATACTGGATGACGTGTAATTTTCTGTTATTAAATTCAGATAAAATGGAGGTATTACTTATTGGTCCAAAAAACTGCCCACAAAACCTCTCACAATACAACTTTAACTTGGAAGGATGTCCTGTCACTTTATCCACTACAGTAAAAGACCTGGGTGTTATATTAGACCGCAACTTGTCTTTCGAAAATCATATTTCATATGTTACAAGAACGGCATTTTTCCACCTTAGAAACATTGCTAAGCTACGTAACATGCTATCTATTTCTGATGCAGAAAAGTTAGTTCATGCATTCATGACCTCGAGACTAGATTACTGTAATGCTTTATTAGCTGGTTGTCCTGCATCATCAATAAACAAGCTACAGTTAGTCCAAAACGCAGCTGCTAGAGTTCTTACTAGGTCAAGAAAATATGATCATATACCACCAATTTTATCATCTCTACACTGGTTACCTATTAAGTTCCGTATCAATTACAAAGTATTACTACTGACCTATAAAGCCCTAAATGGTTTAGCTCCAGTGTATTTAACGGATCTTCTATTGCCCTACAATCCATCGCGCTCTTTAAGATCACTAAACTCGAGGCTTCTGGTCATTCCTAGGATATCTAAGTCCACTAAAGGAGGGAGGGCATTTTCACATTTAGCTCCTAAACTCTGGAATAGTCTTCCTGATATTGTTCGAGGTTCAGACTCGCTGTCCCAGTTTAAAACTAGATTAAAGACGCATCTCTTTAGCCAAGCATTATAATAACCTTTTATACTACAGTTAAATCGGATCAAAAGCATTAATATTCTGAACAGCAGCTATGCTAATTATTTCCCATCTGCTTTTCTGTTGTTATCTCGGGACACTAGTCCCGAGGTAAATAGTTTGTCAGCTCCAGTTTGTATCCAGCCTCTCATGGAGACTTCAGATGCCCCAACACCTGTGATGAGACGACTCGACGCCTGTGAAGAGACGACTCAACGCCAGCGCTGTTATGACCTAAATTAATACATGATTGATTCACTTTTTTCTAAAATTTTTCTTTGACATTCTCTTTCTAACATTTTTCAATGTACATTTATGAAATGCACTTTCTGTAAAGCTGCTTTGAAACAATGTGTATTGTGAAAAGCGCTATACAAATAAATGTTGAATTTAATTTAATTTTTGAATCTTCACGCAGCCAATATCAGCATTATCAGTTGAACACTGAATCTATCCATCAATCTATCCTTTCTCCAAACCGTTTATCCTATGGAGGGAGAAGGGTTGAACACTAAATCATATTTTCTATTTTTCTTTTAGTTATAATGCAGATGGAGCAGATTATGCTCTCTCAATTTAAACTAAACTACTGACTGAATAAAGATTATTCGCGATTAATTACAGAAAAAATGTGCGATTGATAGCACTAATATACTGTATAACACACCAATTAGGCATAACATTATGTCCTCAAACCATTCCTGAACCATTTTTGCTTTGTGGCAGGGCGCATTATCCTGCTTAAAAATAGGTCACAGCCACCAGGGAATACTGTTTTCATGAAAGGGTGTACATGGTCTGCAACATTACTTAGTTCTGATGCTCTCGTGCCCACTGTTGGTGCATTCGGCGGTGGACTGGGGTCAGCATGGGCACCCTTGACTGGTCTGCTGCTATGCAGCCCCATACGCAACAAACTGCGATACACTGTGTATTCTGACACCTTTCTATCAGAACCAGCATTAACTTCTTGAGCAATTTGAGCTACAGTAGCTCGCCTGTTTGATCGGACCACACGGCCCAGCCTTCGCTCCCCACGTGCATCAATGAGCCGTGGCCGCCCATGACCCTGTCGCCAGTTCACTACTGTTCCTTCCTTGGAGCACTTTTGATAGATACTGACCACTGCAGACTGGGAACACCCCACAAGAGCTGCAGTTTTGGAGATGCTCTAACCCAGTCGTCTAGCCATCACAATTTGGCCAATGTCAAACTCACTCAAATCCTTACGCTTGCCCATTTTTCCTTGTCTGGCTATCACCAGACCAAGCTCAATTTAAGATTGAACATTGGTCAGGGGAGTCTGCTCTGTATTTTCTACTGCAGACGCAAGCATAAGCGCGCATAAATTAAATGACTCTGTACGCAATTGGATAGTCCTTCAACCAATCAGACCACAAGAGGCGTGATAAACAAGCATAATTCAAATGATTCTGTACGCTATTGGATAGTCCTTCAACCAATCAGACCACAAGAGGCGTGATCAACGGGCAAAGACCCATCGCTTCTCTATCCGTCATCGAGATAATCCCTCCAATAGCGGAACAGGTGGATAAGCCAGTCTGTGATTGGTTCCCGCAAAAGTGTAACAGAAGCAGTAGAAATTAATGTACAGGTTTCCAGACTGAGTTGCCGGGCGAAATCAAATCGCTGGCAGATCAGGCTGGGTTTACCCAGTCTACATGTTTCCTGCTTCGAACACATCAACTTTGAGGACAAAATGTTCACTTGCTTCCTAATATATCCCACCCACTAACAGGTGCCGTGATGAAGAGATAATCGGTGTTATTCACGATACATAACAGAGCGTAGGCGCCAAAGCTGTTGATGGATCCGCTTACCCGAAACACTTCGTAACTGGCAGATTTGAAGAAGATTACCATCGTTTGGCAAATAAATAAATGACAGTTACATACGAATTGCCAAAATGTTATCATGTTAAGCTTTATGGTGAACCTCAAACAAGGGAATTGGTAGTTCGTAGTGATACTAATCCACAAATGGCTTGGGTATGCAGGGCATTCGCAGCTTATATGGACTGGTTAAGCTCTTTATAAAGAATTGATGCACCTCTTGATGGAAATAAATGTTGTGATGTTGTATCCATCAAGGGGTGCATCTATTGATTTCCAGGCAGTGTATTTCCTATAGAATGTTTGGGTAAGACAGATCTAAGAGCTTGCCCCCTCTTTTTAAATAGCCAAATGGGCTTTATGTAACAGCATTAAACCATGATTTGCTACTTCCTAGTCAAAGGTGGTATGAGGGGGAGGGATATTTTTATAGTCATCAATATCTTTTGGTATGTTGTCTTGGAATAAAAAAGCTGTAATAGATAATACATATGAAGTCATTGAAACCTTTCATTTCACATTATGCTATTATAGATATTGAAGGGCTTGAAGGGTTTTCACCTTCAGCTTGTCAGGATGTACCTTTTCATCGGCTAAAGATTAACTAGTCACATGGTATTTACAGCTTAGTCAATTGCCTTAAAAAAAACAATCTGGAACTGAGTGTATATGAGCAAAATGGCATAATTCAATTCACATACTTGCGAGGGGTCCTGCACCAGCCGAGCAACTGCCATTGAGATAAACGAGAATGCTAACAAATAGCACACTCCAGGTATTTTGAAGCTCCTTGGCTTGCACATATTTATCAATGTCTGATTTTCAGCAAATGAAGCAGAACCAATTGATATTCATAAGCCAGCTGATTTTATAATCTGCCCCCCACTATTTTTGTCCGAGCACACCAGTGTTACGATTTGCTAAAACCAACACATAAAAATGCTAAACTATTAGAGTAGTGCTCATAATGTACCTAAATTAATTGGAAACATTATAATCCACAGCATTTAAGAGGCAAAGGGGGGTTGTATCGCACACATCTTATCTGCTGTTAGTGAAGGGTGGAAACACAAGGCCACATTAAGGATAACGCTGGATGCCAACAGCACACTCCAGCTCATTGTCATTCACAATCCAACTGTGCCATATCACTAGAGCCATGGCAACAGACTTACCGACCGAGGGCTCGTCTCTGCAGAAATAAAGCCATTGAATCATGTTAAAGCGTGTCGATGCTGTTGCTTGACAGACATTGTATGGAATCATTATTAATACTTTAGACAATATATCATGCCTTTTCTTATTTTAGGAGAGGGACAGTTGTCTGAATTCATTATCACAAGTGTTCCAAATGTGAATCATTCTTTCAATATAATTGAGACTGGCTAAGGTTCATATCCATAAACAATAAATTACTGGCACCACCTGCCGTGACCTTTGAATAACAGTAAAAATCCATTCACGGATATGCACAGACAGGATTGTTAGAGGTAGTTAACCCAAAAATGAAAATTATTTACCCTCCTTCTGTCATTCCAAACCTCGAGGATTTCCTTTCTTGTGTGAAGCATTACATTAGGTATTTTGAAGAATATTCCAACTGTTTGTGTCCACTGAGACATTTTTTTTCCCTCCAAAATATCTTCTTTTGGGTTCCACAAAAGAAATCCATGCAGGTTTGAAATGACATGGGTGCGTAAATGATTTTAATGAAAATTTTAAAGAACTTTCATTTTTGGAACAATCCTTTTAAGGCTTTGTTCAGAATTGTATACCTCCATACTACTTTTACTGAGGTTTTTTAATCCAATGGACTGTAAATTAATATATGTACACTACCGTTCAAAATATTGGGATCAGTATGTTTTTTTTTGTTGAAAGAAATTAATACTTTTATTCAGCAAGGACACATTACATTTGATATTGTAAAAGACTCTTACATTCTTACAAAAATTCTAATAAATGCAATGTTCTTTTGAACTTTCCATCAAACTTTTCATCAAAGAATCCTAAAGAAAATGTATTGCGGTTTCGACAAAAATATTAAGCAGAACAACTGTTTCCAACATTGATAATAATAAAAAAAAAATTCTGGGCACCAAGTCAGCACATTAGAATAGAATTAGAATGACTGCTGAAAATTCAGCTTTGCCATGAAAGGAATAAATAGAAAACGTATTTTCAATTGTAAAAATATTTCACAATATTACTGTTTCTACTGTATTTTTGATCAAATTAATGCTGCATAAGCATAAGAGACTTCTTTCAAAAACATTAAAAACTCGACCCCAAACTCAGGAAAACAATTTACCCACACTATCAACAAATACTTTAACATTACTCTAAGTCTCATAATTTATGCATTATTTAACATTTTCATAATGCTTCAAAAATAAGAGCTTTTGAGAGTCACTCTCAAAACCGCTCCACTCACAGATTTTCAGTTTCATCAATAACAGATGAATCAAAATTAATTTCAACCATTATTATGAAAATAAATATATTTTAACAAAAGAATAACATTTCCTTCTTGACTTATTTTATTAAAATAAAATAAAAAATGTATTTAATAAATGGTAAATAACCATATTTATTTCTGAGATGATAACTGGACTGGATAACTGGCCTTTATTAAACATGCAACATAATGAGGTCATGAACACATACTGTACTGCTGTTTAAAACAGCACAATCAGCCCCAAAGTGCGTAAAACATCCGCAAAAACAGCCCAAAAGGCCGTAAACGTCCGAATAACAAATGATTCTGGTGCGTAAGCTCAAAAACATATGAGTTCAACACAGAGAGGAGCCTTCTATTCTTCTATCGTAGAAAATTTGTTATGCAAAAAATCTTTATTTAGAGGCCAAATACAAAGACAAAACGATTTACATCATTATCTGCAGTGGTGTAAAGTATTTGAGTAAATGTAATTAGTTACTATACTTAAGTATCTTTTTGTCTATTTTGTAGAGTATTACTGAGTACTAAAGATTAGCAACTTGACTCTACTTATTTACACTGTTAAAGAGTTGGATTCTCATGCTAAACATGGCCAAAATGTCCAAAGACGAGTTGGACGTATGACGAAGTTTTGAAGTTTTTTTCCGAGTATGGCCCTGTATAGTCTCAGCCTCAGACGTCACGGACCGTTGGCTGAACGTCTGATGCACATGGCACACTTATCTGGAAACACTTCAGGAGTTTCGAAGTCGTCACCGCGAGACGAGTGTGTTGCATTCTTTAACGGTCCGCCAAGAATCAAATGCAGCGACTCCAAACTCCCTTGTTGAAGAAGAATGCCGTTGTGTTTAACTGTGACAATGAGCACTTACCAAGATTAACTAAATGCTGGATTTTCAAAAGTATGTGAAGTTCGCGGCTCCATTGTTGCAGTAAACTTGAACAACGTTCATGAATTAATAATTTGAAGACGCACACTGGTCTGTTATTGCGGGGAAAGCGACTACATTTTCACGCCCCTAAACATGACGTGGAACAAAACGAACTGTGATTGGTTAAATTACATGTCAACGTTACGCCAGTCAAACGTCCTCTAGGGCGGTCCTTGACCAATGAAAGTTGCGATGGAGTCCAGACCTTCTGCCGTCAGTCTGAAGGTCTGGCTACGCGAGACTAGGCCCTGTATGACATCATAAAGGGTGGAATTGCTTGTATGGGTTTTTCTCCCGAATGAGCATGTGTTCACATCAACCAGAGCGAGAGAAAGAGCACTACCATCAACGAGCTTCATTCGGGTTACAGAAGCCGTCGGCAACGCTGTCATTTTGTATTTAGACCACAAAATCAACAATGTCACTAAATAAGTGTGTTTCTGGTTGTGAGGAAAAGATAACCTTGTTCAGCGTCCCAAATAACCCAGTGTTAGGAAACCGTGGATGCAGTTTGTTTTTCCGGAGCAGCAATTCAGTTCTGCGAGTGTGTTTGTTTGTTCCCGGTCACAAGTCGAAACCGCTGGCGGTGAGTGAAACTATCAAATGTCTGTTTTGTTGGCAATCGGCGTGTAAGTGCGTATAATGTAAACAACACGAACGTACAGTGAATCAAAAGTAATCCAGGGATAATGCCATGATGTATTTTGTGTGTGTGTGCATGCTCGTGTCTCTTTAGCTCCGCCCACTGCAAGCCTGCACGAGCTCGGCTGTTTTCGGAAAGAATCGGTACCATAGATATACATAATAAAGGCTAGATGTCTAGTCGGCGCTGCTGGCCAATGGAGGTCGACATCCGCACCTGGCGGCCATCTTGTCACAGGCAGCTCGCTCACTCGTAACATTGTTTTCATGGTGCTTGCACTTTTTAAATAACCATAACTTGCTAAATTTTCTACAGATTTTCAAACTGTTTGGTTTGTTATAAACGTTAGAGATGTAGTTATGACACTGCATACTTATGAAAAATTATTCATAATTTGTTCAAGCATCCATAATTATAGCCACGTTAATAACGTTTGTAAGAAACCAAACCATTTGTAAATCCGTCAAGATTTCAGTGAGATAAGAGTGTGTTCATGCAGATCACTCACTTTACATCAGGCACCACAGAGCCCTGCCTGTGACAAGATGGCCGCCGGTGATGACGTTAGAGACTCCGCCGTAAGACATCTAGCCTTTATTATGTATATCTATGATCGGTACAGCTTATCTGTCTTTTCTTTTACAGCGTATCTGCATTTATTTCCGCTACAAAAGAAGTGATATCGCCATCTACAGGGCATTGAAGGTACTATATCTTTGCATTTTGTGTTTTGCGTTTTGCCCTTACCCAAAGTTGTCAACAAGGCTACTTTATGAAAATATGAGAGCATTTTGAGTGCTGAATTGCAGGCATTTCATATATGGGAGGACGTGGCAGCAGCTGGTGATAGGGCGAAACCAGCATGTCCAGTGAAAGTAGGCTTTAACTATTTCATTTTGCTTAACATTATTTTATTTATCTGTTATATTGAAGGATATCCATTTGGAAGGATATTGGCTGCCATTTCTGAGCACTTGAGCCTAAAGGGTTAGTTCACCCAAAAATGAAAATTAGCCCATGATTTACTCACCCTCGAGTCATTCTAGGTGTATATAACATTCTTCTTTCAGACGAATAAAATCGGAGTTATATTAAAAAAGTCCTGGCAGTGAATTTTCATTTTTGAAGTCCATGAAAGTGCATCCATCCATCATACAACTGCTCCACAGCAGTTATATTCGGCAGCAGGTTTTCTTAGACAGCTGTGTGTGTGGATCGTGCAAGGCCAAACCGGCGAAATGAAAGTCTCAAAATCCAAATGAATCAAATAGGATCGACTCACAAATGAGTCAATGAATGCATGCGCGTCACCGGATCAGCAAATGCACATCTTACTCATTGCACGCACAAATTCTGACTTGCATTAATACAAAATCGAAGTTTTGTATTCACAACTATGTCTCTATTTGTACAAATCGCTGCACATTCATGTAATTCTGTATTTTGCACACACAAGTTAAAAGGCATTTGTTTGTGGATAGTAAAACATGTCTGCAACATTTATCAAGTTCATGGATAATTCTGTGTGCACTTATTAATCATTTTGAGTCTAAAATCATCCCATATAGCGTAAGCATTTTGAACTGCGAGAGGCACTACACTTTTTCCGTAAGTTGAATACGGAAGGCGATCTGGTGGAAGCTATATCATTTACTTTATAAAGTTTTAAATAGGGATATTTTTCTTACACAAACGCATCGCTTCGCTTTGAAGGCCTTATTAACCCCCCGGAGTCGTGTGGAGCAGTTATATGATGAATAGATGCACTTTCATGGACTTCAAAATCTAAACAACAATTCACTGCCATTATAAAGCTTGGAAGAGCCATGAATTTTTTTTTATATAACTCTGATTGTTTTCATCTGAAAGAAGAACGTAATATACGCCTAGGATGACTTGAGGGTGAGTAAATCATGGGCTAATTTCATTTTTGGGTGAACTAACCCTTTAACTGAGACTTGAGTGTTTGTAGATGTTTAAGAGGCTGTTGTGTTGACTGTGATTTATTGCAATTTTGATGTGTGCGGTTTTATTTTGGTTTCAGAAAATAAATGTGATTGCTCTCCTCACAAACCAACCGTTTCTTGTTTTTCACTGGCATGTCTCTTAGTTGTTGAGGACTAGTGCATCTTTGAGCCTACATTCAGTAAAGTACTGTTAAAATCAGATACTCTAGACTTCCACTCAAGCCATATTGGAATTGGAGACTTGTAACTTGTAATGGAGTCATTTTCGCTGTAAGGAATCTGTACTTTTACTCAAGTATGGTTTTCAGGTACTCTTTACACAACTGGTTATCAGTGTCTGTGTCAAATGTTCTTTTATCTGTACAATTATGTGCGCGAGCTCCTCTCCTTGTTGCATTCTACTGTTTGAAATATGCATCACTGCATAATACATTCTCTCTCAATGTTATTTTAAACAATAGAAGGCAGTTTGCAGTATGTTAGTATTTCATTCCAAACATAGCCTTTGTCTTTTAAGGAAAGTTTTTTTTCCCCTCATTATTAATTCTGCTCGACTGCTAAAGGCAGACTGCAGTGTGTGTTTCTTTGTGAGTGACCTACTTCTTATGCCGCATACAAGGTGATAAACATCTGCCCAAATAGCTAAACCTCATTAGCAAACACTACCTGAACACACTCTATATGTCAGCAGAGCATTTCAACATGTACAAAGGTCTCTCTGGATCATTTAATGATCAGAAAGCATGTTAATGCTGCTCTCTGAGCAGAGAAATAACGGTTGCCGCATAACCACTTACGTTGATGCGGACATGTGTTGTTGACTCTGTAAAGTCCACAGAGGCATGTACGTATGTCAATGTTTGCACTGAAGTACTTCCTGACGGGGACTGTCATATGGATGGTCACATTTCCTGTTTGCATGCTACAGATATGTGCACATGTACAAATGTACTCACCCTTTTCTTAAGAGCTTCTAGGGAGTCAAACTCCAGCTTGGCTAGTTTGACTTGGATGTGTTTAGGAACATCTGGAATGACGAATGCCAGGATGAACTTGAAGGCCAGGAGAACATGCTGCAATAAACAGAAAAGGACAAGTTTAAAACAGCTTTCATTTCATATCTATGTAATTATAAGCAAGTGATACACCTCAAATATAAAAAATTTGTATGATTTGTTTAAGGGTTTATTTAGCAATTCACACTTGAAAATGTGCAATCTAACGTCTCACACATTCCAGACAGATCAATGGCATTTAACGGAAATTCTTTTTCATATTGTGAACCTCTTTTGACAAACAGAGACACGTGAAATCAAAAGGGAACATATTTCAGTCATACTGAATGGCTGGATGAATTTTATGGCTCTCTATGTGTTCAATGGCCACATTAGTGAGATGAATGCTGCTGGCAGAGTGTCAACTGTCATTGCAGCTCCGGTGTATTAAATGAATCACCACATGCTCACTGCCTCTGAAACTGGCTCACTATTCACCTTTGTGAGATTTAAAGGGATCTGAAGAACTACTGACAGTTTAAGTAAATGTATAAATAAGAATTGCATACTTTAACCTCTTTTAATAGAAGGATGTCCTGGTTGTCCTTAAATTCTGACCTTGAAGTTAACATGAAATTTAGATATTGCAGTGCACTGAATACATACAATTAAGGAAGTAAATGGGTTGCGATAAGGGTTTCCTGTTGACTAACAAAACAAACAGGGTTATTTAATGTTGCCGTTAAAGGGATATTTCATCCAAAAATGATTATGTCACTATTTACTCCCCCTCATGTCCATAGGACTTTTATTCATCTTCAAAACACATTCCCCCAAAGTTTTGATGCTTCAAAGTATTCTAGAGAGACATGATTGCTTTATAATATGATGAACACATTTTATTTAGGCTTTTATTCATTTATAAAGATTGATCAATACACATACAGATAGCAAACTAAATATTGTAAACAGAAGCACAACCGTGCTTGTTTGATGCACAAGAACAATCCTCATTGGTTCTTGCAGAAGATCAAACGTGCTCGTTGGTTCTCGTCTGTCAAGCAAGTGTAACCCTCCATTTGCCATATTTGACATGCTCTATGTACGTGCATTGATATGTGAATAAAAGCCTAAATTAAATCTGTTCATCATATAACCGTGTCTAATCAAAAGACTTGGCTTAAACGATTCATTTGGATTATTTTTTGCGAAGTCTTTAAGAACCTTTTGAGATGTCAAAATGTTGATTGTGTGGAGTTTGCAGGGACAGAAATCTCTCAGATTTCATTAAAAATATATTTATTTGTGTTTCAACAATTTCAAGCAATTTTTTATTTAAAAGATGTCTAATAGCCGTCCAAACACAGCCCTGACGTCTAGGCTAAAACAAGGCAAAAGTCAGTGAAAATGTAATAGACGTCTAACCAAAGAAATAAAACCAAACACGTTTTAATCACTGTTGACTTTGCTTACATGATGGAATAATATAAATCCCACAAGTTATTTTGGCCAAATCGACATGTAACCAAATTCAGGGTTATTTTGGCTAGAAGGTTAAGCCGGACTATATCGGGTTTATAGTTGACAGAGACGGTGAAATGGCGGCTATTGCTTGCTGGGAAAGATGAACGAAAGTCTCATGGATTTGAAGCAACATGAAGGTGAGTAATTGAAGGTAAGTAAAACCCTTTAAACATTTCTTAAATGCAGCAAAGTTAGCTCTCATATAAACAAAATGAATGCAAGTGATGATGGTCTAAAAATTCAATATAAAACTGCATCTGTTTTAAAGCGACAGTTCACCCTAAAATGAAAATGTTGTCATCATTTACTCACCCTTATGTTGTTCCAAACCTGTATGAATTTATTTCTCGGTTGAACTAAGAAGATATTCTGAAGAATACTGGTAATCAAACATTTGACGGCAGAAGGAAAGTACTATGGAAGGTTATTATAGGTTACTACAGGTTTGGAACAACATAAGGGTGAGTAAATGATGACAGAATATTCACTTCAAAATGCTCCTGAAAGTCAGAGAATAGACTTTTGCTAAAGCTGGGACTCATGGAAGTAGATTTCTGTGAAAACCAAAACTAAAAATCTGGTTTTCTGTTGTGGATGTCATAGAATTATGTCATTATAAATGTAGTGAAAGGCTGAATATTTTGATAACACACCAAAAGCCAAATTGCTCTTCTGAGACACTTAGCATATAAGCACACACATATACAGTCAAACCAAAAATTATTTAGACACCAGATATAATTTTGTACTAGTGGGTGCAGGACACTATAGTTCATTTATGTAAATAGGATAGCAAAAATTTCTTCATACAGTGGACTACCAGGAAATTTGGAACCAAAATTATTCAGACACTTTGACCTGACCATGTTTTGCTTATGTGTTTTTTCTTAAATTGCTAATGTGACCTTTTACTCCACAGACTGAACAAAATTAAGCACTGCTTGGTAATTGGTTGACCTAAATTGGTATTATCTAATTGTGTACTTAAATTTAACAGCTGACAGCTGATTGGTTGATTGTAATCCATTACATACCCATACATAATCAAAGTTATCTGACATTATTAGATGAATTTGCTCTGAGACAGTTTATCTCTGAGTTCTTGTCATATTTTATTACCATTTTCTAAACTATAGTGAATAAACTGTGATAATGTGAGAAAATGTTGAAGGTGTCTGAATAAATTTTGGTTTGACTGTATAATGTCATTATTTTAGGCTATGAATGATAACACCTATGATCCATAAGTATATGACAGCAACTTTAGCTTTATTGTGTTAGCAAACCATCCTTTCACCTCATTTTCATTCATATTTACCAGTCTAAAGGTGTTCTCTCCGCAGCTAAAACATGTTGAATATTTAATATCTATATTCTAGACTTCATGAAATATACAAGTAGTCACAGAATCATTAAACAAATCATATTTCGTAGAATGTAAAATGATATACAGACTAACTAAAAAAACTCAACAAATCTTGCCTCAATCCTGTGCTAGACAAAAGTATGGTAATTATTAAAGACCAGAGTAACCCAGATCCAAACACGTCTCTCTGAACTGAGGATATAGTCAAGGGCATCAGGTTCAGTGTTACTGCTGTGGTGGCAGAGGAAACCTCTGGACAACTGAACACAAGCGACTCGTCCTGGAAAAGTCTAAATTGAGGTAAATCTTAAGGAGTCATGGCAAAGACCTCAACTGTCTTACACTTAAAAAACGAATAAATAAGAAAATAATAATGGTGACATACAATTAATTATGTAGGCCAAGATGAAAGAACAAAAATGTTTCACTTGTAGGCAAATATCTTTGCATATTAATTTGCCTGAATTAAATAATTTAATAAAATAATTTGAACGTCAATTAATAACAAAAAACCTGCTGTTCCAAAACCTAGTGAGCTTGGCTTTCAGCCTACATAAGCAGCATCATAACTGAACCTCATAAAACCTCATAATTGCCACTGTAATTAGAGCAATTAATAATGTGAAATGCTCTACATAAGCAGCAATTCGTATGTATGTATGTACCACAAATGCATAATTCCTCATGTAAGGCACAACTAAGTCTTAATTTACACAACTGCTTCCAGTCTGAAGTTGGCATATTGCTAAGCTAATAATGGGATACCCTACTAAAAACAAACAAACAAACCAAAAAAATACACAGCATTTGTAAATATTGGGTGAAGTTGTCAGCGTTAATGGAACTGTATTATTTCTGTACTTCAGTTTTGGAATTAAATTTACTACATCTGCCATATTGAGTAAAAAAAAAAGACTTTGCTTTTGGCAATGTTTTCTGGCAAATTTACATGACCAACTTGAACCCGATGCAAAATGTGCTTCCGTAAATATTTCACCCTCACAAGACATTTCAGATTCCAAATTCCAGTGTAGATTGCTATTGAAAAGACTGGATTTTGCCAGAGAAAATTAGCTTAACATCAGTAAATGTTACCGGTAATAGAACTACCGTGCTTATATAAAATTAAAAGCAGGTCTCCATCAGCAAACCTAAAGAAGCAATTTACATGCAGTACTGCAGTCAGATGTTTGAGAGCGCTGACTGAATGATTCATCAGAAAAGTACACAAGTACACATTTATCACAAAAGTACATCAGTAACAGACAAGCACAGTCTCCTGCAGGGTACTGCCTAAAACAAGCTGAGAGCGTGTGCAGAAGTGTGACTCAAAATGATGTTGCATTTGAGCATGATGAACTGTGGAAAATGCCACCCTCTCTTCAGTATGATTGCTGTCTGAGAGCGAGAGAGGGGGTGCAGAGACTGAGAATCTCAGATCTGATATAATGAGAGAACAAAGCCCAGACTATTTTTGTATAGTCAAATTTTTTCTCCAAGGTCTTTAACAAACAAACGTATCATGATTGCAGATGTACTTCAAAGGGCAGCAACACTACAAATACACACAAATATGGAATTGTTTGAATAGGTAAACAGAACCCTATTAATACAATCCTATCAAAGGAGCTATAATATCACAAGCAACCAGAGAATCATAAAAACTTATACTGGAATAGAATAGAATAGAATAGAATAGAATAGAATAGAATAGAATAGAATAGAATAGAATAGAATAGAATAGAATAGAATAGAATAGAATAGAATAGAATAGAATAGAATAGAATAGAATAGAATAGAATAGAAAAACAGAACCCTAAAATAATATACAATACCATCAAAGGAGCTAAAATATCACAGGCAACCAGAGAATCATAAAAAGTACACTGGAATAGAATAGAATAGAACACCCGTAAGACCTCCGTTCATCTTCAGAACACAAATTAAGATATTTTAGTTGAAATCCGTTGGCTCAGAAAGGCCTCCATTGGCACAATGTACTTTACACTCTCAAGACCCATAAAAGGTACTAAAGACGTCGTTACAAAGTCCATCTCACAACAGTGGTTCTACAATAACTTTATAAAGTGACGGAAATAGTTTTTGTGCAAAAAAAAAACCTAAATAACGACTTATATAGTGATGACGATTTCAAAGCGTTATGAATCAGTGAGTCGAGTTTGGATCTCCAAAGTCACATGATTTCAGCAGTTTGGCGGTTTGACACGCGATCCGAATCATGATTCGACTCACTGATTCATAACGTTTCGAAGCTTCATGATGCTGTGTTTTGAAATCGGTTATCACTATATAAGTCGTTATTTAGGGTTTTTTTGCGCACAAAAACTATTCTCGGCGCTTCATAAAGTTATTTTAGAACCACTGTAATGAGATGGACTTTGTAACGACGTCTTTAGTACCTTTTAAGGGTCTTGAGAGTGTAAAGTGCATTGTGCAAATGGAGGCCTTTCTGAGCCATCGGATTTCAACTAAAATATCTTCATTTGTGTTCCGAAGATGAACGGAGCTCTTACAGATGTCGAACGACATGAGGGTAAGTAATTAATGACAGAATTTTCATTTTTGGGTGAACTAAACCTTTAAGGTAATCTACTAGAGTTAATAATTACAAAGTCAGAAAAAAATAAATGTAACAATTTATCATTAGTCAGGTAAATGTATCATGCCAATTACATAATCAATTCAAAATGAATCAATACATAACATCAAATGCTCTGAAGTAAAGAGTAGGATACCTAGAAGACACAGCATTACGGGCTGACCTGAGTAAAGGATCGTGCCCTGACCCTTCTGCAACATCCCTTAAATACTCCGACCAAGACAGAAACCTCTTTCAAATGTAAACACATGTAAATTAATCAAGTCCTGTAGACCTGTAATTTACACCTCATCGAGGACAGGAGGTAAAGACCAATTGGCAAACACCACAATAAGCAAAATATCTCTAAACTCTTAAAACCTTTGTTACCTTTTGCTTAACTTCTGTGGGAATGAGACCTTTATACTTATTTATAGTACTTGTTCACAATAACACATGTAGATTTTGGGTGAATTATAGAGGAGAGATGGGGGAAGAGGCAGTGAAGGGAAAGAAATGTAAATTAAGGCAATACTTGGGTGATGTTGTTTCGGATGGGGATGGGGAAGAGTGAGTTCAGATGTTAATTTTCTCAGAGAGTCGCCATCTTCTTCTAGTTTTCATAGTAGTATATAACTAAAGCAAGAAAGGAAAGGGTATAGCCAATGATTTTTTCAGACTGTTGGTGACCAATCTCATGTGTGACCGGGGAACTGGAGGAAAATGCGTGTCGGAGAGGTGTCAGAGTGTTTCCAGGCTAGCCGTCATCCTCTTTAAGACATGAGTGGAACGGAGCGAGAGAGAGAGAGAAAGAAAGAGAGAGAGAGAATGCATGCCAGCCACATCTGATCTTGCAGCATGTCAGACATGGTTAGGGAGTCATGGAACAGAACAGTCTTCAGTTTAACAGCCCTGGAAGAGCCTGTCTGCCTGTTAACAAGAACACTCGCTGGGTGGGGTGTACACAAATACACACGCTCTCATTTTGACTGATTGCTAATTTAGCCACTGACATCTAGACAGTCGCAGTCAAATCCGATTATATGAGAACCGTATTTGCTCTTTGAAATAGTCCTGTAGAAAGCCATGCTGCAGATAAAGTTAACAACGAGAGATTCTTAGCTATGGTATAGTACGACAATGACGTCACACAGTGTCAGGGATTATGTATTTTTGTAGGCCAAACCCCCAGAAACGAGTTAGAATTTTTAGCACTTCTGGTTTCATCATCCTTTAAGGGATAGTTCACCCAAAAATTAAAATCTGATGTTTATCTGCAAGATATAGGTGACTTTGTTTCTTCAGTAGAACACAAATTAAGATTTTTAACTCTAACCGTTGCAGTCTGTTAACGCATGATGTATTAGAGGTAAAAAATGATATAAATACTGTTCGGTTTCTTGCACAAACTGATCGTTTTGTGTCTTAAGACATCAATGTGTCATCACGAGCCGCAGGCTTTAATTTGGATTTGTCTGTGCTTTTTTTTTTTACTCTCACAGATTTTGTTACCATTCACATGCATTATATGACTGACAGACTGCAACGGTTGGAGTTAAAAATCTTCATTTGTGTTCTACTGAAGAAACAAAGAAACACCTATATCTTGGATTCCCTGGGGGTAAGCAGATAAACATCAAATTTTCACTTTATCCCTTTAAGTCAATGCTTTTTTGGTTGTTTGTATGTTTTTTAATGGGTTTTTGGTCAAATGCCTGAAATAAGGAATGTGGTGAACACAAGCTCAAGATATTTTCATGTTTTATTCTATTACATAAAATACATTAGTAATAGTTTGTTTTAAAGCTTTTACCTGTCTTGAAAAAGGTGGTTGCTAGCAAGTGGCTTAGTGAGATTAAAGAGGTTGTCGGAGACATTAACGTCATCACGCCAAACAGAAAAAACTCTCTCTCGTCCGCTTTCACAGCCTCATATTTATAAACGTGCTCTTGCAAAATAAGTTGTCAATGAGAATCAGGATGATGCAGCACTCTATTTGACTTTGTATGGCTTATCCTTGTTTTTAAGCAATCAGATAGGGCTCCAATGGTATTTGTCTAATGTAACACACACAAATACACAATGTAACCCTTTTTTGAATGGAAGAAATTAATATAGAGTAGGGTGATAGCATGAAACAATATATAAACTAGACCATTAAAAAAAAAAAAATTCTAGCAATTGTGAGTTTATATCTCGCAATTCTGACTTTTTTCTCGCAATTGTGTTTTTATCTCCCCCTTCCGACTTTATTCTCACAATTGTGACTTTTTTTTTTGCAATTGTGAGTTTATATCTCGCAATGCAGATTTTTTTTCGTGCAATTCTGACCTTTTCCTCGCAATTTTGACTTTTTCTAGCAATTGTGAATTTATATCTCGCAATTCTGACTTTTTTCTTGAAATTCAGAGTTTTTCTCGCAATTGTGAGATTTTATCTCGCCATTCCGACTTTTTTCTCACAATTGTGACTTTTTTTTTGGCAATTGTGAGTTTATAACTCGCAATTCAGATTTTTTTTCTTGCAATTCTGACTGAGTTAGTTTTTATCTCGCCATTCCGACTTTTTTTCCCACAATTTAGTTTTTTTTAGCAATTGTGAGTTTTTATCTTGCAATTTTGACTTGTTCTAGCAATTGTGAGTTTATATCTCGCAATTGCAAGTTATCTCGCAATTTTGACTTAATTTCTTGCAATTCTAACTTTTCTTGAAATTTTGACTTTTTCTATCAATTATGAGTTTATATCTTGCAATTCTGACTTTTTTCTCACAATTTTGACTTTTTCCTATCAACTGTGAGTTTATACCTCACAATTCTGACTTATTTTCATGCAGTTCAGATTTCTTTAGTTGCGAGTTTACTTTTTTCTCACAATTGTGAGTTTATCCAGGAAAGGTTTCTAAACACAGACTGGAGTATGTTTGCTTCTCAAGCCACCAGTGGCGCTCACACGGACATTGACTCATTCACTTCCTCTGTATTGGATCATATCAATACCACCATCGACAGTGTTACAACCCAGAAACAGATCACCACATACCCTAATCAGAAGCCTTGGATGAACAGGGAAGTTCGACTCCTGCTGAAGTCACGCAATACTGCCTTCAGATCAGGTGATGCACAAGCCTACAGTACATCCAGGGCAAACCTGAAGAGGGGCATCAAAAAGGCCAAGCACTGCTACAAGCTAAAGATAGAGGGTCACTTTTCCAACTCTGACCCTCGACGCATGTGGCAGGGCATCCAGGCCATCAGTGACTACAAACCCCCCCACTCCACCCCCGCAGCCACTGATGTCAACTTCCTGAACGAGCTAAATTACTTTTATGCTCGTTTTGAAAGAGACAACAGAGAAACTGCCACCAAGCTCAAACCCTCAGCTGACCACCCACCAATCACACTCTCCTCCACAGATGTCTGCAAGGCACTGAGCCGGATCAGCGCACACAAGGCTGCTGGACCAGACAACATCCCTGGACGTGTGCTCAGGGCATGTGCGGAGCAGCTCGCTGGGGTTTTTACAGACATTTTCAACCTGTCTCTTGCCCAAGCAGCTGTACCTTCATGCTTTAAACGCACTTCCATTGTGCCAGTGCCAAAACACTCTAACCCGAGGTGCCCTAATGACTACCGCCCTGTAGCACTCACACCCATCGTTATGAAGTGCTTTGAGCGGCTGGTCCTGGAACACCTAAAAGACTCTCTACCATCCACATTGGACTCACACCAGTTTGCCTACCGCAGCAATAGGAGCACAGAGGATGCAGTTTCCATGGCACTGCACTCTGTGCTCACCCATCTGGACCATAAGAACACGTATGCACGCATGCTGTTTGTTGACTTCAGCTCCGCATTCAACACTGTCATCCCATCCAAGTTAATAGCCAAACTTGGAGACCTGGGCATCAACACTTCAATGTGTAACTGGATTTTGGACTTCCTAACTGACAGACCCCAGAATGTTCGTTCAGGATTCACCTGCTCCACATCCATCACACTCAACACTGGTGTACCACAGGGCTGTGTGCTAAGCCCGTTTCTCTACTCCCTCTTCACCTCCGACTGCAAGCCTGTGTATGGATCTAATTCTATCGTCAAGTTTGCGGACGACACTACGGTGATCGGGCTCATCAGCAACAACGATGAGACTGCCTATAGGGAGGAGATCCAGCACCTGGCCACATGGTGCGCTGATAATAACCTGCTCCTCAACACCACCAAAACGAAGGAGCTCATCGTGGACTTCAGGAAGGACTCAAGAGGCACACACGACACCATCCACATCAATGGAATGGCTGTTGAGCGTGTCTCCAGTTTCAAGTTCCTGGGGACCCACATCTCGGCGGACATGTCTTGGACGACCAACACCTCCAGCCTGGTCAAGAAGGCTCACCAGCGCCTCTTCTTCCTGAGGACACTGAGGAAGAATCAGCTCTCCTCGGCTATCCTGGTGAACTTCTATCGCTGCGCAATAGAAAGCATCCTGACCAACTGTGTGGCAGTGTGGTATGGGAGCTGCTCTGTTGCGGAGCGCAAGGCACTGCAGCGGGTGGTGAAAACTGCCCAGCGCATCACAGGGACTCCACTACCTGCCATCGAGCTCATCCAGAGGAAACGCTGTCTGCATCGAGCTCGCAGCATCCTCAAGGACTCCTCTCACCCAGCCCACAGACTGTTTTCTCTCCTGCCCTCCGGCAGGCGTTTCAGGATCCACCGGACCAGGACCAGCAGACTAAAGAACAGTTTTTTCCCCAGAGCTGTCTCTTTATTGAACTCAAACCCCCGTTGATCCACTTCCCTCATAAACTGATAACTCTCCTACCTCACATCTTCCTTCACTTTGTTATTTGCACTACCGACTGTTTATCACAGTAACAACTGTTTACATATGCATCTTGCACTGCCATATCTTAACTGGATTATGCTCATTTGCACTGCCGACTGTATTTATAGTACCAATGTTTACATTTGCATTTTTGCACTGTACTTCTAAATGTAATATGCAACCACTTTCCACTGCACTTTACACTTTTTTTCCGGATAGCTCTGTCCATAATTTATTGCACTACCCTAATCCACTGCTATTCCTCATATTAGCCTAACATATTATTGTATACCTCTATCTGTAAAATTCTGTTTATAGTAATAGCCATCTGTATATTGTATTCATAGTACATATTCACCTGTAAATTCTGTTTATAGTAATAGCCATCTGTATATTTATTCACTGTACATTTTCACCTGTAAATTCAGTTCTGTTTATAGTAATAACGTCTCTCTATTTATACATATTTATACATATTCAGTACATATCCATGTCCTGCACTTACGCATCCATTGTATATCCTGCACTTGCTGCTATTGCACTTCTGGTTAGACCTAAACTGCATTTCGTTGCCTTGTACTTGTACTTGTGTAATGACAATAAAGTTGAATCGAATCTAATCTAATCTAATCTAATCTTATATCTTGCAATTCTCACTTTATAACGTGCAATTGTCAGTTTATATCACGTAATTGTGAGAAAAAAAGTCAGAATTGTGAAATGTAAACTCGCAATTACAAGAAAAAAAGTAAAATTTTATCTTACTGTGAGATAAAAAGTTGCAATTACCTTTTTTATTTTTTATTCAGTGGCGAAAACAAGCTACCATAAATAACAGATACATTTACACAAGTACAAAAAGCTACTGTATAACTAAAAAAAGCTAAACTGTTAGCCTAGTTATTTAGTTAGTTAAAATTACATTGCATTTAAGCATTGTTTCAACTGCAATCCATAGCGGTGCTGTGAGGCAGTATATTTGCCCCTAAATGTTTGAAACACCTTTGTTTTGCTTTATTACGTGTGTGTGCACGTGCTTGTAAACAAATCTCTCTCTATCAGAGGTCACAGTCAGCCTCCCTACCATCAGGCTTTTCAGTTCTTCCTGATCCTCAGCCGTCTCCTGTCACCGTGGCTACACTGTTGCCTAGTTACTGCTCTCTGAGGCATGTCATCGTGTAATTACCTGAGTATCGAATGGCCCAAAAATAGGCAGCAGTCATGGCTCTGAGAAATACCAGCAATGACACACACACACACGCTCGCTCACAAACCTCTCTGATTCATTCCACCGCGAGACAGTGACAATGCACACAAGCTAAGTAAAGTAGAGATAACAAAGCGAGGGAACATTTGCATTATCCATCATTCAAAGATGACCTTTGAGGGCACGGAGATTATTTCTGCATTAATCTTTTTTGGATGCTTTTCTCATTTATGCAACAAAACAAACAAATCCACGTTTTCCTATATTTAAATACCATCAGATCTACAGCATATCTATTACAATGGCTCATAGGGTTGAACGAACACTTAATCCCAAGTATTAAACTTCTAAAGGTATAACTAATCCTGCCCCGTTTGTGCCACAGACATGAATGACACCTCAAACCAGGTGGCTTTTTGAGGAGATGCGCTATTACTTTTCAAAATAAACACACTTATGATTTTTGCTTAGTAGATAAAACCCAGCTATAGAGCCATACTATATCTGAGGTCCTAAATATGACAGAAATTTGGGAGCCGGATTTTTTAGCTTGGCCAGTAAGCAAGCTTGTTTCCGCCAATTAATCAATTAAGTCTTTTTATCTCACAATTCTGACTTCTTTTTCTCGGAATTGCAAGATATAAAGTCAGAATAGCAGATATAAACTTGCATTTCTGTCTATTTCTTCTCTCAATTGCGAGTTAATATCTCGCAATTCTGACTTTTTTGCTTGCAATTCTGCCTTTTTTCGCGATTGCGAGTTTATATCTCGTAATTCTGACTTTTTCTCACAATTCTTTTTTTCTCACTATAGCGAGTTCATATCTCGCAATTCTGACTTTTTTGCTTGCAAATCTACCTTTTCTCGCGATTGTGTGTTTATATCTCGTAATTCTGACTTTTTCCCACAAATCTTTTTTTTCTCGCAATTGCGAGTTCATATCTCTAAATTCTGACTTTTCTCGCAATTTTGACTTTTTCTAGCAATTGTGAGTTTATATCACACAATTCAGATTTTTTTTCACTATTCTGTTATTCAGAATTATATATTTATATCACGCAATTCTGAGAAAAAGTCAGAATTGTGAGTTTATATAAATTTTTTCTTTTTTTTCTTGCAATTGCAAGTTTATATCTCGCAATTCAGATTTTTTTCTCAGTTTATATGTTTTTTATTTATATCACGCAATTCAGAATTGTCAGTAGTAGTATATCATAATTTTGAGAAAAAAATCTGAACTGCGAGATATAAACTTGCTATTGTGAGAAAAAAAAGAATCAGAATTGTGAGATAAAATTCGCAATGACATTTTTTTATTAAGTGGCAAGCAGACATTTTTCACCAGTTATTATGAAACATCCTGTTTGATTTAATGCTATAATGATAATTTAATGCTATACTATTGTCATGGTTTGCCTGTGTTTTTCTGCCCAAAGGAGGCCATTCACACAGAACTTGTTTTTGAAAAATGTGAGACGCAGGTTAGTGGAATGAAAACAATTGGTCTAGAGACGCAATTTTTTAAAACTATTTTAACTTTAAGCGCTGCATTTTTAGAATGGAGTGGAATGGAGTGGATTTTTTCCAGTGGAATGGAAAAATATGTTCTGTGTGAACAGATTATTTTGTAGCTTTTTGTTCCTGTGTTCACAGTTCCTGTGTTTATGCTGCATTCACGCCATGTCGCAATTACCGAAAGCTCTGTATGCTTTCAAATCACTCTCGCGCTACTTAGATGTCATACACTTTGTAATTTACACATTGGAATTACAAGTTCTACAAGCATATGAAGGCTTTTTACAGTTCAGAATCGTTATGGTAAATACGACATTGTGTGAACCTATAGTTCCTGTTTCCTCAGTTGCCCAGGTTACTAAGTATTCCGTTGTTTGCTACTATGGTTACTTATTAAGCCTACCTGTGTCTTGTTAAGTTCCTCATTCACCCCAGTATATATCTAGCCCTGTGGTTCTCTTAGTTTGTTGGTTATTGACTTTATTTTACTAAAAACTGTTTTGGGGCTGTTCCCCTTGGAAAATTATCTTCTTCTTCTAGGATTGTCTTCTTGTTTTGTTTATTTGATAAAGGTTTTGCACTTACATTAGATCCTCGATTCAACTCTTCCCTGCTGCACCGTGACAACTACAGTATGCAGTAATAATATGAATGATTTAATCGTTTGTCCTGTCCTCCTCTGTTGGTATACTGTATGAAAGAATCTATACATCAGACAGTACTCTGCAGTCCATAAGAACAAGACCCTCCCCCATTCCCATTTGCTGATCCAATGCCAATCCCTGCTCACTCCACTAAATGAACTAACAGAGTCAATAAAATAAATAAAGACAGCCTTGAGAAGCGGCCTGCATAATAGACAGAGCATGTGATTTTCTTGCTACGTATTGTGTGAGCTGTATGCAATAGACATAAAATTGTGTGCATACAGTACAGTGGGTTAATGAAAGAGAATCTTTATAGATATTAAGGAGTGGAATCTTACGGAATTTATAGGCTCTGGTCCACTAACAATTGATTTATCCATTTAGAGGAAGCACCTTCCCTGCAATATTTGCCCTTACAAATAATAGTATTAGTTTCACTGATTTAAGTTAAATTAATTTAAAATGACTGAAATCATTCAAATTTAAGTATTATTGAGATACTATCATAGTTTTTATTAATATTTTGAATTAGTTTATATCTTTATATTTACCGTTATTTTAATTTTAATTAAGTTTTTCTATATATTGTTTCCTTTTTTATTAGTTTTATTCATCTTTATTTCAGTTTTAATTATTTTATTACATGTAGTTAAACTAAATGAAAAGAAGAAATGTTGTCTTGGCAGCTAACTTTATTATATAAGTTTTATTATATCTTACTTTATTTCAATTTTTGTTTATTTTATTTCTACAACAATATTTTTTGTTGTGGTTTTAGATTTAGTTTATTATAATAACCTAGGTTATTCACTTCTAAAACTAGTCATGCTCTATCTTTTGTGTCCGGTGGCAGAATGAAAACCTGTGATGTTTTTTTATTAAATTTTTTTAATGGAACAAATTGTATTCCACAAAAAAATGTATTCCATCTCCCTAATACAACAAATATTATCCTGATAGTAGCTTTCAAATTAAATTATGTATAGAGTGAGTATATATAAACCCATATGTTGCCCTGTGTTGTGTTCTGTCTTCCGATTTGTATTTCCACAGCATTAAGGTAAGCTCTTGTGGATTTATGAATTAATTTCTACTGACATTTGTAATGACATCTGCTTCAAACATCACAATGCTCAGCATGATAACTTTTGCAAATTTTACAATAAGTAAATCCACTGCACCAGCTAATTTCTTTTCGACAGCGATGCCATAGAAATATACAGCGCTACCACAAAAACGGAAGTTCAAAGACAAAATTCTAAATATGGCTGCACACTTGTTTCCTGGTGATAAGGTCTATAGTTAGCATGTAAATAAATGCAAAAACAAAGTAAATTTAATGTCAAGTCCAACATGATTAGTTAAAGATAAAGTGTGTAATTTAATTCGTTGCACCAGAAAAGAATTCACAAATGTTGATTGTTGGAATGAAAATTTTTGGCTGGTTAGCATTGTCTAGTTAAATGTCGATATGTTCCAGAAAGAACATATCAGAAACAGAAACAACTGAGACAGACTAAATCCCAAAGAACTGTGGCAAGGCTCTAAAAAACACTTGAACCTTCACGGAAAGCTACAGTACTGTGAAAAGTTTTAGGCACTTGTGTAAAAATTTTGTAAAGCGAGGATGCTTTCAAAAATAAATGTCATAAATAGATTTGATTTATCAATTAACTTCTATGAAATAACCACCATTGAGTTTAAAAAAGCTTTTGTCCTAAGTACACTTTAGTATGCATACTTGTCCAGGTAGATTTGCGGATATGTTTCTTCAAGCATCTTGGAGATGTCACCACAGTTCTTCTGGATTTAGTCTGTCTCACCTTTTTCTGTTTCTTCATGTAATCCCAGACAGACTCGATGATGGTGAGATATTTCCTGAGATATTAAACTGATATTTCCTACTGACACACTCCAGCAAAAGATATAAATAACTGGCTTAAAACCTTTGTTTGTGAAAATACTAACGTGCCTAAGACTTTTGCACAAAACTGTATATATGTGTGTGTGTTATGTAACATCTACTGTCTGTAGCATCCGCCATGGAAGGTTGAAAGCGACATGACCCTCACATGAAATAAATAGAAGACGTCAGAGATACAATGTAGCCACACATTCAACCACAAACACAGTTGATTTAGAGCAGTGCGCCCTGTGTACCACTACCCAGCATACCCGTATTCCAGTTGCACCAGCCCTAAACAAATCAATTCACTCCAACCAGCAGGAGCAGCCAAACTCGATCCAATCAATCTGAATTGGATCTCCTGAACAACCCTACTATTTGCTTTTGATTTGACATGCATATCCTCTCTGACTTCAGTCAATTTGGATGAAGTTTACTTGATTTAATGTGGCAGAACGAAACAAACAAAGCCACACACACAGACTTGAATGACTAGAGCATTTGCTTTTGAGGTTTGTAAAGACTTTTCTATTCCCTCAACACTCCTGGTTTCGAGTTTTATTTAAAATTCTGTCATGGTACGCTGATGCCGTGCGCGAATCAGTATGGCCTAATTACAACTCCAGTGATTACTGCGAAGTTTAATTAGCGGAAAACAAGACATGGCACAATGAATTCCTCCCCAGATCCCCACCAGGTTCTCACAGAATATCAGGAGTTCTATTTTTCTCTCTCCCAAAAACACAAGTCTCTGGTGTGTTTGTGTGCAAGTGTGTGTTTCTCTCCATGCTTTGGGTCAGTTATTTTGAGTGGGTCTCCTGAGGCCGGCAGCAAAGCTTATCCTTTACTGAACTTCCTGTTTAATTCTGACGTTAACCCATATGAACTGGAGCTCCACAGTAGATCTGGATTCTTCTGTTACACAAACTGACAAGGTCTAACACACTATGTTTCCTGCATTATCCAAACCACCAGGATGGCGGTTAAGGAAACAAGGACTACAGCCAAGTTTAGCACCCTTTAACACTCATTCACGCACAGAAGGAAAACAGCTCACTTATGCCACCTTATGGACCATTTGGGTAATTGCAAACGGGGGTTATAGGTTACCATGGTGTGGGGAAAGGAGAGAATGTTACCTCTATGGCCACCACAATGAGGATCAGCTGAGTCTCTGATTCAGGGAAGTAGGCATTCACTTGTGGAGACAAACCAATCAAGGCACAGTTGGTCACCACGGCGATAATACTCATTGTCTCGAATGCCAACTGGAAGAAAAAAAAGCACAAATGTTATTTTTTGTGTGTGCGTAACAGTGTTATTACTGTTAACTAAAACTTAAACTTAAAAACATTATTTACGTATTTGAAAAATAGGTGAAACTAAATAAATATAAACATTGGATGAAAATCTTAAAGTTGATTTAATTTTAACTTTAAACTCGGCAGACATTGACTACCATAGTATTTTTTTCCCTCACTATGGTAGTCAATGGCTGCCGAGATCTGCTTGGTTGCAAACATTCTTCCAAATATCTTCCTTTGTGTTCAGCAAAACAAAGAAACTCAAACAAGTTTGGAACAAATTGAGCGTGACTAAATGATGACAGAATTTTCATTTTTGGGTAAACTATCCCTTTAAGGTAGCAGTTAGTTAAAATGACTAAAATGGAAATAGAAATATTTTTTTATTAGAAATAGAAATAGAAACAACTACTAAAAATAATTTAGGCACATAACAAAATTGCAAAAACATCTAAACTAAAATTAAAGTGAAAACTGAAAATATAAAAATGAAAGCCAATTCAAAATATTAATAATAATATAAAATAATACTACAATAACACTGTTTAAATTGTAACAAACTTGACTGCATGTTTTCATGATCATAAATTCATTTAAATCTAATATCTTTAAATTCTTACAATTATTTGTCATAGTTTAAGGGAGTGTGATGTATATTGTGTAATATTTTTGTTATTGTAAATTGTATTCTGTATGTTGACGTTTATTGGATGTTGATTGTTGTAAACATAAATACTGTCATGTGAATAAAATTTTACATTTGACACTTCAGTACATTTATAAATTCAGTACTTTTGTACTTTTTACTTGAGTGAAATTTTATAGTACTTATATTTTTAGTAGTTTGTGCTTTCATTTGTGCTTTAACTGAGTACATGATTTGTGTTCTTTGCCCACCACTGTGTGATATCAATGTCTTTTTCTATGAATATGAGCATAACTGAGTCAAATCTGTGTTTCACATGGTAAATCATAGGCCTCTGAACACAATATAGTTCACCCAACAATAAGAAATTATTTCATCGCGTAAGGCTATCGAATGACTTCAGATATCTGTGAACACTACCAGACAAAAGGGTTTTTTTTTATTTATTTTTTAAGAAATTACAACTTTTTATTCAGCAAGGATGCATTAAATTGATAATTGTTACAAACATTTTTGAATAAGCACTGTTCTTTTGAATTAGTATTCATCAAAGACTCCTGAAAAAAGGGTATCGCAGTTTCCACAAAAATACTAGGCAGCACAACACTGATAATAAAAGGAAATGTTACTTGAGCAGCAAATCAGCATATCAGAATGATTTCTGAAAGATCATGTGACACTGAAGACTGGAGTAATGATACTGAAAATTCAGCTTTGCCATCACAGGAATACAAAAATATTAGCATTATCATATTTAAATTAAGAAAACAGTTAATTATATATTATAATAATTTGCCATTTAAAAAAAAAAAAAAAATCTGTATTTTTGATTAAATAAATGCAGCCTTGAGCATAAAAAATGTCAACAAAAAAAACCCCACAATCATACAGACCTCAAACTTTTAAACAGTAGTGTATATAAACTCAAATGGACAACCTTTTTGGTGTCCTTTGGCCTTTTTGGACCTTACTATTAAAGGTACACTACGTAACTTTTGTCCCTCTAGCAGTTAAAAAAACAAAACTGCTGCATTTTGTGGAAGAACATTGTTTTGGTTGTGCTTCGGCTCTGCGTGACTGTGTGGATGAATATGGTTATCCTACTGCTCATAAAACATTCACTACTAGGCTTAGATATATAACTAGTTTAGATGGAACGGATGTCAAGCTAACTAACTGAAGAAGTTACTGTAAATATACCCATTAATAGACACAGTACTTCCTTGAAAATAAATTACAGCACAGCACTACAAAAAAAAACCATAATGAATATGACCCTTCACAACAGATAATGCTTTACAAGGAACTCTGTTAGAGAGAAATTTATCTGTTCAATAAAATACCTTACTCACACCGCTGAGTAATAAAAACGGCATCTCTGTGTCACTTTTACAACATTTAAAATCCCTCACGTTATCGGCAGCTCCGAAAAGCCAAACGTTGATTCTAGTTTTATTACGAGCTCTGTCGTGTTCTCTTTGTGACAGCAGACTCTCCTCTGTTCTGCATTTTAATTAAAAACATTTGATTCCCCCGAGGTTTGAGATTTAGCTGCTCCATGTCAAACTTTCTCATTCATTGTGACAACTAACCTATTCCACTTCCATTCAATACATGCGTCAAACTAGCAAGGGTGAGTGACGCATGTACACAATTTCTCATGAAAACCACCCCGACAGGTCTAAAATATAAGCAGAGGGTAATCAGGGTAAGACAAAAACATGTTTGGGGGAAAAAAAAGTTACATAGTGTACCTTCAAAGAATGAATAGCACTTTTTTTCTGTATTTGTTTTTAACACATACATCCAGTTGACAAATCCCATTATTATTACGGAGTGTCTATCTATTTACACCAAGTGCAAATAGCGTGCCTTGTTGGCAAGTGCTACTTGCACTAGCTCCACCTAACAATGCCTAGTTGGGATTTTAAAAAAGACACGCGTAGTTCAACGTCTTCAGTGGCATAGTCAGAAGAGCGCAAGGTTCGTATAACAAGGTTTTGAAACGATCGAACCAGGTTCGAATCCGCCTTTTGCTGAACTTTTAGAAAATGTTCTAAAAGTGGAAATAAAGTGCCTAACGAAATGTTTAGTAATAATACAACTATTTATTGGGTAGGGTTAGGGGGAGGTGTAGGGAGGGCTTTTATTGTCCCATTAAGGTGGCATCCATTTAATCATTTTAATAAATACAATCATTTACACTCTGTTATTATTGCATCCTATTAATGCACAACAATACTAGGTGCAAATAGTATGTATCTGCACAAAAAAAAGTATAGGATCTAATTACTATTTACACATATTGCAAAAAACTGCTACTTTTACATGGTGTAAATAGAATATCACTATTTCACTTAGTAAAGAGCATCTACAGCTTTTTGCACTTAGTGTAAATATCATCTATCGCTAAGAAATGTTATTTTCACTGTAAATAGAATCTAGTTGCGCCATGCGACTTAGTGCAAATGGCTGCCTTATTATTATGTAGGGTTGGGCAAAAAAATAGATTTTTCGATTAATCGTTTTTTAAAATGTGGTCGATTCAAAATCGATTCTCAAAGGCCATAAATATTTTTTTTCCATATTTATTTCCACAAACATTGAATATAAGATTAACGTAAATCTAATTTATAGTCTTCTCCACTAGATGTCACCCTCTTATTTGCCTTGCGCGATGTTACAAAGGAGCGAGAGGCGCGCCTGTCATTCATTCATTCATTCATTCATTCATTCATTCATTCATTCATTCATTCATTCAGTGCTTAAATGTCGGCTTCCGGTGCGTTGTCGACGTTTGTAATGAAGGTGAAATGCTACAAATCTGCGGAACCATTTGATGAGACATCACCCAGATGTTACAGCCGAGCACACAACCGCTAAAAATGGATCACATACATGCGAATGCTTGCCTTGCATTATGATCATTGTATTAAACTTGAGCGTTCACTTAAGCACGTACGTTAGCCATTATAGACATATTCAAATCAACTGAGTCAATAGACAGCAGGGCTCCAGACTAACTTTTTTCACTAGGAGCACAGTGGCCCCCAACTGAAAATTTTAGGGGCACAACCAGAAATTTTAGGGGCGCACACCGTAAATCAACATGCAAACCAAATCTACTAATTTCCACTGTATTACTAATAGGGATCGGTATCGTTAAGGTTTTAATAGTATTACTACTCTTACCGATACTGCTTATCGATCTGGTACTTTAACAGTATTCTTACCGGTTCTTTTTATTATACTTTATATATTTTTTTTATATATATAAAAAAAAAAACATAATTAAGAACATAATTAACATGGCTTTATAATCTGAAGAGTAAAATATCTATAGCAAAAGTAACCGCAAAGTTTGAACAAAAATATAAAACATCTATTTGTAAATGGACCAGTGTGCAGGCATTCAGAAGGTCTGCTAACATTAATATTACAGTAAAGAACAAACCTACAAAGAAATCTAATAAAGTAATGGAATGTAAAATAACACTGCATAGTTTTCACTGTATAAATTGATAGATTAATGCTTATAAAAGCTAAAGTTATTAATTCAAGAGATGTGAATATTTTCTATTTGCCTTTTGTTCGATTCGAATGAATGGCTCAATCGTCTGCAGGTTTATTAGACACTGCCCCTTTAAGACCGATCGAAAGTAGAACTAATAATATCATATTCTCCTATTTCTCCAAACTATTTACGCCCATTTAAGATATAAACTGTTAAAATAACTACTCTCCAATCCGGTCATTTTGACACAGGCTATTTGTTGTTTATTTGATGGTTTAGACGCGCACACAAAGCCTAAAATATTAAGTGCAAGTCGGTCCATTTCACACACACATAAGCCGCCTTGAAGTTGGAAACGGCATCTCTTGCGCGGATTATTGTGCATTTAATAGCTCTTTATTATCAAACACATCCCGCAGTTTAGCAACAGTAGAGACTGCAGTTTACAACAATCACTGAATCTGACGTTTAGTTTAGGTTTAGGGAGAAATGACAGCGCAGCTGTGAAGGGAAGGATCGCACTCGACTGAACACGGCTATCGGAATAGTTTTACCTCATACCATCTTTTTATAATTCTTGGAAGCCAAAATCGAAAATAAAATTAGATTAATATCACAGCACATCCCTAAAGTTTAAGCAGACTAAACTTTTGTTTAGTTCTTGGCCATCGTCCCTCATTAAGCTGACTGTGGTGTTGTGTTTGCTGTAGCTCGCTCGCTTTCTCTCTCTTCTGGATTGCAAATGGCAAAAATGCCACGGACAAATGGTTTAATATTCTCTCATATAGAAACGGCTGGCAAAGATAGAATTTGCCAGACATAACGTCTATCAATTATAAATAGTAAGTGTATTTTCTGAATTTCTCCAGTACCGACAGTATGCAAATGTACTGGTCGCACATGTGCGACTGGATGTAAAATTCAGTCGCACACTCTCAAATTTTAGTCGCAAAATGCGACCATTTAGTCGCACTCTGGAGCCCTGGACAGACAGGACCAATAATTCAAACCTAATAGCTTATATTATAAACAGATTTCCTCAGATAAAAGTTAGTCCACATAAGCCAGCACGTTAAGGTATTGTTGTTCGTTACCACGGCAACTACTTGTGTCCTGGTATGAATGCACTTCTCGTGTATGAAAAATAACTGCACACGACGGTCGGCAAAATCGCAATAAAAGCTTGTTGTGTACTGAAAATCATCCAATATCCTTTTTATGTTTTAGAATAAATATATCCATAAAAACATTTTATCAAATACTTCTCAGATACATTTTTAGAATAAAGTTGCATCAAAATTGTATTGTATTTAACATAATTGTATGCATTTGAAATATAGGGGTTCTGTTTTAATGTACCCGAGTGTACCTAAAATAATAAAGGGTTTAATATTCAGTTTTGTGGCTCTTAATTTCTTTTTAATTACCCACTTGTAAACTTCTGTTCACTGTTCTTTTTTATAAATATAGTATTTGTATTAAATCTATATTCATTGAGTTGAATCGAGACTCGAAAATGATTTGAGAGCTTGCGAATCGAAATCGAATCGGAACATCTGAATCGATACCCAGCCCTATCCTTATGTCTCATATGGGCAATTATTGACTATTATAATTATACTATTATTGAAGTTCATCAGATTGTACTCTGCTTTTTATAGCACTGTACATTTTTTCTGTCTCTTAAGCCTTCTTTAAAGTACAGAAATTAACAGCTCTTCTGGATGTGAGACTTTCTCACGAGGTTTTCTCACCTGCCACACCCCGATGTTCGCAGCTGGTTCTGAGAAGGGACGCTTGAAAACATGGCACATCTTGAAGGCGTCAGAATAAACCTCAGTGATGTTGTTCAGCACCACCAGCACCGCAGCCAGCGGGTACACACAGGAGAACAGACTCACATAACCGAACAACAGGAACTGCTCAAGGTAGTCGTCAAATGTGCCCTGGAGATCAAAAATATTTCAGAGAGATTCAATTTTAAAGATCAGAAAGGGACAGAAAACGGTCATGTAAAATTAAATTATGACTGTTTTTGATGCAAGAAGCCAGTAATGGACAGTAACAAAGTAAAAACTTTTACTTCACTAAATTCCAAAGTATAATTTCGTACTTTTTATGTCGCTCCTCATTATTTTGACCTGAAGAATTCATCACCCAATCACAGATGTGATAGCATTGTCTGATTCATTTGTGAATTGGGCGATCCGATTGCATCTGTTCTTGATTCAACAACTCACTGATTCTGATGAACCGGTCAGTGCGAGTCTCCAGTTAACTATTCATCAAATTTACAAAGAACCAAGAACTTGAAAGCCTCGAAGCTTGAGTATGCGTGCAACTGATAGAACAAAAAAATAATTTATGAATTTTAGGATTTATTTATCTATCTATCCATTTAATTGTTAGTATCTATCTATCTATCTATCTATCTATCTATCTATCTATCTATCTATCTATCTATCTATCTATCTATCTATCTATCTATCTATCTATCTATCTATCTATCTATCTATCTATCGTTAAAATCCATTTATCTATCTTTTAATCCATCTATCTTTCATCCATCCATCCATCCATCCATCCATCCATCCATCCACCTATCTATCTATCTATCTATCTATCTATCTATCTATCTATCTATCTATCTATCTATCTATCTATCTATCTATCTATCTATCTATCTATCTATCTATCTATCTATCTATCTATCTATCTATCTATCCATCCATCCATCCATCCATCCATCCATCCATCCATCCATCCATCCATCCATCCATCCATCCATCCATCTCTTTTAATTCATCCATCCATCCATCCATCCATCCATCCATCCATCCATCCATCCATCCATCCATCCATCCATCCATCTATCTATCCATTTAATTGTTAGTATCTATCTATCTATCTATCTATCTATCTATCTATCTATCTATCTATCTATCTATCTATCTATCTATCTATCTATCTATCTATCTATCTATCTATCTATCTATCTATCTATCTATCTATCTATCTATCTATCTATCGTTAAAATCCATTTATCTATCTTTAAATCCATCTATCTTTCATCCATCCATCCATCCATCCATCCATCCATCCATCCATCCATCCATCCACCTATCTATCTATCTATCTATCTATCTATCTATCTATCTATCTATCTATCTATCTATCTATCTATCTATCTATCTATCTATCTATCTATCTATCTATCTATCTATCTATCTAATCTATCTATCTATCTATCTATCTATCTATCTATCTATCTATCTATCTATCTATCTATCTATCTATCTATCTATCTATATATCTATCGTTAAAATCCATTTATCTATCTTTTAATCCATCTATCTTTCATCCATCCATCCATCCACCCATCAATCTATCTATGTTTGCTCACAAAATCCAGTCCATAATTGTACATTTTTTGTAATATTGCCAATTATTTTCAAAACTTACTCAAAACTTTATTTCAAACTCAAGCCACCCAAAAGATAATGGTTACTAGGGCCTACCAGATAGGTGTTCATTTCGGTTTCCAGTTGAACTTGTTCCAGCAGGGGGAGCTCTTTATCACCCATCAGCCTCCTCATCCTCTTATGCACCTTCTTGTTCCTCCTCCTCTGCAGCCAATATGGCAGAAAGGCCTCCATCACTTGATTCAGGATTTGAGAGGTGATGAGCAGGGTGGCCAAACTCTGATGATCCACACACACAGGCAAGAGGCAAAGTTGCTTACATTTAAAACTATAATGCACCTTGTAAATCATAGGTTGTTATTAAGTCACTCAACTTCACTTGATTTATTGTTTGTCAATGCATCTGAGCTCTGAAATACTCACCTGTCTAAGAAGCACCATATCTTGCATGACAAAGGCAATATAGAAGAGAGAGGCAAAGCAGTTTACGAAGTTAAACTGGAAACAAACAACAACAACAAAAATACAATAATTAAGACTAAATTTGCACTTTAGAAATTTGCTTAATTTGAATTAGGGTTCACACACCTTTAACCCAAAGCATTTCCACTACTATTCCTTTCGTTCATGGTTACTGAATAAAGATTTTTGAATGTAATAATATAGAGATGAGTTTTTAATATTTTCAGCCCTGAAAATCACAATTTTAAAATTAGTGGGAACCCTATATTGCAGGCAATCTATTTACAAAAGTTAAAATATCAATGAAAGAGTAAAACATGCAGTAATACGACTACAATAAGTATAAAAACACAAGAAAACTTCGAAGCATACCACCAAAACCTTGAGCACGAGGTGATTTTGAAATGATGACTCCAATCTGTGGTTTTCTGAACAACAAAATACATGGAATGAGATTTGCCTCCATGTTGGGAGGAAACAATTGCATTTTTCTTTTTTTCTTTTTTCAATAACTACTGTTTTTACTGAAGAACATACAGTCCTGGAATACAAAATATAAAATGGGGAATCACAAAATGAATCAGGGTGTTTCATGTAAAATATTAAATTAGAAAAAGGTTGAAAACAATCAGCTTTGTCATAATTACAGCAGAAATTCTGGAAATATCTTAATGTATATGGAGGGGAGCAGGGTTTCAGATATTGTGTTGGACAACAGGGGGACTTTGAGTCAAAAATGTTGAGAACCACTGATTTTAAGTATATTTTAGGTGATGTTCCTGCTTCAAAGTTCTAACTAAAACTCAAATTGTTACTTTATAGATCTCAATTTATATTTTATTTCTTGTCATTTTGAATTTAATTTTTCATAATTGCTACTTTAAATCTCGCAATGTGACTTTATATTTTGCAATGTGATTTTATATCTTATAATAGCGATTTTATATCTCACAATCTTCTGTAAGATATTTTGAAACTTAACCTAGATTACAAAATAATGTTCAACTATTATTGAGCCAAGATACGAAAAAAGAAAAGAAAAACAAAAAAAAACACTGAAAAGAAGATAACTGTATGTCAATGGTCCACTTTAGACATTCTACTTTCTATAACCGACTACATGTCAACTCTAAAGGCCGTGATATACTCACAGCGAAGTTCTTTTTCGTTCTCCGCTATGGGGTAAAAAGAAGTTTGAAATACCTTTGCAGTGGTAGAGTGTTAGTGAATATCCTCACGCTGCTGGGAACGGCGTTTAGATGAATATGTTAATATGTGCTGTGCGGTTTCCTTTCAGTAACAAAACAAACACACAACAAAAAGCGGTGAGAAAACAGTAGTTAAGAAAACATCTGATCATAGCGATGTAGATGCTTGCACAAGCTCTGCAATTCGGCACTCCAGTAAAGTCACATTTATTTATATACCACGTTTTACAATAGATTTTAATAGCCAACACACTGTAATAAAAAGATTACAGCCTTACATTTTTAAGTTCAATCAACTTGGCTATTTAAGTCATTTCAACTTAAATTACATTAAACTGACTTAAAAAAATGAATTGAATTTATGTTGTTATAACTTATTGGTCATATATTTTTTTACAATGCAGCTTTACAGTATTAAAAGCGCAATATGTCGGGGTTTTTTTCACCATTAGAGGTCGCCTATTCAAAACAAAGGCATAGCTTGATGACGCCGAGATTGAGAGCGGGTTCATGGGAGATGTCGTCTTCACCCCGCAGCCGGTGGAAAAGAATTGGGCCGGGACTCGGGCAGAAATCATGTTCATGGATGAGATTATTAATGTTACTGTAGTATGAAGCAGAGCAGGGCTGAGTGTTGTGGGAGCGCAACGTGGCCACTGGAGCGATTGCTAATGAGAGATGAGTGCGACACACGGCTCGACAGCAGCGGAGCTTTTATTATGCCACAGTCGCCGCTTCTTCCGGTCAAGCATATGTGGGGTAACCATAGACTGTAAAAAAATATGGACGTAGTGTCCGTGACGTCACCCATAGGATTCTGATGAGCCGTTCTGAAGCGCAAAGTATGGACAAGATGGCCGTTGCCATCTTGGCAGCGCGTCATCGCGCGTCACTCCCGGATAACAGAAAATGGGCAAAAAGGCGGGACGTGGGCGGAGCTGAAGTGACGCGATGACTAACAGACAGCAGATAAATGGCTATCCACCTGTCACTCGAAGTGGCCACGCCCTTAATTATGCAGAAGTTGAATGCTTTATATAATGTAAACGAATGAGTTATAAAAAAATTCACCCTCCTCACAGTTGTCATGAAGGGAAAAATTAGCCGTATAGACCAAAACCACAATTTGTACCAGGCTGTAAACATGTTTTAATCTGCTGTAAAGTTGGCCATTTTAACATGGGGCTCAATGAGATTCTGCTCCCTTCTGGAGCCTGTCCCTAGCGGCCAGTCGATGAATTGCAGTATATGTTACTTCCGTATTGGCTTCAAGAGAAACTGCAGGAGGTTGCCGCTTGGGGGTAACGCAGCGCTGTTTTATCATATTAGATACATTTGAGTGTGTCGAAAATTATGTACTAACGTTACTCTGTGCGTTTGCTCAGCGGCTACTATGAGACACTTATTGCACACTGCAGTAAGCCGTGTCATTAGTGATTAGTCATGGTAAAACAGGGTACTCGCAGTAAATCAAGAAAACGAGATATAAACAATAAGACTAACTGTGTTGAGCTACATAACAATGATTCGTTTTCTGTATATAAATGTCTCCAAATAGTTGTTCCCTTGTCTAATAAAACATATAATATACTAAAGGGCTAGTTCACCCAAAAATGAAAATTAGCCCATGATTTAATTACCCTCAAGTCATCCTAGGTGTATTTGACATTCTTCTTTCAGACGAATAACATCGGAGTTATATTAAAAAATTATCTGGCTCTTCCAAGCTTTATAATGGCAGTGAATGGCTGATTCGTTTCTGAAGTCCATACAAGTCCATCTATCCATCATATAATTGCTACACACGGATCCAAGGGGTTAATGAAGGCCTTCTGAAGCGATGTGGCTCGTTTGTGTAAGAAAAATATCCATATTTAAAACTTTATAGACTAAAATAACGAACTTCGGACGGAAAACTTCATTTTTCTAAAGCAACTCTCCAGTGTGTTTATATTTTTACTCACAGACATCCGACCTCAAGGGACTGAACAGAAGAAATAAATCAGAGAAGATTTCCATGCCAAAGAAGACTATTACCTAATATTACCGACCTATTACTTAATCGCCACAGACCAATAGAAGTTTGAAGGTGTTTACCAACAATAGCCAACTTTTTTCGGAAGGTTTGTTTTGGCAAGCAGTTTCAAACTCCAGAAAATAACAAAAACTTTGTTTTGGCCTGATTTTGTTTGAAACAATGTCACAAGAGTTTGTTCTTCGATTTCGCTTAAAGTACACTATATTGCCAAATGTTTTGGGACGCCTGCCTTTACATGCTCATGAACTTTAATGATCCGTAGGGTTTAATATAGAGTTGGCCCACCCTTTGCAGCTATGACAGCTTCAACTCTTCTGGGAAGGCTTTCTACAAGGTTTCGGAGTGTGTCTATGGGAATATTTGACCATTCTTCTAGAAGCACATTTGTGAGGTCAGACTCTGTGCAGGCCAGTCAAGTTCCTCCACACCAAACTCGCTCATCCATGTCTTTATGGACCTTGCTTTGTGCACTGGTGCGCAGTCATGTTGGATCATCCCCATTCCCAAACTGTTACCACAAAGTTGTGAGCATTAAATTGTCCAAAATGTCTTGGTATGCTGAAGCAGTTGGAACTTAGGGGCCAAGCCCAACCCCTGAAAAACAACCCCACACCATAACCCCCCCTCCACCAAACTTTACACTTGGCACAATGCAGTCAGGCGAGTACCGTTCTCCTGGTACCGGCAAAACCCAGACTCGCCCATCAGATTGCCAGAGAAGTGTGATTGGTCACTCCAGAGAACACGTCTCCAATGCTCTAGAGTCCAGTGGCGGCATGCTTTACACCACTTTGCATTGCACTTGGTGATGTAAGGCTTGGATGCAGCTGCCCGGCCATGGAAACCCATTCCATGAAGCTCTCTAAGCACTGTTCTTGAGCTAATTTGAAGGCCACATGAAGTTTGGAGGTCTGTAGATATTGAATTCTTCCACGCTTGAATTCACTGAGCTCCTGAGAGCGACCCATTCTTTCACAAATGTTTGTAGAAGCAGTCTGCATGCCTAGGTGCTTGATTTTATACACCTTTGGCCGTGGAAGTGATTGGAACACCTGAATTCAATGATTTGGGAGGGGTGTTCCAATACTTTTGGCAATATAGTGTATATCAGGGCCTTAATTAATACTCAATACTTAACCTTAACCTAACAGCCTACTACATTCTAAATACTAATTGACATGTAGTTGCAAAGTTACGTATAGTTAGTAGAATGTCTAAAGTGGACCAAAGATAATAAAAGAAATTAAGAAAAGATAAAGAATTTCAGGCTCACCCCAGTCTGTGAGAAATTCTGCAGCATAGCGATATAATAAGTTCATGAACTCGATGACCACAGCGTAGATGATACTGGGAACAAACAGCATAATGCCGGTTGCAAAGTTTGGATTTTCATGGTATACACTTATGGCCCAGTTCTCCATGTCAAAGTAAACCATCATCACGTAAAAGGAGAGATAGAGGCACAGCAGAACGAAAGGAACTGACACCAAATATATCCTCAACTGCCGCCTGTCATGGGAAAACAAACAGTGTCAAAACAAATTGAGCATCTATAAAATGTTCCATATTTATCATGCTTATATATGTTTGATTTAGAATATGAAGTTGTATGTATTATTTTTACATTCAGGTTTTGGTGCTAACCAATGTATAAAAGATGTGCTTAATATGTCTAATATCTGTCTGCCAAAACAAAACAATATTTCAAAAATATGTACTTGGAGGCTGGGTAGACTGGTTCCTCTCGCCCGGTGACTGGATTAAACCCCAGAGCTCCATGGAATCCGGGCCTCGGTTCTTCAAATGCTTTTTTGCGGCTGAGCGTTCCCCACCCGTACGCTAACGTAGAGCTACATCTCTTCCACACTTCCAGGAAAACTGTAGACCAAACCAGGTTGAAGACAGCAAACAGCACATACTTGTCATAGTCCTCCCAGTCAAAGAGGTAGTAAGGGATACCAATGAGGGCCATGGGTACCAAGGCAAAAGTGAAATACTCCAGAAATCCAAAGTAGAGTGCCAGACCCTCACCAAAGTAACATCTGATGTCATCTACATCATGGAGGACACAAAGAGAACATCTTCAATGAATATAGCACGGTGCATTGTGGTTTCAATGCACGTGTTTAATGATATAAAACACCAGTTCTTAAGATGGAGAACTTTTTTAAGATGGAGCAGGTACAATTTTGCATTAAACAAGCAATTAACATTATCCTTTGAATTTCCACAAAAATTCAAGGGAATCAAAGTATGTGGAACAGCTATAATTCACACACACACACACACACACACACACACACACACACACACACACACACACACACACACACACACACACACACACACACACACACACACACACACACACACACACACACACACACCGAATATGACATGCAGCTGTACTTGTCTTATATAACCAAAATTCTTGTGAAATTCCTTCCACAGTAAGTTGTAACAGCAAACTGATATAAAGGCTGGAGTTGGGTTTAAAGTTCATGCTGCCAGTGACTCACCCAGTGGCTGGAAGGACAGTTTGATCTTTTTGTACCATGAGAATGAGAGTCTCTTAAGGTCTTCTTTGCTATGGAGAGGAAAATACTGGACTAGAACACCTTTGGATTGCAATCTCCGCACTGAAAAAGAGTCAAAATGTAACATATATTTTAAAGGTGCTGTATGTAGGAATGACAGCTTGTGGTTGAAATGGGTACTGCAGTCCAAATGAAAAATATAGTTTGCCCTGCCCCCTCCTCCTCAGACTCAACGCTCACGCGGGTTGCCAGTGTGAGGACACGCAATAGGAATGAGCGCAATTGCTTCAGTTCATAGAAATGTTTAGATGGATGACAAGGCTTTTTAGGTCAAGTAGAATCTGCGATCTCTGACCCAGTTTATTTGCTGGCTTCCATGGCAGCAATACGCTATGTTTTCCGCCAACTGGCAACCTGTGGTGTCGAAATACTATTGGGTAAATTGGCATCGTGCATTATCACACAGACCAAAACAAAAACAGACATTCCGACACGGAACGCATATTTCCAATTAAAATAACTGGCTGTAGCATTGTTTTTCAGAGAAACGAGTATATGAACTCAGCATGTTTCCTAAATATCTGCAAACATATGATGGTATTTTTATGCTTTAGTCAAAAACTTACATAAAGCACCTTTAATATTAATCCTTTAGTATTTTTTAAATCACGTTTTTCACAATGCTTTTTTATTTTTTGGTATATATATATATTATTATATATATAAGCATTGTGAAAAAAGCGTGATTTAAAAAATACTAAATTATTAATATTGTTAAACAGCAAAAAATACAGTTTGAAGAATAATGATGTTTTGAATTATAGTTTGAACTATGTTTTTTTAAAGCTACACTGTGTAACTTTTTTAGTCTATTCTTAGCTAAAAACACTTAGTTCTTTCAAAAATATATGTGCTCATTAATGTATATTTACTTCTTTCAAGTAATAAAGTATTCTCGTAAGTTTATAATATGCCATTGAAAATACATAAGGTAATGGGATCTAACGGTGGGCGCCATGTTGCCCCTCCATCTTGAAAGTACATTAGCCAAAGAGGGACATACCCGTAAATTCAAGCTTCGCCATTCGCGTTTTAACACTGTGCGCGTCAACTTGTTCAGACTTGTCTGGTGCATGCGCAGAGAGTTCATCTCAGCAGCTCCAGTAACAGAGTTATACGGAGTTTTCCTGGCTTGTTTATTCCTCAAAAGTCTGTTTTTCCTTGTGTGGTATTTCTGTGCGTTAATAACTCCGTAAGTAATAATAGTTATTGTCATTGTGGATGTGTTTCAGAGTGTGTCATCGCGTAATTCAGTTGATTCAGAAGTATTTTTGTGTCAACATACAATAGCGTAATGCTCACCTATTTGAATAATCATTCAGTTATTTTGTTATCAACAATGTTTATTCGTTTATAGAAAATATTTGCTTGTAATGTATGTTGATGGAAATATGTATCAGGTCTGATCGGCATATTAACACTTGTTATACAGAGCTAAACCTGCGCACACACTTTTGTAACCGGACACCGCTTGTCAGCAGCGGCAGCTCCGCTCCTTTTAATGCAGCTGCATTTAGCGCCTATATATGGTACAATAAGCTCTGGTTTACGGTTACATTATACAAATGTAACTTATAAGTATAGTTATACAGTTCTTAACTGTGTATCTTCTGTCATGCCATTATCATTTATATTTACCATCCTTATTTGTTCTCTCACAGAAACCACATTTATGTACATATCCACGCAAACCTGTTTATGCCTTGCAATTGGATGACTGAATAAACATTACTATCATCAAAGTTCACTCTGGATTAGCTGCAGTTCTTTCTAGTCGAATAATTAGGCCAGTTGAGTTCCAACCATCCCACTGCGCACAGAATATCCCACAGGCACTGTGTCGAATGTGGACGAGGTCGAACTGGAAGCCATATTAATCTTGGACTAAATCGGCCACCGTAGGAGTTAAAACGAAATCGGAATTGAGAGGAACAGAAACTAAAATTCACTGGATGGTCATATACCTTTTCACCACTAGATGGGGGAAAATATCACACAGTGTAGCTTTAAAGGTATAAATAGTAGGGCTGTAATCTCCCAGTCGATTAGTCGATTATTAGTCGATACGTTCTGGCTCGACCAAAATTCTGATTGGTCGATTTTTTTGACTCGTTCATTTCATTAGTTTTGCCGTGTTCATTTCATCAGTTTTGCAGTGTTCATTTCATCAGTTTTGCAGTGTTCATTTCATCAGTTTTGCCGCGTTCATCTAATCAAGTGGAAAGCACTAATTGCTAATGGGGGTGTTTTTAGAGCACCCCTGTTTCACAGGTAACAGTTTGTCTTCAGAACACCCCCCTTTGTTTTCACTTCTTTTGGATTAGCCCAACCCACTGGAGAAGAGAGACAGATTGAAGTAGGCTACTTTGCAGTATATTATTTATTTAATTGTGAGAGCGTTTTCCTAATCAGTCCTCTTCTACCATGTCAACGAAGACATCAGCAGTGTGGCAGCATTTTTTTTAAATAGAAAATGGGAAAAAAGTTGAATGCAAATTTTGCAAGCAACAGTTTGCTATCACAGCTCGACGACAAACATGTCATATCACCTAAAAACGGTAAGCTAACTTGTCTGCGTTAGGTTGCCCCGTCTGCTTTGAGTTGCCCTGTCCCTTTTATTATTGTGCAAACTGCAAATATATTTCTAGTATTATTTATTGGATTTGGGCACTTTATTATTTAATTTTTTATTTGGAGCCTAATGCGCGATGCGCTGGTCCCACTGTTTGTATTAGTTTTGAGCCTATGCTTTATTTTTCAGTTATGCACTTTATTTCGTTTCTGCTCTTGATCTGGCTTGTTTAATAAATATTCCTTTTTTATTAAAGTGGACGTGCCTTTTGTGTTTAAGATCAACTCTGATCCAGATGTAGTCTTTGACAAAAACGTGATTTTCTCAGCTTTTTTCTCAAAATGTTTTTTTTTTTTAATGAAACTTACTCATATTCAAGTGTTCTTTCTTATGACATATTGCATGTTCAGATATTCATACAACAAAATATTCTGGGGCCATGACATTTTTGTGAAAATTATGAAAAACGCTGGCGGTGGCGGGCAACCTATTTTATTTTATTTTTTATGCTGGCGGGGAAAGAGTTAATTGCTCCATGCTGTTTCCATCAAAATAAACGTTTGATGGTTTAACAGCTGAAATGTATTTAAAGCTACACTATGTAACTTTTCCGTCCACTAGAGGTCGCCTGTTCAAAACAAAGGCGTAGTTTGATGACGCCACGTTTGAGCGCAGAATCTCGGGACATGTGGTCTTCACCTCACAGCCGGTGGGAAACAGTCAGGATAGGACTCGGGCAGAAATCATGTTTATGGATGCGATTATTAACATTACTGTAGTCTGAAGCAGAGCAGGAGCGAGTGTTGTGGAGCTGAGCAAGGCCGCAGGAGCGATTGAAGAGCGGGACTGTTATTATGGCATAGTCGCTGGCGGGACTTTTATTATGACACGGTTGCCGGCGGCACTTCCTCTTCTCCTGTGCTGAGTGTGAGGTAACGCAGCTCTGTTTATCGTATTAGATATATCTGAGTGTGTTGAAAAGGAAGTTATGACGTTCGCTCGGCGGCTGCTATGACACTTGTTCACAATGCAGTGAGAGTAAAGTGTTTCACTGAATAAAACCGGAGACCGAGGGTGACGCAGATATGACGCAATCGACAGGCAACTCCCTCACACGCATAGCTCACACGTCCCGGCTCCTTGGTTAAAATAGCAATTTTCTCACGATTTACAAATAGTTGAAAACATTTGGGATATTCTAAGTACTCAACTGAACAAAATATATAACACTGGCCTAGTGGTTTCTGGATGTTTTACTGCAAAAATCCTACATAGTTCACCTTTAAGACAGCCATAAATATTAGTATTGTAATTAAGTTGTATTGTAAAACATATATTTTTTAAAATTCTTACAGTAAAATATAACAATAGTTATTATTACTATTACTATTATTATTGTTATTATTATTATGTTTTATAGTCACATTGATACTGTACATAATAACACAATTTTGGCAAAATTGTGCAGCCCTACAAATCACAAATCACATTTTAAATTCGCAGTCGCAATGTTTAAACAGAAGTCGATTTTCCCCAAATCATGCAGCCCAAAGTTGCTTTATTTATCTAGTGAAGTAGGTAATACAAAGAAATACACTTACCAACTGATTTTCCAGGGTAGAGCTTAAGCTTAGGGTATCCTGGAACATGTTCTTCATTCTTAGCCCTAAGTGTGTCCAACTCATGTTTGATAATGTATTGACACTCCGCATTACTGAGAAATGCTTGACCATCTCCTATGAGCACAACACAACAATGTTATAGAACAACCAGCACCACATCTACGTGAAGCCTATATGAGTAAATAATGCAGGTGAAATCCCCAAAATGGTTTCTTAACATACTGTGAAAAGAACAATACAACAACACACTATCATACTCATATTCAGTTCTAACTGAAGCTCACCCTCAAAGTCTTTAAAGCTTTCTCTGTTGGCATAAGTGAACCCTCGCATTGTGCCATCTTGAAACTCCTTAAACAACCCAACATCCTCAGCTCCACTTAAAAGCCTCTGTATCGTGGAACCCACCACAAAGACATTTGGATTAGACTTCTCACCATCCTGAGCTGGAAACAGTACTTGATCCACCAACAACTCTGCTCCTATAAAAGAAATTTCAAGTTCACAGTCAAAATCACAGTTTTAGGAACTGGGTATTTCCCAAAGATGATAAATGACACGTGTCTAAAAAAATAAAATAATAAAAAATAAAAAAATCTTGTTATACCAAGCTCTTACAAAATGTACTTTCTCTGTATTCATGTTGGTTTTGAAATATTTTTAATCCATTTTCAAGAAAAGTTTCAATTTACTTAAGCCTAAATTTAATCTGTTCATCATATAAAGCGATCGAGTCTCTTCAGAAAATTTGGACTAAGCCGCTCAATTCCTTTTTACCATCTCTTTAGGATTTCAATGGAGGGACAGAAATCTCTCAGATTTATTTAAAAATATCTTAATGTGTGTTCCGAAGATGAACAAAAGTCATTTTTTGAACTCCGGGTTTGGAACAACATGAGGGTGAGTAAACGATGACAGTTTTTGGGTGAACATACCCTTTAAATATGCACTGTAAATTTACAGTAAAAAAAAAGGCAGCTGTTGTTAGAAATATACCGTAAAAAATACGGTAGCAACATTTTAGGTTTTACAGATTTAACTTTCAGTAAAAAAAAAAACATTATAATGTTAATATATTAACGTTATAATCTGATATAATGTTAATTTACCAACCTGAAGTACTAATGTCTGTTTTGTACCTTTGTAATACACTGACAACTACCAAACAGTGGTGATGAGAGTCACATGATGAATAAAAGCTCATCATAAGCAGCTTTTCCACAAGCTGAGAAGGTTAATTCTAATATATAGAAGGTGCACAGTGTCATTCACACATCATGGTAACACACATGATATTAGAAAAATCAATGAATTTAACAACATTAGATGTAACATAAAACCATAATGTACTGTACATAATTGATTAGAAAAAACAGTTATTTCATGCATCAAATGTGAAGTGTCACACAAGGAATTCTGGGAATGTCCATTTACGGTTTTTCACTGTAAATTATACAATGACTTGTTCTTTTTCACTTCCAAAAACTATAAATGTAACGTTATTTTACTGTAAAATTACATTAAATACATGTACATGTACGGTTCAATCTATTACAGTTATTCACCTTATATAGTATGGAAACTTTCTGTTAAACAATATAATGTTTTTCACCATATAATTTTACAGTCTTTTACCGTTAAAATCACGATCATTTTTTACAGTGTATTTTCCTTACACCTTTAATACATATGAGTGTACATATTTTTAGTTTTTAAATATATTTTTCAAGGGAAAAAGTATTTCTACAAATATCTTCTAATTCTTAATAATATAAATTTTTGGGGGACAAAATTTTAAAACCTGAACTAACCTTGCCTTGTCATAAATAGGACAATTGTCTGATATTTTGAGAATTATTGAGCTTGATACACATTAACATTTATTCATTTACCCATACAAATAAGGAAGAGCACAAGCAATTTTTCATATAGAGCCAACAATTTTCATTGCACACAATGACAGGTTTAGTACAAATCTAATTTAGTAAACAAGATAGAGCAGAAGTGAAATGCAGAAAGGAAAAGAAAGATGGTCTCAGCAAATTGGGTCGAGGTAGGCAGCTCATTCCACCAGAGAACAAAATCATTTCCTGTTTTATGTTTTTCTGCATGTTGGCTACACCACATGACTTTAAATGTAGCATGTGAAAGGTTGTGAAATATTATAGTCAGTGAAGCAGTTTTGATAAATATTATTATAATTATAAAAATATGCAAAACTACAAAAAACTACAACATTTTTAACGTTATGCCCAAAAAGGATTTTAATACAGAAATTAAATTGAAATCTTGCTCATCGAAGAGGAGGTATATGCAAAAAAAATGTGTGTATAAATTAAACTTTAATGATTTTTTTAAATAAATGAGCATAGGGTCACTGAACCATTATAAATTCTTAATTTTCATATACAGTAAAACAGTTTCATATAATAGGAGCTCAAGTTACTAGTTTCTAGAACTAAAACGTTACAGCATTACGTCATCATTAACTGTACAATACAAATTAAAAACAGATTAAGTAATACTATCTATTTAACATTGTAGTGTCCGACTATTTTAACTAACAAATACAATACTGAGCAGTTAAAATGCAACAGAGTTGTTCATTTTTATCAGAACCAAGTGTATGTGTAAGCAATATGAAGTAACTTAAAAAAAGAAGCATGTGTTTTTCCTCTACAGGCAGAATCTGATATTCTATTTCTGTGACCTCTGTGAAGGGCAGGGTTCACATTTGGTGGGCCACAGTGGTTGAGTAACACTGACAGAGTCCCAAAGGACAAAGAATGTGCTTCAAACACACAACTTCAGAAGGCAAGCAGATATTTCAGAAAATGTTCAGTTCCTGTCAACCTCTATCCCTAGATGTAACATGCCAGGGGTCTCACCTCCATTTTGCTGCTTGTCTCTGATCCTGTTTAGTAACCAAGTGATGGCCTCTGCTTTAGTGTCATAAGCAAGCTCCAGGACCACCAGAGGGGTGAACGAAGAGACATCACTGTCAGAAACCGACAAGCCAAGATGCATTTTTCCTGATCCCTGTGTTACACACAGACGAAGAGAGGCAAGGGGCAAAACATTTATAAATAAAACATATCACTCTCCTCAAGATTCAGATACAGAATATACGCCACAAGAAACACCACACATTTCACCCGGTGAAGATCGAGCCCTATTTGCATCCATAACTGTTTATGGAAATATTTTCCTGTTACCCAGGAGAATCAAATGCAAAATAGGTCATTCTAACAATTAGGTGCCGCAATAAAAGCCATGCCACAAAATGTCATCATGTCACACATTGTGTATTGCTTGATGATGAAGACATATCACATACAATTCACTGTATGACTCACTATTCCAATATACTCTTCCATAAACACTTTCATCAAGGATGCATTCAATACATCAAAAGTGACTGTAAAGGCTTGTACACTGTTACAAAAAAATCTATTTCAAATAAATGTTAATGAATTAAATGTAAACTGCTACCCAAAAAATTCTGTCATTAATTGCTCACCCTCATTTCGTTCCAAAGCCATAAGTCTTTAGTTCATCTTCTGAACACAAATTAAGAATTTTCTTATTTTTTATGAAATCTGAGCAACTTCTGTCCCTCCATTGGCAGCAATGCAAATGACAATTTGACGCTTCAAAATGTTCATAAAGAGATTGAAAAATCCATATGAATTGACCGATTTAGTCCAAAGTTTTCTGAAGAGACACGATCGCTTTATATGATGAACATATTGAATGTAGGCTTTTATTCACATATGAACATTCATGAACTCACAAATCAGATGTGGTAAATGGAAGCTCAAGCACATGAGACAACCAATGAGGTTCATTCTCGTGTTACGCAGCACGTTTTAGGTTCCACAAGAACAAATGAGGTCCATTCTCAGGTTACACAGCAGGTTTGAGCTTCCCCAAGAACCAGTGAGGTTCATTCTCATGTGTTACGCAGCACGTTTGAGCTTCCGCAAGAACCAATGTGGTTCATTCTTGTGTTACACAGCACGTTTGAGCTTCCGCAAGAACCAATGAGGTTCATTCTTGTGTTACACAGCACTTTTGAGCTTCTGCAAGAACCAATGAGGTTCATTCTCGTGTGTTACACAGCACATTTGAGCTCCCGCAAGAACCAATGAGGTTTATTCTTGTTACGCAGTATGTTTAAGCTTCTGCAAGAACCAATGAGGTTCATTCTCATGAGTTACACAGCAGGTTTGAGCTTCCGCAAGAACCAATGAGGTTCATTCTTGTGTTACACAGCATGTTTGAGCTTCTGCAAGAACCAATGAGGTTCATTCTTGTGTTACACAGCATGTTTGAGCTTCTGCAAGAACCAATGAGGTTCATTCTTGTGTTACACAGCATATTTGCACTTCTGCAACAACCAATGAGGTTAATTCTCGTGTTACGCAGCATGTTTGAGCTTCAACAAGAGCCAATGAGGTTCATTCTTGTGTTACACAGCATATTTGCACTTCTGCAACAACCAATGAGGTTAATTCTCGTGTTACGCAGCATGTTTGAGCTTCAACAAGAGCCAATGAGGTTCATTCTTGTGTTACACAGCATGTTTGAGCTTCTGCAACAACTAATGAGGTTCATTCTCATGTGTTACACAGCACGTTTGAGCTTCTGTAAGAACCAATGAGGTTCATTATTGTGTGTTACACAGCACGTTTGAGCCTCTGCAACAACCAATGAGGTTCATTCTCGTGTGTTACGCAGCACATTTGAGCTTCCGCAAGAACCAGTGAGGTTCATTCTTGTGTTCCGCAGTACGTTTGAGCTTCTGCAAGAACCAATGAGGTTCATTCTTGTTACACAGTACGTTTGAGCTTCTGCAAGAACCTATGAGGTTCATTCTCGTGTGTTATACAGCACGTTTGAGCTTCCGCAAGAACCAATGAGGTTAATTCTAGTGTTACACAGCATGTTTGAGCTTCTGCAAGAACCAATGAGGTTCATTCTCATGTGTTACACAGCATGTTTGAGCTTCCTCAGGTTCAGTAGACCTGCTATTTATGTTCGCTAATCAATGTTCATATGTGAATAAAAGCCTAAATTCGTTGATCATATAAAGCAATCGAGTCTCTTCAAAAAATTAGACTAAACTGCTCAATTCATATGGGTTCATTTTTACGATCTCTTTTTAAGAACTTTTTGAAGCGTCAAAGTGTCAGTTGAGTAGCTGTCAACGGAGGGACAGAACGCTCTCAGATTTCATCAAAAAGATCTTAATTTGTGTTACGAAGATGAATGAAAGTCTTACGGGTTTGGAACGACATGAGTGTTAGTGATTAATGACAGAATTTTAATGTTGGGTGAACTATCCCTTTAAATTTAAATAATGTGACACTGAAGACTAGAGTAATGATGCTAAAAATTCTGCTTTACCATCACTATAATAAATTATATTTTAAAATACATTAAAATAGAAAACAGTTGTTTTTTTGTAATTGTAATTATAATAATAATATTTCACAATATTATTGTTTTTACTGTATTTTTGATCTAATATACGCAGCCCTGGTCAGCATAGGAGATCCATATTTATAGTCGAAATAAAAAGAAAAGAAGAAGCAATAACAAAACTGATGACGGAATAGAAGATGCTCTAAAGGAGCTGGTGTTTGTAAGTATTGCACTAATTTAAATACGAATCTCTGTTCAATACAATACACTGTGGATTCCACACTCTAGAAAATGTTATTCTGACTGTCGTGGCATTGAGCAGTCAAATATTTTTTTGTATTTTGTATCATATTTTTGTAACTACTCCAATATTTCACCTGTCCATAAAGCAACATACCAGTGATATTTTTTATGTATCACTCTGTTTTTTTATACCCAAAAACCAGCCAACATAACAGTATTAACTTTGTGATAATGATCAGCTGACCAACTGTACATTATCCATTAGGTATAGTTTAGGTTCCCATTGATTCCATTGTATGGACAAAAAAATACTATGGAAGCTAGTCAATAGGAACCAAAGAAGAAAGAAGGTTTGGAACGACATAAGGGTGAGAAAATGATGACAATTTTTATTTTTGTGTGGACTGTAACAAATAGTAGAACATTAATTAATAAAGAGGAAAACCAGAGGAAGGCCTTATTTACAACAACAAACTGGTCTGGTGTGGTATGGTTTGGACATAATCAATTACAAGTCCTTCAAGTCTGGAAAGGGACTTAAAATAGATAGCAGATAGCTAGCCTTTCCAAGCTATCTATTATTCCACTGCACTCCAAGAGAAGAGATCAAGAAGCCTCAGGAACTTGATTTGCAGGGCCTGGCAAACTTGAATTCCACATTACACCAAAGAATAGGCCTAAGAAGAATGTGAGACGATCAGTAAAAATGTTGAAGCTGAAACTATAAAAGAAGTTTTGAACATAATAATTACCCAAAACATGCAAGCAAATCCACAAAAGAATGGCTCTGAAGCAAGAAATTGAAGGGTTTGAAATGGCCAAGTCAAAGTCCAGACCTCAGTCCAATTGAAATGGTGGGGTGTACATATGCGAGAAAACCCACAAATATCACACAGTTAACAATTATAACCTACAGGAAGCTATTAATGTTAGGGAGTACTTATTCTCTCCACAGTCAAATGTTCATTGTTATTAGAAATTGAGTATGCTTTAATTAATATTTAAAATGCAAAAAGCTTCATAAGGGTTAGGTTTGGGGGTAAGGTTAGGAGATCAAAACTGCATTGGTTCAAATTAAAGTCAATGGAAAGTCCCCACAAAAGGAACAAAAGTTAATGTGTGTATTGCACACTGTGTTTTTGTATTTTGTGTCTGCTTGCTTTTATGCTGCAAATTGCCTGATGTTATTAATAATGCATGTAGCCCATGTATCTATACTAATGAATTGTCCCTGCCTCTTCTAAAACGTAGAATAAACTATTTAATAACAACACTTAATATGTTCTACACAACATCACCCGTTTGAATACTCATGCATCCTTAAACATGCAATAATGCAATTCAGATAAAACCTGAAAAGTAAAATTGCACGAAAAGGTGTAGCAAGAAAACTGAGGGAAAAAAAAGAAGAAAAAAAACCCTGGAAGACTATCACGGAGTTTTTGGTCTCGGGAAACACAGCATGTGATTCTTATTACAGTAAACATGAAAAACACAATCTCTTTTCTTTGGACGTCTTGACAGATCACTGGGCGGAGCTAAACACGCATTCCCGACCAGGAAACATACAAAGACAGGCTATATGTGTCCCAGTCACATTTATACGGAGAGCCTACAAATGCCCGTCTTATTACCACTTTGCAATGCTTAAAGGCTAGTAAAATAATTAAACAAGCCGCATGACAGGCCTGATACCCCACTGACATGTAAACTGTCTACTCACAGTGTTGCACGCGCGATCAGCTGTCCGGAACGCGAAACAGACGTCAGTCCTGCACTTCAGACGCCCATTTAAGATATTTGATTTAAAAACCTTGATTGGGTTCGGGTATAATTCAAGTGTATGAGCCGGAGAGGTTTAAAGTTAAGGCTGACTTGTGTTCCTCCACGTCATCGAGATGACACAGCCCTAATTCTAGATCACACCCGCCCACCGTCCAAACCTGCTTTACAAACACTTGCAACTGCGTGATTTATCAACACTGATTTAATAACGCAGACAGCCATGAACGTAAATGCGCTTTAAATAGATCTGCTCGGTTATTCGGGAACGCCATTTTATATGTGCTATAAATGCGTTTTAACATCAAAGGAAATACAAATATTTGTGGTTTCAAACAATACGTGTTCAGTGGAAACGACTTCTGTACTGTACAGTTAACGCTGATATTTATCACTACTAGACCGCTGGCCTGGGAAGATTAGATCAAAGTTCACTATTGACGCTTTGTCACGTGATTATTGTTAGTGATACGAGTCGTGAGTGAATCATTCTTTTGGACCGGTTGTTTGAAATGAAACAGTCTGAATTGATTCGCAAACCAGACATACAAATCGCGAGTTCGTTCTTGGGTGCGTTTTTCAAAGAGCTTCGTTGATCGTTCTGAATCTGCTCAATATTATGCCAATAGTTTCTATGATCTAATTTTGAGAAACGCAACTCTGAAATGATTCGCGAGGTCTGAATTAGTCAGACAACTGACTCACTGGTTTATTAAACGGGGCGCTTCACTATTTCTGTGTATCTTCAAGTTAAATTAGTTTATGTGTAAACAGTTTATGAATCTATAAATATCAAGTAGTGTTTCTTTTGAGATAAATATAGAAGTCATACAGGAGACTGCTAATTTAGCTCGAATTGGTTGTATCAAACAATGTTTAAAGGACTGGTTAAAACATAATTAAATAATTCGGTGGTTATCTTTAAGCGACGACGTAATTACGTCCTCACGCGACATATTTTATTTTATTTCTATCATTCCCTTTGTATCTGACAACTTACTTTTTTCACCCCAACATTCATCACTACCCTGCAAATGCTGCTCCTATAATATTTCCCCCATTACTAGTTGGACATGTACGAAGGAGACATTTCACGGTTCATTCAGACAGTTTTTTGAACAACTGATTCAATGAAAGATTCGATTCTTAAGAACAAAATGTTCACAACTCTCTGTCTGACTGAACAGCACACTGTGTTGAAAACATGGCTGAGGAGACAGTGTTAGCGGACACGGGGTAAGTGACCCTCTAAACACACATTTGCATACAAAAAAAAAATGTAAATGTTGCGAATTATTTGTGCGTGGCTATTGTCGTTTTAGTTATATGTATTCGTTTTCGTTTGCACGCTGTAAGCGAACTGTTTGTGCACTGTTGACAGTTGACCTATGCTTGTTTTGTTTATGTAGGCTATTTTTGGTTAAGTTATTCAAATTCTTTCTTAATTCTTAATTGTCTGTCAATTCTTCTTTTAAACTCTTTAAATTAATGCAAAACTGATATCTAACTTAATTATTAATTGCCTGTATTCATTGTAATTACAGTAACGTTATGTCTTTGATTGACAGTCTTTTGATTGACAGCTCTTTCACATTCTCTAGACTGGCTCAGCGTGTACTGATGTTACTTGGTATTCGTAGTCTCTTCTACAGTGTTTTCTATTTCTTGGACAAGACAGTGAGGTAAAATGTGTCCAAATGCAAATCATAAACTAACTCTAAGTGCCACTAAGTTTTGGTCACATTACAGTGTTCATGTTATTACATAAGTACAGTGTAATCTAATGAGCAACATATAGGGCTACTAGATTTGAACCAATATCCTAAATCAAATTCCATTCTACCAAATCATTCCCTCCTGCTTATGGAAAACTATTTGATTGTGCAATGGGTATTCTTCTTCGTCTTGTTCATAGTGTTTTCGGTGGTACTTTGATCAAAATCCCTTTATATAAAGTCTTTGCTTTTATTCAACATGTTCTGAAAAACATTTTCAGTTTTGTACAAGTTGATTAAGTCTTTTGTCTCAAAATAATAGTTTCAGAAATTCTCATTAACTGTCTAATTCAGCAATATTTTAAAAATGATTCAATCAACAATTTGTTTATTTATTACTCACGAATCAGTCATTGCTCCTCTCATTGCTCTTGATGACCTCATGGTAAATTAGGGCAATTTCACAGTACATAACTACAGTCAGGTGCGGAAAATACTGATTGGTTTTGGTTTGGTTTCTATTTAATTTTGGGACGTTTGACCTATTGTAGCTTACTTAAATATGTGATTATTTTGTCAGAATATGCACAATTACATACAGTATACATATACAATATATCGATAACATAATGTGTAACACATGGACACTGTAATGTACAATTTTTTTACAATGTACAATGCTACTTTGATTCAGCAAAATTAGTTATATGAAGTCTTGTACTTGCTTGTGCCCTCTGAAAGCAGATTTGAAAGCCTTCATATTTCCTATATTAATGCTGTCAAATCGATTAATCATGATTTATATCACATTTCAAAATAAAAGTTTGTTTACATAATATGTGTGTGTGTACTGTCACTGTGTATAATTATTAGTATATATAAATACACACGCATGCATGTATATATTTAAGAAAAATGTATATATAAAATATTTATATTTATATACATTTTATGAAAACTGAAACTACTGTAAATGCATATATATGTCATGAATATGTGTGTATTCATGTAATAATTATACACAATACACACATTTTAACCTTTGTCAACTTCATATTTCCTGTATTTATATTGTTGTTGTTGTGATGAACAAACATTTTCAGCCATCTCATTTTAGTTTCTTTCTAACAATGTATCTACTCCGGATGTGAGCGGCGCCATGCGACACGACAAAAGACAATATAACCCATTATAATCAGTGATGGATGCGACGCGACAAATCCCCGACAGTAAACTGATGCCTTGTTCTATTTATGACATACTGACACGAACGACAAATGCTTTGCAACAGTCACTTTGTCACATCCAGCCAACAGTCACATCCGGTGTAGAGACTGTGTAAGTGAAATAAGAATGAGAAGCTCACATTTAATTTTACTGTAGGTCATGGCGGATTACCGACTGGCTGCCCTCCTGGTGCCCGACATCTCAGAGCCAACTGAAGGAGGCAGAGGAGAGGATGCTGACGTGTAAGTAACCGCCATCAAAATTCAGGCTGGTCTTTCAAAATTTTAACTCCAACAAGTTATATTATCAACATAATTGATGATGATCAATATATTCAGCAATTATTAGTTTGTAAACCCTTTGCAAAAAATCTGGAGTTTCTATTTACACCATAGACCGTAAAAAAATATGGACGACGTGACTTCATTCTCTTCTGCCGGAGGTCTGAATATGGCGCTGACATCTTGCGCTGATTTGGGACTGAGTCTGCGCAGTAGTGACCTTGGGACCGGAGTATGCGCAGTAGAGAGCAGGAAGTAGAGCCGCGATATCAAAAGCCCGCCCACACTCTCGCAGATGCAGAACAATTCATTATGTCGGTGTGAAATAAACCGTTATGAAAATGTATAAATTAAAGTTAAAGCTCCAATCTCCTCCCAAAAATCCCGAAAAAAGTCTGTTGGTGCCTCGGTGACGACTTCACTCAGAGAAGCCGTCAATCTCAGCTGTCAATCATGACCTCACACCCCAGTTTTTATAGCATCAAATAACTAACTAAAACCAAACTTATTTAAAGAACAAACACTTGAAATGAAATCAGCATGATTAAAAACTACCTAAAATGACAGAAACCAAATTTGGGAAAAAATTATATGAAGTGTAATTTGATTGTTTAGTTTGTCTCGCGTCCATTATCATACATGGAGGGCCGTGGGTTATGACCTATACTGGGACCAACCACCTGGGGACGATCGAGACGTTTTGGCTTCAGTTTTTAACACGAGTGCGGCAGGCTTGACTTACACCAAGTGCAAATAGCCCGCCTTGTTGGCAGAGGCTATTTACACTAGTTCCGCCCACCATTGTCTGGTTGAGTGAAACAGAACTGCTAAAGAAACCCATCTGATAACAGGTGCAGTGGTGTGGAGAATAAGGGGCATTTACAAAACACGGTTTTCAACTCTAACACGACAACAGCGTTTTGGGGGCCTGAAAACGCAAACTTCTGAAAACCGGTTTCAAAGTGCAAGTTTTTGAAAACTATACCGCTATCATCTCCATGTAAACTACGAAAATGCAAATTTGTGTGACATCATAGTCACACTCTTTACAAAGTGACATCATCAACTATTGGCCTGGCATGCATAGATTTTTTAGTCGTTTTCGCGGGTTCGCGGTTCCTCTATACGCAAAAAACGCAGCGGTCGTGATATGACGTCACGCTCTGCAGCGTCTTTTTTTATACACATGAATTCAACATATATACAAATAGTAATACACTTAAAATGTACAAATTCAGCCAAGAGGTCAAGCCGTGACATATCGATCTTCTACTGGTTACACGTCATCAGGTGATGCAAATTCGCAGCTCAGAGTTCACCAAGCTTGAGCTTTGGAACAGAGGAATGCAAAACTTTTCGCATGAGCTTGCATTTCCGGTCTGTCGCATTCGCATGCGTTTGAATGGAAGTCAATGGAACGAAAAGTGCAGTATGACGCCCTTAAGAGCTGCCATTTCTGTTACATATGCGGAACAGAACCACGCTACTCGTTTGAGCTGCACCGTTTATCAGTTCGGAGCAATAATAGACAGCGCAGCGCAAGCTCATAAGCTGCCTTTCCACTGCACATTGTCGCATTTCGCCCCCTAGCGGCAGTCGCACAGAACTTTGAAACTGGTCGTGAAGCTTTCACCATAGAGATTTACCATAGAGCACATTTAGGCCATGCCCAAACCGGTGGGGAAAACAATCAAATGCTCTCCATTGACTTTGTATTGCATGAAGCGGCCTCCTTGTCATTTCTGACTTATAACAAAAAACAGAACCATGTCTTAAAGCTGCTGTGAGAAAAAACACAGAAATACGTTTTTATAAGCTGTCGACCCAAAAAAATGAGTGTTTAAGGAGACAAAAGTGGATACTGGCAATAAGACGTGAAGCATCAGCAGGAAGAATGGGTACATTTTTGGATCCTAACACTCAGTTTGCCTATGTGTGCAGTAAACATTTTGTCACTTTTAAGTCAAATATCCAAATGTCTGTTTTATATATTTTATATATATATATTATATTTCCTGTCGCTGATTACGTTCCCCTCTAGTGGGTGTAGTTCTCAGTGTAATATAACATGTCACGCTTTGTTTCAATTGCCTGTATCCACTTTTGTGTCCTTAAACACTCGTTTTTTTGGGTCAACAGCTTATAAAAACTTCTGGGTTTTTGGTTATGGGTTTTGTTTAGCTTGTTTGCTGTACACTTTGTCATATATCAGCTTTTAGACATTGTTCTGTTTTTTGTTATAAGTCAGAAATGGCAAGGAGGCCGCTTCACACAATACACAGTCAATGGAGACGTTTGGATTGTCGCCGTCACCCCCCCCCCCCCCCCCCGGGTGGGCGTGGTTTACAGATTATGACGCGTGCCGCTCTGTCTCTATGGTAAAATGAATTATTTTTTAGTTTATTCTTAGCTAAAAACACTTAGTTCTTTCATAAATATATGTGCTCATTAATGTATATTTACTTCTTTCAAGTAATAAAGTATTCTCGTAAGTTTATAATATGCCATTGAAAATACATACGGGTAAGGGGTTCGAATGCGGGTCGCCATGTTGCCCCTCCATCTTGAAAGTACATCAGCCAAAGAGGGACATACCCGTGAATTCAAGCTTCGCCTTTCGCGTTTTAACACTCGATGGCACCGTGTCGAATGTGGACGAGGTCGAACTGGAAGCCGTGTTAATCTTGGACTAAATCGGCCACCGTAGGAGTTAAAACGAAATCGAAATTGAGAGAAAGAGAAACTAATATTCACTGGATGGTCGTATACCTTTTAACTGCTAGATGGGGGAAAATATCACACAGTGTAGCTTTAATGAATGTAATGCATGTATGAATATATCCACACGAAACAAATGGCCCTCAATACATCTAAAATAAAAACATAGTAGATGTTATAGAGCTAATCAACTTAAATATTGATATAATAATTATAAAATAATTATTTCTGCCATAATTATTAATAACCACAATTTTACTGAAATAGCGTTTACAGAATAACGTTAAAGTGTTATAATATTGATAATTCTAACTTCACGCTCATAGTTTGGATTAGAATACATCACATCCGGTCAGCCAGTTGCATACGGTCTAGCCAGAAATTCAAATATTTCAGCGCATCTGAAGTTCAAATCAGATCTGATTTGAGCTTCCAATGTATTTCATTCAAATCGGCGTGAGAATAATAATACTTTTTGTTTAACTTAATCAGAAACTCTTGATACATTTAAAAACTTTTTAAAATACATATTTATTGATAACTAATCAATTATTAATTTAATATTTATATTTTGAATGTGCTTTGTTCTATACGCATAGCTGTTTATTGTTTGCATACATTTATTTGTTCCACCATGGTGATTATTCTGCCCTCACATTGGCGTCTCTCTTCCCAAAGTTAGACAGATAGATCAACTCTTTCCAACACTAGGCTTGTGGGAGAATGCTGCTTTTTTCCACACCACGATGAATACGTTACAGAGTGAAACCAGTGTTGCCAACTATTTTCCAAGGAAGGTAGCTAAAGCCAGCCCAAAAAGTCGCTAAATGTCGCTAGATGACGTCATGCGTCAATTAGCATATTCGTGACGTCACCGCGTCGTCCTTGCCTAATGTGTTTTCTCTTAATCCGTGCTCACATACTGTATTTTAAATGAATACAATGCAGCCAACTGTCTAATAAATATGTTCTCATTTCCTATATCTTTTTTTCACACAGTAGAACGAGTAGGCTATGATATAGTGAATTAAAACATTTTTTTTAACAATCTGAGAGATGTCTGAAACTGGATGAACTAAAGCTCTGTGAGAGTGAGTAATATAAGTGATAAGCACAAGAGAAGAATGGAAATCATAACGGGTCAAACTAAATTCTTTAAATATAAAACAAAGGAAGCAGATAAGTGATTGGTCCGTGGCACCCGTGTGCTCATGTGTAGCTCATTCACGTCTGTCAGCTGCTGTGTGTGTTCAACGGCACGCGCTGTTCCTCTCAGCCACAGAGGTGTGACGGCAGGGAGAAAGCAAGACCTCGCGCTCGCAGAACAGCACTGGCGACTTTTGCAAAATAAAGTAGCTGACGTTTGTCCAAAAATTTGTCGCTAGTCGCTTTTTTGAAAATAAGTCGCCAAAGGGGTCTGAAAAATCGCTAAATATAGCGACAAAGTCGCTAAGTTGGCAACACTGAGTGAAACTATAGACTGTTTCATCGAACTCACGCGCATTGCCACGGTTACGCGCCAGGCCCGAAGTTAACTTCCGGTCTGTGTTTGTTTATCGGTCTGGCAAGGGCATAGTATGGCGCTCTACTCCGTAGAAACACATTTTTGACGTACTATTCTTGGATAACATGATATAAATATTGCCGATCAAGCAGAGAGAATATGACACCAGCGCAAAAACAGTGTGTGCGACTCACCAAAAAGCCTTAAAGGGTTAGTTCACCCAAAAATGAAAATTCAGTCATTAATTACTTACCCTCATGTCGTTCGACACCCGTAAGACCTCCGTTCATCTTCGGAACAGAAATGAAGATATTTTAGTTGAAATCTGATGGCTCTGAAAGGCCTCCATTGGCACAATGGCACGGTTCACTCTCAAGACCCTTAAAAGGTACTAAAGACGTCGTTACAAAGTCCATCTCACTACAGTGGTTCTAAAATAACTTTATGAATCGGCGAGAATAGTTTTTGTGCGCAAAAAAACCCTAAATAACGACTTACATAGTGATGACGATTTCAAAACAAGGCATCATGAAGCTTCGAAGCGTTATGAATCAGTGAGTCGAATCAGTGGTTTGAATCGCCAAATTTCAGCAGTTTGGCGGTTTGACACGCGATCCGAATCATGATTCGGCTCATTGATTCATAACGCTTCGAAGCTTCATGATGCCTTGTTTTGAAATCGTCATCAATATGTAAGTCGTTATTTAGGGTTTTTTTGCGCACAAAAACTATTCTCGCCTATTTATAAAGTTATTTTAGAACCACTGTTGTGAGATGGACTTTGTAACGACGTCTTTAGTACCTTTTAAGGGTCTTGAGAGTGAACAATGCCATTGTGCCAATGGAGGCCTTTCAGAGCCATCAGATTTCAACTAAAATATCTTCATTTCTGTTCCGAAGATGAACAGAGGTCTTACGGGTGTCGAACGACATGAGGGTAAGTAATTAATGACAGAATTTTCATTTTTGGGTGAACTAACCCTTTAAATGCTTCATAAATATCCAGTCATACGAGAGCAGCATCTAATGTAATTTAGACTGTATGTCTAATGTAATTTACTTGTTATTTATTTTGCAGAAATAATCTACTCTAGAGGTCATTTATTCTGTCTGCGTTTACACTTGGCATTAACATGCGAGCACCGTGATCATCAGTCAATCAGGACACGGCGAGTTTACATTTGTTCACATCAAGTGGTCGCCATCTGGATAACTGATCGGATTTATGTTTCCCGCAAAATATTTAAATGTGCCTTTATCACGGAGTGCAAAACAACTTTCGCTTTGTCCTCTATTAATGGCAGTGCCTTTAGAGCATGGGATTTTTTATGATGCATTCATATACAATCAATCTCACAAGTACTTTATCTACAAGTTAACTTTCCCAACATTAATCTTATGTTATGAAACAAAGAAGCATGTTATTCCGATGCATTGCATGATTGAATGCGAGCGCGCAAGCATTTATAGATAGGCTACTGTACAGAAAACGGTATTACACGGTCTTCAAAGGGTTAGTTCACCCAAACATTTTTATTCTGTCATTGTTACTCTCCCTCATGTCGTTCCAAACCTGTAAGACCTTCGTTCATCTTCGGAACACAACTTTAAGATATTTTTCTTCTTCTCTGCGGTCTTACGGGTTGGGGTCGACATGAGGGTGATTAATTAATGTATGAATTTACATTTTTGGGTGAACTAAGCCTTTAAGGGGGGCGTTTCCCCCGCTCTCTATTTCGCAGACAGAAATGGGAGATTATTTAAAATAAATATGCTGAAACAATAAAAACATGTAAATGAAGATAATGCTGCCCAATTATAATGAAAGATGATAGCGCATAAGAAAGATAACGCAGCCTTTGTTGTTGTTGATTCTTTGCGGACGTCTACCCGAAGTTAAGTTTGGGCCACAAAAGTAACGTTTGTTTATGTTGTTGCCGTTGAAACCGTCTATAGAAAGGAGATGTAAATAATTGAACTACTTAGTTATCTCCAACAACATTACACTAATATGAATTCATTGTTTATAATTCTTGAAATGTCTAAAATTCTACATTACACAGCTTTCTAAATAGTAAATTTAACAAATTGAATACAAATTAATCATAAAACTTACAGACAATGCTTTTTACAGAGGATCACAAGATGAATGGCTGCTTCAAGTTTCTTCTGTTGTGAACTAACTTTAACTGATGCAATTAACTGAATTCAACTGTCTTGGAATGTTACTATGGCAATCATTTTTAAAGAAAGCTATATGACTAGGTATTGGAATTGACCGTTCGCAAAGACCCGCCCCCTTTAGTTACTGTTGCTATGTCCGACAAGCCATGGCGCTCTCACACCACACACGTGTTCTCACGTAGAGAAAATACATCGCGGAGCAAAGAGGACACTGACAACACGCCAACAGACAGGCCTCAGTTAAAGCTGCTCGTGAACCGATCATATCTTCCTTCTAGTTCATTGATATTGATTGACTAAAATAAATGTTGTTTCAACCGCGGAATGATGTCAGTACACACCGTTTTTCCAAGTTCAAGTCCACCGGCGTTAATCTACTAACTCTCCTGACTGCTTTGTCGGACAAAACGGCAGATTCGGCTATGTGATTGGTCAGATCGCCTGTCAATCAAACTTGCGGGGAAGGGTGAATTAATAGCAAACATTAAATAGATGATCCAGAACAGTGATAGTTCGGAGGATAAAGGAAAATTCAAAAATCTTCAAGTTAAAGGATTAGTTCACATCAAAAATGAAAATTTCTTTTTTCTTCAGTCGAAAAGAAATTAAGTTTTTTGAGGTAAACATTCCAGGATATTTCTCTTTATAATGTATTTCAATTGCAACCAATAAAGAGAAATATCCTGGAAGGTCCAACTCAATGCCGTTTCAAAGGGCTCTGCACGATCCCAGCTGAGGTATAGGGTCTTATCTAGCGAAACCATCTGCCATTTTCAAGAAGAAAAAAAAAATGTATATACTTTTTAACCACGAATGCTCGATTTTTTTTTTTTCCTGAAAATTACAGATCGTTTCACTAGATAAGACCCTATTCCTCAGCTGGGATCGTGCAGAAAGTTCATCACGACTGCCACTAGTTGTGTGCAGTGGAAAGGTGGCTAAACACGAGTTCCTGTGAGAAAACGTTTGAATTCGCCACAGAATTAATAACATTGTTACTGCAAGATCTAGTGGAAAGTGTTCGGCACAGAATTGTCTTTTATAAACCATAGCTATCAGATCAAACAGCGCTGACGTGGAAACCACAGAAAAATATTGTGCCACGAACAAAGTTCAGGGGTTTCAGTCCACAAATCACCAACATTCACCATGGAATTAATGTAGTAACACCACATGGTATTGTGGCAGAAATGGTTAAATGTTTTTGTTTTTATTTACATTACTCATCTCCGGGTTTGTACAACCTTTTGAGAGTGAAATTCAAGCACTTTTCAATGGCTTATGGCTTACTCAGTGTCAATATGACCCAATGTCTATGACAGGGATTTAGATGGAAATCTAATTCAGACATCCAGTTATTTTCAAAGGGTTCACAAACATATTCTTGCCACTGTTTATTGATATGTCAATCTCATTGTCATCAATAATGTCATACAGTATACAGTAAACACTACCGCTATTGGGTCTTATATGCTCACCAAGGCTGCATTTATTTGATCAAAAATACAGCAAAAACAGTAATATAATTACAAAATATTATTATGAAATATTATTACAATTTAAAGTAACTGTTTTCTATTTTAATTTATTTTAAAATATAATGTATTCCTGTAATGACAATGCTGAATTTTCAGCAGCCATTACTCCAGTCTTCAGTGCCGATCCTTGATAAATCAATCTAATATGCTGATTTTCTGTTCAATAAACATTTAATCAATGTTGAAAGCAGTTGTGCTACAATAATATCTTTGTGGAAACGATAGATTTTCAGTATTCTTTGATGAATAGAAAGTTTAAAATAACAGCATTAATTTGACATAGAAACCGTTTGTAACATTATACAGTGTGGTTTTACTGCAATTTATCACTTTAATGCATCCCTGCTGATGAAAAGTATTAATAATCTTACTGAGCCTAGACTTTTTAACAGAGGTGTATATGTCGCGCGGCCGCTTGAATTGTGATCAGTGATCAGTCAAGCCACATAGAGCGTCAAAAAACGGCATTTATCATTTGAATTTCGTGATAAAATGGACTGAATACTTAATATGTACGTGTAGGAACTCGGATTGAAGTGTGTTCCGCGCTTAAAACAAACCGACTGTTAACTGTTAAAGATTGCACTCGGAAACCGTTCGGTACGAATACGTGTACCGTTATACCCCTAATATATATATATATATATATTAATGTAACCTTTGCAGATACATTTTCTGTGCCCTTTATAATAGAGAAACCTTTTCTTTTTATTTCTTTCAGACATCACAAGCAAGTTCTGCAGGCAGTTTGTCCACATTTCTGACAAAAACACACTGTGGACATTGGTATTTAAGGGGCCAGTGGAAAATAAAACCCCTCTGGTGCTGCTGCATGGATTTGGGAGTGGTGTGGGATTTTGGGCCTTGAATCTGGACTCTATCTCTCAGCAGAGGCCCATTTATGCCTTCGACCTGCTGGGCTTTGGCCAGAGCAGCAGACCTCACTTTAGCACGGATGCCCAGGAGGCTGAGCTCCAGTTTGTGGAGTCCATCGAACAGTGGAGGGAGAAACTTGGCCTGGAAAGTATGATAATGTTGGGCCATAACCTTGGAGGATATCTGGCTGCCTCCTACGCAATCACATACCCAACCAGGTTTGTAACTAAAAAAAGATTTAGTTAAGCTTTTGCGAAATGTATATATACACTATTAGGGATGGGATGGTATGAAAATGTCATATCATGATTGTAGTGACCAATTAGAAATATTATCACGATTTTGTTAAAATGAGATGAAAGTGTTCAAAAAGAACTGATGGACACACTGAAAACATTTCAACAAGCTTTATATTTGAAAATCAACAAACAACAAATAAAACAAGCAAGATTCTATTCTGTGGCATTTTTTTTCTTAAAATGACCGTCGCATTATAACAGCGCTCATCAATGTATCACAACGGACGCGCTCTCGTTTCATTCAAATGCAACTTGCCATCTTGCGTCGCTTTGATTGTATTGAAAATGAAATCAGAGGACTTAACTATTAATAGTCAAGTAGAGTCACCTTTATTTATAAAGCGCTTTTTACAATGCATATTGTTTCAAATCAGCTTCACAATGGTAACAAGAAAATAATGCAACAGAATTTAATAGAAAGTAATATAGTTAAATAGTTACTGTCCCCAACTGAGCAAGCCAAAAGCCAAAGGCAACAGGGGCGACGGTGGCAAGGAACCAAAACTCCCATCAGGTTACATAATGGAGAAAAAAACCTTGGGAGAAACCAGGCTCAGTCGGGGTGCCAGTTCTCCTCTGGCCAAACGAACAAACAGTGTATGATTATGATATTACTAGGGATGCACCGGTTGACCGGCCAAAAAACGGAACCGGCCGGTTTTTGCTTCTAGCGCGCGATCGGCAACTGGACGATTTTCTTTGTATTTTTCTGCCGATTTTTCCGGAAGTGCGCCCGCGTGCACATACGCGCCTATATTGCAATCATTCGCGAACACGAACATGTCACATGTCACTGTGTTACAAATGGAAACTGGAGAACTGAGGGAAGAGCCGAGATGCTGAAGGGAATGAAGAGCCGCTTTCCTGCGCAAGCTTAAGTTGCGCAAGCTTACCTCTCCGCCCTGCACAAGCGCAGATAGTGAGCGTTTGTTCAGCTCAGCTTCTCACGTGTTTGATCGGATGAGAACGAAACAGACTAACTGACAAAGCCGAAATACTTATTTTTGTAGCCTAAAGAAGAACATGCATGCACTTTTGAAATGAAATACTATCAGTTCTGTATAGGATGATAATTTTTATTTAACCTTAAAATTACATTGACTTAATTTGATTTAAAAAGCACCTGCTGTAGCATCTTAGTTTTTATCGTTGCACTAAACATTATTTGATTTAACATTTTGGAACAATGATATACTTTGGTTTTATTTAATTTCACTGGTAAAGACTTTTTTTCTTTACACTGAATTTAAAAACAAATGCTGATTTAAGTAACATCTTTGTTTGGATTGCAGAATATGCAGTTGTTGCCTTTAATTTCACCTTTCAGCCTTTTAATTTCCAATTCAATGTCCCGTTAATTTCAGATTGCAGACTTGTTTTCATTAGCCAAAAGCCAATTTAGCCTGTTAAATACTAAATAAACATCTTGTTCATGAATACTTTCGTTCTTTTATGGTGTAAAAAATAAATAAATCAGAAATCGGTATTGGAATCGGCCAGTTTTATTGAAAAAAATCGGTATCGGAATCGGCCATGTAAAATCATGATCGGTGCATCACTAGATAATACTACTATATATTGTTGAGATCATCTTGTCTGGACGATTGTTTTGTACGCTGTACAAAATAGATTTATAAACAGGTAAGATTTAAAACATTAATCTCAATTCAATATGTCTCCGTAATTATTTATGTGGTAAAAAAAATCTGTAATAAGTGTACAATGATTATACATTATTATCCCTTAAATGTCACCCTTAATACTCTTGTTTGAACTGGTTTGTTTATCTTTGGCTCATTGCCACTTTGCTGCAAACTTTTCTTTGCGGAAGCTTCACGTTAATTTCAGAATGAGATAAATATTTCAACTCGAAACTTGTGTCCAATTATTTCCCAAATGTAGCTTTTGTAATGAGGTCAAAGTTAATCATGAAACCGGTAATCGTCCCATCCCTATATTCTATATTGCCAAAAGTATTGGGACACTGTTCCAAATCATTGAATTCAGGTGTTCCAATCACTTCCATGGCCAAAGGTGTATAAAATTAAGCACCGTGCAGACTGGTTCTACAAACATTTGTGAAAGAATGGGTCGCTCTCTAGAGCTCAGTGAATTCAAGCGTGGTACCGTGATATGTTGCCACCTGTGCAATAAGTCCATTCATGAAATTTCCTCACTACTAAATATTCCACGGTCAACTGTTAGTGGTATTATAACAAAGTGGAAGCAATTGGGAACAACAGTCACATAAAATCACAGAGCAGGGTCAGCACATGCTGAGGAGGACAGTGTGCAGAAGTCGCCAACTTTCTGCAGTCAAGAGCTACAGACCTCCAAACTTTGTGTTTCCTTCAGATTAGCTCAAGAACTATCCATAGAGAGCTTCATGGAATGGGTTTCCATGGCCGAGCAGCTGCATCCAAGCCTTACATCACCAAGTTCAAAGTGTTGGATGCAGGGGTGCAAAGCAGGGGTTGGGCTTGGCCCCTTAGTTCCAATGAAAGGAACTCTTAATGCTTCAGCATACCAAGATATTTTGGACAATTGCATGCTCCCAACTTTGTGGGAACAGTTTGGGGATGGCCCTTTCCTGTTCCAACATGTCTGCACACTAGTGCACAAAGCAAGGTCCATAAAGACATGGATGAGTGAGTTTGGTGTGGAGGAATTGACAGGCCTGCACAGAGTCCCGACCTCAACCCGATAGAACACCTTTCAGATGAATTAGAGTAGAGACTGTGAGCAGGTCTTCTTGTCCAACATCAGTGCCTGACCTCACAAATGCGCTTCTAGAAGAATGGTCAAAAATTCACATACAAAATTCAAAACACATTCTTAAACCTTGAGGAAAGCCTTCCCAGAAGAGTTGAAGCTGTTATAGCTGCAAAGGGTGGGCCTACTCCATATTAAACCCTTCGGATTAAGAATGGGATGTCATTAAAGTTCATGTGCATGTAAAGACAGGTGTCCTAAAACTTTTGGCAATATAGTGTACATTATGATCCTTAAATTGAGTGAGGTATTAAATACTGTGTGAGCATGTAAATATCTACATTAGAGCAGTCTCTTTGATTGATGTACAAATGTCAGAATTTGAGAATTGTCTGACTTGCAGTTCATAAATTTTAATTTGAAATTCAACACAGACACAACAGAGAATTACATTAGTTTTAAGACAAAACATAACATATTACATCACTAATTTTGACTAATACTGCCTATTTATTCCCTTAAAAGTAGAATACATTTATCTCATCTAACTTGAATGCTTATTACTTAATTTCAGTACTGCTAAAACAAATAACACAGCATCGAAGCAAATTTTTATTTTATAAAATAAATATTGACATATTATGTAAATTAGAGCATGTTTCCTCCATGGTCCATAACGATTATTATTATTATCTAATGTTTCTTTTAAGACCCCATGTGATGTCAATGAGATAATATATTTCTGCATAATTCATACAGGAAAATGAATTGCATTATTGAAAACTAAACATACATTTCTTTGATTATAATTTGCTATTCTGTATCCTGTGTCTTTTATTTCAAATTTAAATCTGATTTCAAATCAGTCCCTTCACTTATGTGTCCTGTTGTGTTGTAACTGTGGACTCTGGATACAGAACACTGTTTTTCACATCCTTCCTGTTTCTCCATTTCCCTCGACCTTTATGCCTGTCAGCAGTTTGACCACAGAATTTGATTCTAAACTATTTTTGTTGGCATCCGATTTCAACAGCATTAGAGTTGCTGCATTTTCCCTGAGTATAGTTTCGCTTCTATCCTGCCCACAAATATTTTGTTTTTATTTACAGGGAGTGCAGAATTATTAGGCACGTTGATTTTCTGATCATATTTTTTTTCCAGGCACATTTGACCAATTCCAAACCACAGTAATCCTAATAACTACTATTGATTTAGTATTTAATAATGTATAAGTGATATATAATTGTTCATGAAGGCTGGAAATGAAAATCACCTTATATTCAGGTGTGCAGAATTATTAGGCATGTTTTCTTTTACAGATAAATTGAGCCAAAAAAGAGATTTAACTCAGACTGAAAAGTCAAAAAGTATTAAATGCCCATGAGAAGGATGCAATACTAATGCAATACTAGACATTGCAGTTAAGGCATGACCATTGGACAGTGAAATGCTCGTTGGGTCAGCAGGATCTGACAAAAACAGGTGGTGAAGTAAAGACACCTGTTAACTGCAAAAGAATTAAGAATTAAGGTGAAACCATCAGGAACCCTTTAGTCTCCAGCGCCACCATTTTCCAAAGCTGCAACCTACCTGGAGTCTCCAGAAGTGCAAGGTGTCAGGATCTCAGAGACTTCAGTTAGGTAAAGAATCCTAAACAAGCTGACAAGTGTTGTAAAATACATGAAGAAGGTTTTTTTTATTGGCTTTATGGACAGATAGGTTGAGAGTGACTCTTGAAGGACCCTTGAAGAATTCATCTTCCAGAATCTGGCAGTACGTTTTGGGAGTTCATTTTAGTCCATCCTGAAGTCCGTTTTGCAGAGATGGACTAAAAATGAACTCCCAAAATGTACTGCCAGATTCTGGAAGATGAATTCTTCAAACAGTGGTACTAGAGGATGTGGTGCTGGTCCTTCAAGAGTCACTCTCAACCTATCTGTCCATAAAGCCTATAAAAAAACCTTCTTCATGTATTTTACAACACTTCAGCTTGTGATTCTTATCTAGTGGGGGTCATTTTTTAGGATTCTTTACCTAACTGAAGTCTCTGAGATCCTGACACCTTGCACTTCTGGAGACTCCAGGTAGGTTGCAGCTTTGGAAAATGGTGGCGCTGGAGACTAAAGGGTTCCTGATGGTTTCACCCTTAATTCTTCACCTTAATTCTTAATTCTTTTGCAGTTAACAGGTGTCTTTTCTTCACCACCTGTTTTTGTCAGATCCTGCTGACCCAACGAGCATTTCACTGTCCAATGGTCATGCCTTAACTGCAATGTCTAGTATTGCATTAGTATTGTATCCTTCTCATGGGCATTTAATACTTTTTGACTTTTCAGTCTGAGTTAAATTTCTTTTTTGGCTCAATTTATCTGTAAAAGAAAACATGCCTAATAATTCTGCACACCTGAATATAAGGTGATTTTCCTTTCCAGCCTTCATGAACAATTATATATCACTTATACATTATTAAATACTAAATCAATAGTAGTTATTAGGATTACTGTGGTTTGGAATTGGTCAAATGTGCCTGGAAAAAAAATATGATCAGAAAATCAACGTGCCTAATAATTCTGCACTCCCTGTAATTTAAATGTTCTGTCTCTGGGTATCAGGATGCACAGATTACTTAAAAAAAATAAATTTGTTCAGTGTAACTAGGTGATTCAATTGAAAGCTCTATTCTACTCTATATGCTACTCTTTACCCACTGTCCAGAGTAAAGCACTTAATTCTGGTGGAACCATGGGGTTTTCCAGAGCGCCCTGACCCAGGAGACCAAGACAGGCCCATTCCTGTGTGGATCAAAGCTATAGGGGCAATGCTGAGCCCATTCAACCCCCTCGCTGGTCTCAGATTGGCTGGACCTTTAGGTAAGGATTTACTCTAATCTGAGTGTGCAAATCAAACGTAATAAAAGTATTAATGAGAGAAAGAGAAATGACAGCTTAAGGCTTAAGATGTGCTTGAATATCTTAAATGATGTGGAACACCATTTGATAAAGATTGTCATTAATGAAACTCAGGGACAGATTTAGCCAAGACGTCGCACTTGCAATTTCTCTGAAATGATTCACTCAGTAATTGGAGCATGTCTCTTATCATACGTAATACTTGTCTCATATCGCATACCTGAATCACATTGCCTTCTGTGTATATGCTGCAGTAAAATTGTTTTGCAAGAACAAATTGGCTTTGGCAAATATCCTAGAATTATCAAGGATCGGAAAATTTGTGTTTTGAATTTCATAGTTTAATATTAATCATGATGTTCCAATCATATTTTGCCAAGCTAGCTTTTTAATATCTCATCTGGGATATTATTTCATATCTCTTTCTCTTTTTTCGATAATGTTTGTTCTTGTATATGGATTTCAGATCCAAAAATGATGTGTCATTTAGTATAAAAGTACCCAGTTTTTTAGGAGTGGCAAAAACTCATACCCAGAAACCCCCTGACTCAGGATAGTTCTAGCATTATACACAAGCCCAGATGGAATCTTCTGACTTTTTCACATTTTATGGGCTGATTTCTTAAGGAATTCTACAGAATTCTATATATTAACATAGTGGAAAGTGTTCAATGGAGCTGGGAGTACTATACTATTATTAATAGCTGAACGATACCAAAAAATCTAATTAGCCAGAATATTTCATAAACACAATAGCGATGTGCAGTGGTGGCTGGTGTTTTTTTTTTTTTTTTTATAGAGGAAGCACACTAAAGCCTTTGAACATGTGAAATTTCTTCGGACACTGCAACGGTCGTGAGCGTCTTTTTGTAAACATGAATTCAACATATAACAAATAGTAATTCATTCAAAATGTAAAAAAATATACACTATCTACTCGACTTGACTGCAAAAATATCATTCTTTTAATTCAGCCAAGAGGTCACACTGTGACATATGGATCTTCTACTGGTCACATTGATGCGAATTTGCAGGTCAGAGTTCACCAAACTTGAACTTTGGAACACAGCGTAATGCGAAACCTTTGTACGTAATGTGAGACCGCCCCGTTAATCTGATGATTCCGGATGACTTTTTTTATTTACTGCCTGACATTACAAATGACATTACACATACTCAGCAAGACAATATAAATATAATTTCACTCTCTTATCATAAAATACATCCTACAGTACTGTTCTGTCTGGCACCTTCTGCTATTTAATGAAAATTATTGCTGTATGTCAAGTTTAGACGTGGGTCGTCCCAATTTTAATTTATAGCTTTTGCTCGAATGGTAGCTTGGTACATTTTTGGCAAATATTTAATATTTCTATCATTCATAATTAGGTAGTTGTCTAGATTATCAGCGGGAGCAAGTCAAACTAATATCACATGTTTTCTACAATGATTGGTTGATATGCCAAGAGAGGCTAGCCACCTCTGTGATGCTGAGAAAGACAAATACTCACTGGTGAATGGCTAATTTTCTTTTACCAATGAAGGCAAAAGTCTGGATATGGATTGTGCCTCCCCCTCCCCTGCTCTGTCTCATCAGATTTGCCTTTAGCACTGAACGGTTGTAATCACATCGGCAGATGTTCATGGGGAAAAGCAGCAGAAAAGCAAACAATTGGTAGCTCTAAATTTGAGTTATATTTTACGGTTACAATGGTGAAATTACAAACAAGAAATACACATTCTGAAGACATAACAACACAACGAGTTTTATTAACATTAAGTTATTCTTCCACTTTTCCTCCCCTATGAGCCGCCACTGGTTATGTGTGTAGAACTTTGTGTGAGTGTAAACATTCCAAATCATTTGAAATCAGCAGAGCTTTCTGTCGAGTTCTGTAGGATTGTGAAGGGGACTGGACATTAGTCACTGACAATGGGAACATGTGACACATGAACTAAAGAATTAATGATAAGATGAACATTTTATGGGTGATCCATCATTTTTGGATAGATCGATTTCAGGTGAATTTTCACTTGAGTTTTTTCAGATGTGTGTTTGCATTTCCCTGTAGGTCCCACTCTTGTGCAGACTCTGAGACCAGACTTCAAAAAGAAATTTGCAGCTATGTTTAATGACAACAGAGTCACAGAATACATCTACCATCTTAATGTCCAAAGTCCAAGGTAACAAACCTCTCCCTTATGCTTTTGTTGTGAATGGCCTTGATATATGTCTGAATGTTGAAATTCTCATAACGGTCTGCTGTTTGTTTGTTTTTTTTTTTTATTATTATGATGATATTTTAGCGGTGAAACAGCCTTTAAAAGCATGACCATTCCGTATGGCTGGGCAAAGAGGCCCATGCTGCAAAGAATTGGCCTGATTCACAGCGACATCCCCATTACGGTGATCTATGGCTCACGCTCCAGTATAGATGGCCACTCCGGCAATTCAATCAAAGAAATGAGGCCAAACTCCCATGTAGAGATCATTGTGAGTTCTCCATTCACTGCTCAGCACACACTGCCACTCATAGAGACTTTTCTTGATCTTTTTAGATATCAGCTTGCTGTACTATGAAAACATACTGCAATTTGCAACATCACACAGATGAATGCATTTGAACTCATGGTTGCCCACATTTACACGTCAGCAATGTCTATTGAGCATTCAGAAACTTGGCCCACCTAGTCACAGTGAGGTAATGAGAGAGCCCGACTGTGCTGTTCCTGTCTGTATGTAGCACCTACTACTCTGCATATCCTTTTGAAGGATCCCAGTGTTCCAAATGAGTGACTTGTTGATAGGGGCTATTTACACTAACTCCGCCCACTGACATCTGGTTGGGCCAGACAAAATTACAGACGATGTTTCATTGTCAACAGCAGCAATAGCGTAGGGGTAAGGTGCGTGGCAGAAGGTTTTGATGCAAATCCACCCGACCTAACTCGCTCTACTCCCTTTTCCCATCACATATCAGATCGGAAAATTGAGAATATATTCGAAAAGTGGAAATAAAGTGTCTAACATGTGTTTAATAATAAAGTGTTTAGGGATAGGGGTAGGGGTAGGGGTAGGTGTAGGGAGGTTTTAATGTCCCAATAAGGTGACATCCATTTAATAATTTTAATAAATATAATGATTTACTCTGTGTTATTGCATACCATATAATGCACAGTATAAGTATAAGTATAAATAGCATCTAACTACTATTTACACTTATTGCAAAGAAAATGCTATTTTTACATAGTGTAAATAGAATCTATTGCTATTTAAACTTCCCTTATCATTTCAATCTTAATATGCCCTTTTACAGTCTTAATTTTGTTTTTGAGGTCTATTAGAATAGATTTTCTTGCTTGGATGTTGGAACAAAAACCTTGTTTTTCACACATTTTACATTGTTGCAGCAGCTCTTTTCTCAGTCTGCCAGTTATGCTTTCTGTGAAGCCTCTCCTTCCTAAAAGTGTAGTGTGTTCTGATTGGTCAACTGCTTCAAGTGTGTTTCATAAATGTCATTTCCTTAACCGCGTTATTTCAAAATCTCTTGGGCATGGCGACAACACACAACTAACTCAACAAGGCCTTGCCCCCTTTATTTGCGAATGCCTTGGCGGTAATTATTTAAATGAGAAATATTGTGACATTTACTTTCCCGAAGAAAACTTAAAGGGTTAGTTTGCCGAAAAATGAAAATTAGACCATGATTTACTCACCCTCAAGTCATCCTAGGTGTATATGACATCCTTCTTTCAGACGAATAAAATCAGAGTTATATTAAAAATGTCCTGGCTCTTCAAAGCTTTATAATGGCAGTGAATGGTTGTGTCGGGTTTGAAGTCCATAAAAGTGCATCTATTCATCATATAACTGCTCCACATGGCTCCGGGGGGTTAATAAAGGCCTTCTGAAGCGAAGTGGCGCGTTTGTGTAGGAAAAATATTCATATTTAAAATTTTATAGACTAAAATGCATAGTTTCCGGCAGTCAATGGTACGCGAGACGACTTTAAGAGTATCCCCCAACGCGATATACAGGAGCATCACAAGCTTTGACGCCTCTTGCGGATAGGGCTGGGCAACAAACTCAAGCCCCTCTTCTCTTATATCGAAAGGCCTTATTAACCCCCTGGAGCCATGTGGAGCAGTTATATGATGGATAGATGCACTATTATTGACTTCGAAAATGACACAACAATTCACTGCAATTATAAAGCTTTGAAGAGCCAGGACATTTTTAAAATAACTCACATTTTATTCGTCAAAAAGATCATATAATTGTCATATACACCTAGGATGACTTGGGGGGTGAGTAAATCAGGGGCTAATTTTCATTTTTGGGTGAACTAACCTTTTAAGACTACAATTGAGGCATTACAGCGAGTTTAGAAACAGCACGTAATGATTTGGAGAATGTCTTCTTTTGGTATTGGACTTCGTGCTTTATAACTTTGCAGACCTTTTTAATGCTCAAACAGGAAATTTGAAAATGTAAACCAGCATAATAGGTCCTCTTTAACAGTTTGTGTAGCACATTGCTTTGTGATTCGTTAATAATGCATGTAGGATTTTCAAAGAGGCTATTATTGAAGGATGGGGCAGTTAAATACTATTTTTGTACGAACACCACAGCACATCTCAACCGGTATGCAAAGGGGATGATTCTTAAAGGCAACTTGACAGTATGACTATTTTTAGGACAAAAAAAGTATTATAAGTGGACCTTAGAAAAAAAATTATGAATGATATGACCCCTTTGGGCATGATGATGGGCAAGGTATCCATTATGGGATTTCACAGACATTTGGAGATTTGTCTGGATGAAATAACTTCCACAAATAACGTCTTACTTCCAGTGGGAGTGCTTTCGCATGAATTCTAATAGATTAAAATGTTGAGAGCAAGCAGTCTTGAAAAAGAACAATTTGTAATTGCGTGAATTGGCAGGCAGTCGAAAAACAAAAGTCTTTGTACAACAAATGTGCTTGTGTTCCAGACAGACTCCTCTCACCACTACAAAAACTGAGCTAATTATTCTAGTTCTGCAATGCCATTGTGTAATCTCCGAGTTATTAGGAATGTTCGTTTTACACAAAGAGCCAAGTGAAAATATTGCAACATTTTCTATCACAATCTGTGGCACTGGTTCAAAATAAACACCTACATTATATTATGGCACTTCTGATACACACTGATTGTTTTCTTGGTATTCTTAGTCAATGTCTGTCTTCTTTTAACTAATGTTGAACTTCTTATTGGCATGCATTTGTTTTAGGCCATACGAGGTGCAGGACACTATGTGTATGCTGACCAGCCAGATGATTTCAACCAGAAGATACTTCATGTCTGTGAAACAATAAACTGAAGAGTGATGATGAAGGTACTTTTCTTCTGGAACTATCCAAACATGGCTTCCTGCAAAGCTGTGTTTCTCCACATGTACATGCTCTCATGCATGTCAGCAAATTGGGACCGGAGAGTTTGGAAGTCACCTGGTTTGAAAACCAGATGTTTGATTTGCACCACTACTGAACCCCCCCCCCAAACAATATGTTTCCATGTCACATAATTATGATGATATAATGATGTGAAAAATGAAAAAAAAGTGAATCGATATCATTTTGTGGTACATAAAAGAAATGTGAATTTTAGCTTTAATTAATCTAAACCATAGGCATGTAACTGAGAGCTATTAGGCACTTTAATTAACTTACATTTCCAAATATGCGTAACCCTACGGTTTTCATTTGAAAAAAAAAGAACAATACCTTTTTCTTTTTTTGTGTGTTCATAAACTTTCATGAACCTTTATCAGAATCTGAGACAGCAGTGATTGTGTTTGAAAGCTTTTGAAGCCTTTTGTTGTTTTCTACCTCATGAAACCTTAAAAGTTTCTTTGCTCGGATCAGAAGGGAGACCGGTGGATCAACAGAAAGCATGTATATCCTCTGGTCATGCAGTTCACATGTAGCGCCTCACTTATTTTAACCTGTTATAAGAAGTTTTTCATGCAAAATTGCCACAAAATCTTTTTAAGTGCCTCAATTGGCAAAATATGTGCACATTTTGTCATATCCTCAATCATTTAAAATCCATCTTGCCCTCATCTTCACCTGTAGGCTTGTGTTTTCACAAAATGTATGTAGGTTTTACTGAGCCCCAGGTATCTTAAAGATGCTGTGAGTGATTTCTGGAAAACACTGTTGATATTTGAAGTCACCGAAACAAACACGCCCCTACCAAAAATAATTAAACCCCTATCTTGATGCCTCCGCCCCCACATTCACATACATGCTATGCAACGACTATGGCGGAATTTGCTGTGCCTGCTGCACGAGGGTATAATGTCATCAATAAGTGAAAGCAATTTTTGTTACTATGATAATTCAGGTCAATGTCTAATTATTATTTAGCTCATCTACTCTCTTCCATCCCAAAAACAAACAAACAACATTTTCATGAATAGCTCATATAGTCCAAGTAACTAATATATTACAAATCTGACCAGATTAAGAGATTACAGCGCTCACTAAAAGGGAATCCAAAAGAAAATTATGAGCATGTTATCTCACTAGTCAGACACACTTTGGGAGCCAATGCTTGAAACGGGTGGTGGAGGAGGTTTAGACATTCCAGGCTTATAATAATAATGCAAATGAACAAACAAGCAAAGATGACACACGAGTATGCGAATGTTGATTATAGCATTATATTTAGATATATGGCATTATATTTAGATTGTGTCATGAAAGGTTGCGGTGATGAGCATTGTAGCCGTACACAGACATGTTGAGCGCATGAATGCAGCGATCTCGTCATTGCAACTTGATTTCTGCACACTAACGAATGCTTTCCTCATAACTAACAGTGCAAACACAATGTAAATAAAAGATTTGTTGATTATTACAGGAGTTTTGGCGAGAGTCCAGTGCTCAGTCACTGATAAACTTGCGCTGTTTGATTGACAGCTACAGCAATTGCAAAGGGAATGTTTTTAATTAAATTATTAATATAATTTAAATAACTTAAATTAAGTTTAAATAATCATTTTCATCCTACTAAGAGAAACGATGTGAAGTTGACCGTTTATCGTCACTGGTTTGATTCACTGACACATCAAAGAACATCTGACTGTAAATTAATCATTAAATATAAGAAATCACTGGTCTAAGATCAGGCATTAGAATTAACACGGTTACTTACATGTTGTCGCATTACTGTCGAGTCCATATCATAAAAATCTGTTTGCAAAGCCTGCGCCGAAAATTGCGACTGATTTTAGAATCCACAGTGAACCGAATTCAAATAAATAATGCTCAACTGAGACATTCACATTGATGAAAAAAAAGCACATTCCTTGCATTAGGATCCTTTCGAAGGTAAAATTATTTGTAGTCCATCCTGTATTGCTTTATTCTCTCCTCGTCATCTCACTAACACACCAGTGGGCAGGGCCAAAGTTGCAATGATGAAGCTAGGCGTTGATTTTCTTCTGCAGAGGCAGTCTTATGCTGCGTTCACACCAAACGTGAATAGAGCGTTCGCGTCTACCGCGTCTAGTTGGACGCTTGAACATTTTGAATCCATTCCGTATGAATCCGTATAATTCGAGCGTTTGAAGCGAAATAGACGCGCGTTCAAGGTGCTCCAGGAGAAATATGTCATAAAACACCACTCTGCCATTCATTTTCATTAAAAAAAACATATTAACCACACAAATGTGGTCCAGGCAACTCCTACATTATCTTCACTGCATGTATATTTAAATATCCTAAAAAAAATGATGTTATGAAACTTCTCTTTGCCCTCAGTCAAAACGATTTGGCAGATAACAAATTATAGATTCATGACACCAAAGATCGCCTGTTGGATCTACACAAGACGAACCACTACAGGACATCAGAGCCAGTGGCAAACGTCAGAAGGACTAGCCGAGGAAAGGCTACCCTCGCCGGGGTTAATGAGCGCTGAGTGCCCGGTGATCGCCTGGATCTCACAACTCCAAAAACGCAAGATAATTATTTTTTTTAAATAGGCGCTCTCTTTATAAATAAACCGCAGATTTGAGCTTTAAACAACTACATTCTCACCTGAAAAAGTCTTAAAAATACATTTTGTGACACAATAGTAGTATTTTTAAATTATGTGGGGTTTCTCATCACGTCACTTTACCATGTGACAGCAGCAAGCAGGCTCCTGATTGGTTAATGCGGCGCGAATTGACGCCAAAGTTAAAATTTTTCAACCCGGGCGTCAGACGCGAATTCGCTTCAAACGCGTGAATGCACAAAAAGAATGAGGCGGAATCGCGCCGCAGGACCTCCAGACGCACGTCAACGTGCCTTTCCATTGACTTAACATTGAAATCACTCGCTCCTGACGCTCTATTCGCGTTTTGTGTGAACGCAGCATTAGGCACATTCCACAACAAGTCGTTCTCTGGGCTTGGTTACAATAAAAGCTGTTTTTGGACTAACAAGAAAGTTTTCATTTCTGAAACTTACAGGATATTCTTATAGTTTGATGACCTCTCATATGTCAAAAGCTCAAGGAAAATTTGATTTCTCAGTTCATGGCCCCTTTAAGCAAAACGATCATAACCCTTCTCTTTAAAGTTATATTCCCCTGGCCTTTTTCCTCTTTTGTATTTTCTCTGCCGTCTCCCTCGTTCTGCTAATGTCTGTCTTGTGCACTGAGCTCTCGCTCCTCCCCCATCATAAATGGATACGCCCCTCACTGCTGATTGGCTACAAATGTGTTTTGGTGCTCGGTCTGATCCACTTTTCAACAGCGTTTTTCAAAAATCTCTTACTGCATCTTTAAGTCTTCAGGCAGGGCAACGTCAATATTTTGTAAAAGCATTCAGTGCTAAATAGGCATTTGTGTGTGTGTGTGTGTAAGGAACCATTATTTTAGTATCATTATTATTTTCATTACAATTGAGGCTGTCACAAACATTTTGTAAATAACATAAAATTTTATATTTTTCCAGGTTTGACAAATCTATTTTTCATGTGTCAACTCAGATGTCTAAAGTTAATTTTAATAATAATAAACTTTTATGAGTCTGAATACAGGTGCCGTCTGTCCTAAAGCCCATTTACAGTAAAACACCCTCGTCACATGACTCACTGTGGCCAGACCGTTTTCTGGAAACCGTTATGACACAGCAGATGGAATACACTCTCCTGATCATTTATATTATACATTAAATGTCTTTTTACCTCACTCGTGGCATTGATAAATAGTATTTTTTGCACATTTGTAACCTAACTTTTTGTATAACAGACTCTGCTTTTGCATAAATATTTCCTATACTGTCACTACTGATTCAACATGTTCTTAGTGAGACGATACATGGCCGCCATTCTGAAGGTCTGCACAAAATGTCTGTTCATATCCACAAGAGGGCACAATATAACACTGCAGGGATGTTACCGCCCTGCACCACCCCCACCAACACACACGCACGCACACACACTCAGTATAGAGTCCATGCAGTTAAAATCACACACACTTACTGACACTGACTATAGAGTCAATGCAGTTAAGCATCAAGGGCAATGTTAAGCCATTATAACATCCGCTACATCAATAATATGACCCTCCAGCTCAACCCACAGGAAGCACTTTACAACTCCACTTCCTGTGCATGTGGTAACACTGAATGAGCAAGAGTGCTTTACTGAATTAAAGTAAAAAGCACATTTTAGCCCTGTACGTGCTTGATAATTTTGTAGTGCATGGAGTGTTAGGTGCCAGATTCTCAAATTGTGCATCACAAATATTTGCTGATAATGGATGTTCAGGGAAACCTATGTTCCAAACATAATGGAACAGACCATGTGTGTTAGTCTGGTCGAAGACAACAACACAAGTGCATGCAATATTATGTATTGTGTAATATTATTACTTTTACAGTAGAACGGTTCTTTTTTCTTTTTTTTTAATGGTAATTATTCCTGTAATGGCAAAGCTGAATTTTACTTCAGTCACATGATCCTTCAGAAATCATTCTAATGTAGTGATTTGATGCTCAAGAAATATTTCTTATGATGATTAGCATAAATGTTGTGCTGCTTAATATTTTTGTGGGAATTATGATACTTTTTGTAGACTAGAAAAAATGTGAAATAAAAAAATGTGAAACATCTGTACTGTCACTTTTGATCAATTTATTGTGTCTTTGCTGAATAAATGTATTAAGTTCTTTAAAAAGATACAAACAAATAAGCTGAAATGCACATCAATATTCATCATCATTTGTATTTATTATTTCTCCTACACTCAAAATACAGGTTGTTTATTGGAATTTATGTTTCAATATTAAGAACCGTTAACATCCACTGTACATTGCAGGTTCTTTATAGTGACAAGGTCATTTAGATTATTACATTTTTCTTCCCACTAAGAAAAAAAACTTTCTTTTAAAAACTGTTCACTGAAATGGTTCTTCTATGGCATCACTGTGAAAGAAAAAAAAACTTTTTAAGAACCTTTATTTTTAAGAGTGTAAGGGATTTTACACAGACAAATTTAGTTCAGTTTTACATAACTGACAACTTAAAATCGGAGGTCATTTTCAAGGGAAAAAGGAGCCCACTCAAAATCTATTTTCTTCTAAATTGGGAGAAACTTAAAGGGTTTGTTCACCCAAAAATGAAAATAATGTAATTTATTACTCACCTCTGTTCATCTTCGGAACAAAAATTAAGATTTGTTGAAATCTGAAGGCTCAGTGAGGCCTCCATAGAGAGCAAAGCATTTTACACTCTCAAGATCCATTAATAAAAACATATTTAAAGCAGTCCATGTGAGTACAGTGGTTCAATATTATTATTATAAAGCAACGATAATATTTTTCGTGCGCCAATAAAACCCTAAATACATCTTATACAGTGATAACCGATTTCAATAATCCCATTTGCGGTTTGACACCCAATCCGAACCACTGAATCTAAGGTTATCACTATATAAGTCGTTATTTAGGTTTTTTTTCGCGCACCAAAAATATTCTTGTCGCTTTATAATATTAATATTGAACCACTGTACTCACATGGACTGCTTTAAATATGTTTTTAGTACATTAATGGATCTTGAAAGTGTAAATTGCTTTGCTCTTTATGGAGGCCTCACTGAGCCTTCGGATTTCAACAAAAATATCTTCATTTGTGTTCCGAAGATGAACGGAGGTCTTACGGGTGTGGAACGGCATGAGGGTGAGTAATAAATGACATTATTTTAATTTTTGGGTGAACTAACCCTTTAAACTTAAAGAGGTAAAAGAGACATTTAAAAAAAATATATATTGTTTTTTGACCATACAATTCCAGTGTTGTTATAGAACCCATTGACTTTCACTGTAGGGACAAAAATAGTCCAGAACATGACCTAAAAAGTGCTGCCAAAACATTTTGATCGCCCCCTGGTAGCTATAGGTCATAGACCCCGCCCTCTCCATGTAATTGGATGGGATGCCAGCCAAAATCCAATTACACTTCAAATTATTTTTGTGTAAAGATGGTTTCTGTCATTTTAGGTAGTTCTTATCATGCTGACATATGTTCAAGTGTTTGTTTTTCCTATAAGTTTGCTTTTAGGTGCTATAAAAACTGGTGGTAACATCATGATTGACAGCTGTGATTGAGCCCTGATTGAGTCTGCGGGAGTGTGGGCCAGACCTTGATACTGCGGCTCCTCCTCAGGATCACTGTTGCGCAGACTCAGGCTCCACATGACGTAATCAGCAAGGACAGTTTCTGGGATATTTTGGCTACATTTTTCTACAGTGGATAGAAACAGACACAGTGGCTACGTTTACATGCACAACTTTTGTTTCAATCGGGACTAATTCATTCCAAATGATGAATCCGAACGTAGTGTTGACAAAAAGTGATCGGGGTTGATGTGCGTGTTTATATGTCACAAGATTCTAATCAGAATTGATTCTTTGACATGCGCACACTGCACGAATATACAGAGTTTTCCGCTGTTTGTGCAAACTATTCGCCTACATTGCTTCTTTTCTTTGTTTTTAAGAGTAGACTTAAAGGGTTAGTTCACCCAAAAATGAAAATTCTGTCATTAATTACTCACCCTTATGTCGTTCGACACCCGTAAGACCGTTCATATTCGGAACACAAATGAAGATATTTTTGTTGAAAGCTGATGGCTGAGAAAGGCTTCAGATAGGCCTCCATTGGCATTCAGTACATTAATACTCCCAAGACCCAGAAAAGGCACTTAAAACGTCGTTACAAAATCCATCTCACCACAGTGACTCTACAATCATTTTACGATGCGATAACAATAGTTTTTGTGCGCAAAAAAAAATCAAAATAACACCTTTATCCAACTTGTTATTGCCTTCCGTGTGTGCCTCCACGACGCATGCGCGAGAATATGACGCAGATCCGGCATTCGGACAGATGACCCAGAAGCGATTTGTTGACAAGCAGAGGAAGACGCGCGTATCTAAGCTGTTGGATTCTACATTGATCGTGCTTTAGGTCTCGGCGTAGTTCTCAAAATGGGGTTAGAGTGTGCATTTCATGGATTCCCGAACCCCGACGCTACGTCATATTCTCGCGCATGCGTCGTGGAGGCACACACGGAAGGCAATAACAAGTTGGATAAAGGTGTTATTTGGATTTTTTTTTCGCACAAAAACTATTGTCGTCGCATCGTAAAATGATTGTAGAGTCACTGTGGTGAGATGGACTTTGTAACAACGTTTTAAGTGCCTTTTCTGGGTCTTGGGAGTATTAATGTACTGAATGCCAATGGAGGCCTATCTGAAGCCTTTCTCAGCATCAGCTTTCAACTAAAATATATTCATTTGTGTTCCGAATATGAACGGAGGACTTACGGGTGTCGAACGACATGAGGGTGAGTAATTAATGACAGAATTTTCATTTTTGGGTAAACTAACCCTTTAATGATCTATTTTGGGTCTTGATTAGGAGACGACGAACACATGAAGCGTTACGCCGTGCTGCTTATATTTAATGAACAGTAAAAATGCCCCTCCTGCTCCCAAAATAATAGTAATAATGTGAATTATTGATGAGAGTATGAAGTGAGGACTGATGGGACGTTGTTCTGCTGATGATTTTAGAATAAAATAGAAAAAAAGTAATTTATTATGACATTTTATTTAACAACAACTGCAGCTCGTTCCGCGCGTGGTCAGGTAGTCGTACTTGTAACCCGAAGGTTGCAGGTTCGAGTCTCAGGTCCGGCAGGAATTGTCGGTGGGGGGAGTGAATAACCAGCACCCTCCTCCACCCTCAATACCACGACTGAGGTGAGACCCTTGAGCAAGGCACCGAACCCCCAACTGCTCCCCGGGCGCCGCAGCAATATGGCTGCCCACTGCTCTGGGTGTGTGTTCACGGTGTGTGTTACTACTGTGTTTGTACACTTGGATGGGTTAAATGCAGAGCACAAATTCCAAGTATGGGTCACCATACTTGGCCACACGTCACTTCACTTCATACATCATTATGCCATTTCTCCGTCATTGCACATGCACAGTCCTTCCCAGTTTCGTTTTGCAATCCAATCAAGTGTTTACATGTTCTCTAAATCGGATTAGAAAAGGAATAAACCATCCCTTTCAATCTGGTTGAAATTGAATTCTGATCGAGCTCAATCGGATCGATTAAGGTGTTTACATGAAGGCTTTTGTCTGCGATTGAGCCGTCAATTCGATTAATAATAGATTTGGTTGCATGTAAACTTTCCATACTTTTTTACGGTCTATGGTTTAAATATTCTTCAAAATATCTTTATTTTCTGGGTTCCACCGAAGAAGAAATAATACAGGTTTGGAACAACATGATGGTGAAAAATGATGACAGAATTTTTGGGTGAACTATCCCTTTAAGACAATGTCAAGTCACCTTAATTTATAGAGCGCTTTATACACCAATCAGACATAACATTATGAATTGAATAGGTGAATTGAATAATGCTGATTATCTCTTCATCACAGCACCTGTTAGTGGGTGGGATATATTAGACAGCAAGTGAACATTTTGTCCTCAAAGTTGATGTGTTAGAAGCAGGAAAAATGGGCAAACGTAAGGATTTTGACGAGGGACAAATTATGATGGCTAGGTGACTGCGTCAGAGCATCTCCAAATCTGCAGCTCTTGTGGGGTGTTCCCGGTCTGCAGTGGTCAGTATCTATCAAAAGTGGTCCAAGGAAGGAACAGTGGTGAACTGGCGACAGGGTCATGGGCGGCCAAGGCTCATGGTTGAAGTGAAGGCTGGCCCGTGTGGTCTCATCAAGCAGACGAGCTACTGTAGCTCAAATTGCTCAAGAAGTTAATACTAGTTCTGATAGAAAGGTGTCAGAATACACAGTGTATCGCAGTTTGTTGTGTATGGGGCTGCATAGCCACAGACCAGTAAGGGTGCCCATGCTGACCCCTGTCCACCGCCGAAAGCACCAACAGTGGGCATGTGAGCATCAGAACTGGACCACGGAGCAATGGAAGAAGGTGGCCTGGTCTGATGAATTACGTTATGTGCCCTGCATGTGCTGTTTACATAATGTGCCCTGCCACAAAGCAAAAAATGGTTCAGGAATGGTTTGAGGAGCACAACGAATTTGAGGTGTTGACTTGGCCTCCAAATTCCCCAGATCTCAATCCAGTCGAGCATCTGTGGGACGTGCTGAACAAACAAGTCCAATCCATGAAGGCCCCACCTCGCAACTTACAGGACTTAAAGGATTTGCTGCTAACATCTTGGTGCCGGATACCACAGCACACCTTCAGGGGTATAGTGGAGTCCATGCCTCGACGGGTCAGGGCTGTTTTGGCAGCAAAAGGGGGATCATAATGTTATGCCTGATCTGTGTACAATACAGATTGCTTCAAAGCAGCTTTACACAGATAAACGGTAAAATAAAATAGTCTCTATTGTCTCTGTCACAATCAGTTCCGTGTTGATTCAGTTCGATTCAATAACTATGTAAAAGATCATTAAAGGGTTAGTTCACCCAAAAATAAAAATTCTGTCATTAATAACTTACCCTCATGTCGTTCGACACCCGTCAGACCTCCGTTCATCTTCGGAACAGAAATGAAGATTTTTTTTGTTGAAACCTGATGGCTCTGAAAGGCCACCATTGACACAATGGCACGGTTCACTCTCAAGACCCTTAAAAGGTACTAAAGACGTCGTTACAAAGTCCATCTCACTACAGTGGTTCTAAAATAACTTTATGAATCGGCGACAATAGTTTTAGTGCGCAAAAAAACCCTAAATAACGACTTACATAGTGATGACGATTTCAAAACAAGGCATCATGAAGCTTCGAAGCGTTATGAATCAGTGAGTCGAATGATGATTCGGATCGCGTGTCAAACCGCCAAACTGCTGAAATTTGGCGATTCAAACCACTGATTCGACTCGCTGATGCATAACGCTTCGAAGCTTCATGATGCCTTGTTTTGAAATCGTCATCACTATATAAGTCGTTATTTAGGGTTTTTTGCGCACAAAAACTATCATCGCCGAATCATAAAGTTATTTTAGAACCACTGTAGTGAGATGGACTTTGTGACGACGTCTTTAGTACCTTTTAAGGGTCTTGAGAGTGAACCGTGGCATTGTGCCAATGGAGGCCTTTCAGAGCCATCAGATTTCAACAAAAATATCTTCATTTTTTTCAGAAGTCTTACCATGTATGGTGCACCTCTCTTGTTAATGTTTTAAAGAATTTTCATATTGTTCATGCGCCAGACTGCGTGGTATATACCCAAGCCGGTGCGCTATTTAGTTTACTTTTAAGAACACCTGAGATGTGTCATACCGCTCACAAATTGCTCAACCTTGCGAGTTCATTACGATCTCCTCTCTGAGTCACACACAGCTATGAGGTTAATCTGTGGGAGTGTGTTTTGCTGTCTTGAGGTACAGCACTAGAGCTATACGAGAGCAACAGAGAGAGAGGAGATGCAGTGCTCTATGGGTCGTCTCAGCATACGGCCGGAGGAGGTCTTCACACAGCCCTCGGCAGACAGGGCTCTGTTGGGTTGCTAGGAGACCAGCCCGGCGCCTATATTAGATCTAATTTATTAAATTCCCCCTTCTCTCACGCCGATTTCTCACCATCTCTGTCTCTCTATTTCTCTCTCTCTCTCTCTCTCTCTCTCTCTCTCTACATAGGCTGAGAAAAGAGAGATATACAGCATATTCACAGAACTGCAACAGTGTTACAGCACCATGATGCACAAATTCACAAAATGACACCATTTCCTCTGGGTTTTAGAGTATGATTTATTGTAAGCTATACATTTGTATTTATAATTGTAGTTAGATTGAGATCTAGACTGTGACATGGCCACTTCAGGACATTACTGTGGTTGTTTGTAACGTTGGTATGAAATAGATATTCATAAATGCATGTCGTCGATCTTATTGTGAACGATTGTCTTAGCTCAATCCCTGATGCCGGACTCGAATCGTATAGACTGCTTAAACCCCGTCCATTTCTTATAGTCTATTTTGCATTCAGAACTGCCTTCGTCTATCCAGTCATCATAAGACAGATAATGTAGTAGCAAGTCCCCACATTTTTCAATGATGCGTTCACTCGGGTGTGCGTCACAAAGATCTGTAGCTACCTCTGTTACATTGAGACTTTAAGTAAGGATGCACCCGTATTAAAATCCTGGCACATAATGATAATTATTTTCACGTTTTTGGTGGATAAACAATAAATTGCAGATTTAGGGCCCTATTTTAACAATCTAAGCGCATGGTCTAAAGCGCACGGCTCAAGTGCACTTAAGCCGTGTCCGAATCAACTTTTGCTAGTTTAAAGATGGGAAAATGGTCGGTACGCCAAGTGCATGGTCTAAAAGGGTTGTCCTTATTCTCTTAATGAGTAATGGGTGTGTTTTGGGCATAATGTGCAATAAACCAATCAGAGACTCATCTCCCATTCCCTTTAAAAGCCAGTTGCACTTGCACCATGGCAGATTCGCTATTTACATGGTGGAATATAGACACCCTCAACCTGACAAATCAGTTTAAATACATGTGTGTGTGTATTGCCACGATTGGTTAAATAAGTAGCCACTTTAATTCGTCATTCTGATGGTGTCTCTGAAGTAATTCTGATACATGCAATGACTATCCATTATGACATGTAGGCATTTTTATCTTTACGTACACAATAATAATCTTTTACATTGTAAGCCTTTTTTTACATTGTAGGCACATATTACTAACGCGCCCTTTAAGTAACACAAAAAATACTGCGCTATTGACTTTAGACCAGGTTTTTGTCATTTTCAGTTGCCAATAGCAACGCACCAACAATGCGCCTGAACACACCTCGTTTTCAGACCAGCACACCCATGAGTGAACAGATAGGTGCGAGAGCATTTGCTATTTAAACAATGTGGCGCAGGATGTGAAAATGATAATGGCGTCGGGCTGAAACTAGCAAAAAACACTTGTGTTGCGTCTGGCGCCGCATTGCGCCGGGTGTATGATAGGGCCCAGAATTTTGCCTTGTTTAAAGAGGACCTATTATGGCCCTTTTCACAAGATGTAATGACATCGCTTTGTAAGCCAAAACGCGAAAACGAGTTTGCATTTTAGCACTTCCGGTTCCATCGTTCCAAAGTCAATGGGTTTTTTGAATGGGATTTTGGTTAAATGGCTGAAATAAGGTCTGTGGTGAACACAAGCTCAAGACACTTATGTTCTATTCTACGACATAAAAATACATCATTATTACCCTACTCATGATTTTTTTAAGCTCTTACGTTTCTTGAAAAAGGTGATTGCTAACAAGCTTGTGCCGATCCTATGGCGGCAATAACAGATCAGGAGAAGCAATATGGCTGACAATGTAAATACAGGTGTTCAGCCCTATATATATGAAACGGAGTCTGAAACTCATGAAGGAGAGATTACGGCAGAAGTAACAACTTTGAGTCTGTCTGGCAACTTACATCCCTCGTGCAACTGATATTTGTCGCTGTGCGTGTCTGTGCATAAAAAACGTAACATTTTTAGTCTCGTACTGCATAGTTCATAACAAACGTGCGGTTATGAATTATGTAGACAATAAACGTTTGTTCAGGTTTGAAATGTAAATGACGACATTACTCATCTCTTTGAATATAATCACAGACATTAGTGGTAACTTTACCCACGAAAATTTGGAAATGCGATTTTCAATCATTTACAAAATATAAGATGTCATACATCTTCAAGGGTGTGAAGCTGGATCTTCAACAGTAGGTACTGCTCCATCCTTGAGTAACAACTTTTTAGCTAAACCTACTTAGTATTGACCCTCGTTCACAAAGTAGTCTGGTGTAAAATGATTAGCACAGACTTGAGCAATTTTAGGTAACTTGAAGGGCACATTCCTAGCCTGACGTCGTCATACTCAATTCTAGTAAGAATATGAGTCTGATACTGCTCCGTTGGGCTGTGATAATGGGGCGTGTTTCAACTGAACCAGGAAAGACCTCAATTGGATAGACCTTCAACCAATCAGTTGTCAAATGTCAACAGAACTCAACTGCACTGTGTTGCCAAGTCCGCGGGTTGTTTTCCATGTCCGCGGCTTGAAGCGACCGCAATTATGAGATATACAGACCCAGGAATGTGAATTTTAGCAGGCAGCCCAGCCAAACTAACACATATTTTACCCCCCAAATGCATTGGAGTACTTACCAACACGATCATCGTTTCTGAGAGAAATAGTAAAGGTGAATGCATATACGAACAAGTTCTCCATTTAGGATTAGAACAAATTCAACCCAAGTGCCTTTGATGACGTGGATGATTACGTTACTGTTTATCATCTGTCCATCATCGTCTAAAGCCCGCCCTGACAATTTAATTGGTCCGAACAGTTTCTGTTCGGGCATAATTACTCCTCTACGGATCAAGTCCAGACCAAACTGTCCGAGCTCAAAGTTCGGCTGGCATCCAGGCTAGCACATTCCCATCATAAACTAAATTAATCCACACTCAGTTGCCGGGAGTAAATGAAGAGTCTTATGCTTTGAAACTGAGAAATGTTTTATCACTGCAGCTGCTCCAATGCATAGAAAATGGCGGACTGTGTACAGCTCACTGAGGGCGGGGTCTATGCTAATAGGGCAGAGTCTGTCAACAGTCGTGGGCGGGGCCTACGCATTTGTGACATCACAAGAGGTAAAATTATGCAAATGGCTTGTTCTGAGACACTGCTAAGGATTTATGGGGATTAAAAAAAGGAGTGGGTTAGTTTTGAACCATTATAGGGTGATTATATAGGTCCCCTATATATATAATAGACATAAAAGGTCCCCTTTAAAACAAATAAAAGTAAAATAAAAAAAGTTTAGACATCACAAAATGAATATACAATATGAGAGGTGAATAAATATCTCTTTTGAAATCTGCTATAGAAAAGAATATAGTTAAGTTCAAATAACAGTGTGTGTGTGTGTGTGTGTGTGGTTTGGGTATTCTCTATCTATGTAACGTGGACAGTATCCGAATGGCAATGGCACACTCCCACAGTGGACATTTAAAAATGCAGATTTTGCTGTGATTGGTAGGTTTAGGGTTAGAGCAGGGGTGTCCAATCCTGATCCTGGAGGGCCACTGTCCTGCAAAGTTTAGCTCCAACCCCAATTAAATACACATGAACCAGCTTATCAAGGTCTTATTAGGGATACTTGAAACTTCTAGGCAGGTGTGTTGAGGCAAGTTGGAGCTAAACTCTGCAGGACAGTGGCCCTCCAGGACCGAATTTAGACACCCCTGGGTTAGAGGATAGAACAGGAAGTTTGTACAGTATATAAATCATTATGTCTATGGAATGCCCCCATAAAACATGAAAACCCTTGACTCCCAGTCTGAGTTAATGTGTATCTAACATTAATCAAATATATATAAAAAAAAATAAGGCAGTGATCACACACCAGAGCAAACATGGTGCCCAGTGAGGAAAAAAAAAAGACTAAATGGGCATAAATTAGAATCCTCTGCTCAAGACCCAACAGTAAAACCAACAGTAAACAGTAAAACTCTTTAAAAAGAGAGACTGGGAGAAGGATAAAATGTTTGTAAACCTCAGGAGGAATGAGATAGTATGTAAGAGTCTGTTTGCTCTGCGTTCATGTGTCTATTCATTTATTTAGACCCTCATTAGTTAATGCCTCAGTGATTGCTTCCTGTGGTCCACAAGGAGCCAATTATTAGGCATCACAGACAGGAAATGACAGAATGTGGAATCACTGGAGGGATTTTAAAAAACAAAAATGTATGGATGGCAACTATAATATTCTGCGAACATGAGTAGTTTCTTCGCCTCTCTGACTATGATGTGTCTCATGCAGCTGGGGATGTTTCATTCTGATTAATGAATTAACAAACACAAAGTACGGTCTGTGTTCTCATTTCTGCCTGTCACCTCTCCACAGCGTGACTGAGGCAAATTACAGGCAATAAATAGTCCAATATTCTTTCTAAAAGTCTCTTCAAACACAGCAGATGCGAGTAACATGGAAAGAGTCTCATGAAAGCTGGTGGTCTCATCATCATTTAATGAGGTTATCGTGCTAAAAACTTTTGTGATTTGGAATCACAGCTGCATTTACATGTCGAAATATTTTCGCATTTACAAATAGAATATCCACAGAGCAATTTGTTCATCTTAATTTGATTTTCAAACAAAATAGCAACATGAAAAATGTTGATGACAGGTCATTACAATTACACAAAGCCATTGAGAATAAGTCATTTGTCTCTCAGGCAGTTAAATGAGAACTAATTAAAGAAAACAAAACTGTAAGAGGTGTGGTCATATTTTCAACACTCACAATAGACTTTGAGCACTTACACACTCTTTGCTCCACTCTCATCCATCCCAGCCCGTGCCACCCCCTCCGCCCCCTGTCTATCTGATGTTCTCCGTGAGTATCGTTCTAAACTTAGGGCTGCAGAGAGGGAGTGGCAGAAATTGAAAGATCCCGCTGACTTTAGTTTAAATCAGTCACTCCTCTCTTCCTTTTCTGCTAATGTCTCTACTGCTAAAATAACATACCACAAAAAATTTAACGCTTTTCAAAACGTTTCACTCTCCTTTGTCCTCCCCCTCCATCATCAACTGTAACAGCTGATGACTTTGCCACATTCTTCATAAATAAAACAACCACCATCAGTGGCCAATCTCCACACCACAAATCGACTAACACATCTTAAAGGGTTAGTTCACCCCAAAATGACATTTCTGTCATTAATTACTCACCCTCATGACGTTCCAAACCCGTGAGTACTTCGTTCATCTTCGGAACATAAATTAAGATATTTTTGATGTAATCTGAGAGTTCTCAAACCCCTCCATAGACAGCAATTTTACCACTTTCAAGGTCTAGGAAGGTAGTAAAGACATTGTTAAAATAATCCATGCGACTACAGTGGTTCAACCATAATTTTATGAAGCGACAAGAATACATGTTTTGCTCAAAAAACTACAAAAATTATGACTTTTTTCAACAATCTCTTCTCGTCTGTGCCAGTCTCCTACATTGTTGACATAGTGTAAACAGTGCAGCACTTCCGAGTTCTGTGGCAGAACGGTTGCTCACCATTGGCTAGCTCCTGTGTCAGCATCACACGCATGAGTCGTGGTGCTCACTTGAACAGCGTCGGCCAATGGTAAGCCGGCGTTCTGACATATAACGATATTCCGAAAGCACTGCACTGTACTACGTCAACTGGCAGGAGACTGGGATTGAATTCGATTAGTTTCGATTGAATAAAGTCGAAAACAGTGTGCACAAAAAGTATTCTTGTCACTTCATAAAATCAAGGTTGAACCACTATAGTCACATGGACTATTTTTACAATGTCTTTCTTACCTTTTTGGGCCTTGTAAGTGGTGATTAAATTGCTGTCTATGAAAGGGTCAGAGAGCTCTCGGATTTCATCAAAAATATCTTAATTTTCATTTCGGGGTGAACTAACCCTTTAACAGCAAACACACACACACACACACACACACACACACACACACACACACACACACACACACACACACACACACACACACACACACACACACACACACACACACACACACACACACACACACACACACACACACACACACACACACACACACACACTCTCCACTCCTTCTCTCCACACTTGGAGGCAGAAATCTCCAAACTCATCCTTTCCAATCACCCTTCTACCTGTCCGCTTGATCCTATTCCCACTCATCTCATTCAAGCCATTTCTTCTTCAGTTGTACCTGCACTCACTCACATCATCAACACATCTCTTCACACTGGTACCTTTCCCGCAGCATTCAAGCAGGCTCGACAAAGGGAATCTCAGGAACCACACTTCAGTGGTTCTAGTCTTACCTCTTAGGTATGTCCTTCAGGATGACTTGGAGGGGTGAGGTGTCTAAGCTGCAATATCTAGCTACTAGGGTGCCTCAGGGCTCAGTGCTGGGACCATTTCTCTTCTCCATCTCTACCTCTCATTCTAGTCGGATGATCCTACTGTAGCTGCTCGGATCTCGGCCTGCCTGACAGACATTTCTTGCAAGATGAAGGACCATCACCTTCAACTCAACCTTGAAAGACAGAACTGCTTGTGGTTTCGGCCAACCCAACATTTCATCACAACTTCTCCATTCAGCTAGGCTCATCAACCATAACTCCTTCCAGGACAGCTTGGAGTTGATTGATGATCAGTTAAACTTCACAGACCACATAGCTAGAACTACCTTTCCTATCGGAGCATGCTACACAACTCTTTGTCCAAGCTCTTGTTCTATCCAGGCTGGACAATTGTAATGCTCTCTTGGAAAGCCTACCAGAATGTGCTGTTAAACCTCTGCAGCTGATCCAGAATGCAGCAGTGAGAGTTTTTAATAAGCCAAAGAGAGTGCACATCACACCTCTCTTCACCAATTTTCAATGGTTGCCCAATAATACTCAGATCAGTCGGTTTTGCATTTAATTAATTCTTTTTCCACAAATTCTATAATTTGCCTCCATCTCAATATACTGAACAACACGACATACATTCACATCACACGTTAGTGGTAGAGTTACACTCACGGAACACTATAGATATTCACAATCACGAAAGTTCATTATTTGCATGCTTTTTAAAGCCTTGCCGGCATGCTTATGCATGGTTTTAACATGCGCTTTTCCGAGCGCGCTCATTAAACGCCTGTCAATCACGTAATTACTGGACTACGTAGTCGTCTTACTGCGCTAATACTGTCAAATACACACAAGGTTAACATAAACACAGTCGGTTATGTCTAAAGTGAAAGTAAAATTGGCGTGTGTCTGTATATCAGATGCACGCAGGTCTTAAATTGACAGCAGCGCAGCCTAGTGAACATGCTGTCCTTAAAGGGACAGTTCACCTCTAAAACTATGTCATTATTTACTCTAATATTGTTCAAAACCTGTATTCATTTCTCGATGACAGAATTGTCATTTTTGAGTGAACTATCCCTTTAATGTTAATACAACAACAAAAGAAAAAGAAAAAATCACTCACTGCTCTTGACTGAAAAACTATACAGTAGCTAAGTAAGAATGTGTGAAGTGAAGTCTATGTAGTGTTTTATTTTTACATTAATTCATTCAATTTCATACTTTAATGCTACTGTACAGCTCTGAGCTGCCAGTGTAAATCTTTATATATATTTATTTTATATTATACAATACACTAGGAATGTGTAAAAAAAATTTTAAATAAAGTTTTAAGTTTAAGTAAGGTTTTTCAATTCTTTTAAGTAAAATAAAGAAAGAGTATTGCAATAAAAAAATAGTATTTTTTCTCCTTAACCTCTTGCTGTTCCTGTCGCTATAGAATAGCAAAAAACTGATGTGACAAGCCATCAGAACCGAACCGAACCGAAAACCGTGGTTAAAAACCGAGGTATGTATTGAACCGTGGACTAACTGTATTGTTGCATCCCTAACTTGAACTCACTAGTACTTCAGTTATGAGCCCTCAAGAAGCTTGCATTCTGCAAATGAATGGTGCCTTGTGGTGCCAAAATCACTTCCACTCTTCCCTGCGGGCGGAATGGCCTAACTCAACCTGAGCAGCTTTGTCTTTAGCCATTTTCAAGGAATTTGAAGGAATACCCCATTCATAATAACACTCTCTATTCTATTTATTTTTTTCTATTTATCAAAAAAAAATTATGCTATGTGTACTGTGTGCTAGACTAACTAGCACTTGTCACAGCACTTATATATTGATGCCCTTTTGTTGGTTTAATTGCTTCTATTGTTCTCCTTCTATATGTATGCGTATGAATGTAACAAAAGTCAATGGAACAAAAAGTGTAGTGTGACAAATCTGGTAATTTCAAAAGGAATCCACACGATTGGAAATTTTGCTAGAAGGCGAAAGAGTTCTCCACGCACATTTCGCAGTGGGTTCAAGTTGGGTACTAGTACTTAGCAAATTCAGCTAAGACAGGGGTTCCAGATCTTGTTCCAGGAGATCTACCTACTTGCAGAGTTTAGATCCAACACACAGAGAAATAGGGTGTCAAAATTGTACCTTTAGGGGTACAACAGCTTGTCGCTGAGGCAGTACCCTTAAAAGGACACATTTGTACCTTTTTTACCACAAAAAGGTTCATAGTAGGACCTTAAGGATACGTATTTGTACTCTAAGGTACTAATATGCACCTTTTAGGAGTAAAACAGGTACAAATGTGTCCTTTTAAGGGTACTGCCCCAGCGACAAGCTGTTGTACCCCTAAAGGTACAATTTTGACACCCTATTTCTCTGTGTGAACCCTGATCCAACACACCTTTCTGTAATTATCAAGTGCTCCTGAAGATCTTAATTTTCTGGCTCAGGTTTAATAAGGGTTGGAACTTCTTTGCAGGAAGGTAGATCTCCAGGAAATCATTCACATGATACGGCAGAGGCAGAGTTGACAAAACTTTCACTTTAGAACCAAGGGAAATTATATTTCACAGACCAAAACAAAATCAGTCATTCTGACACGGAACACACATTTCAAAGTGGAATAACTGGCTGTAGAATTTTTTTCTTCTTCTGAGAAACAAGTAGATGAATTTAGCATGTTTCCTAAATATTCTGAAAATATATTTAAAGTTAAAAACTTACATACAGCACCTTTAAACCAAGCAGCTTTCTGTTGGTCAACACGGTGAATTTGCTTGAGCAAAATCTGTGTGGGGAACTTTTTCACTCTCATGTGAAACCGCCAATTGAACAGATTGCTATAGGAAATGACTGAATTTCGCCCGCCCGCAAATCTTTCCCAAGCAACAATAAATGTGACCTTTAACAGAAACACAACCCCATTGGTTCAGCAAGTCAGTCATTCCAATATACAGTAACATGAAAAGAAAATAGATAAATAGCATGTTGGTTGGAAAACTCCACTGCAGGGTATGAGAGAAAGCGAGAATTAAAACGTTTTGGAAAGAATGGGTGATCAGACCCCGGGGCGCAGCCATCTCTCTCCGTCAATGTGCCACTACTTCCTGCACAGCTCATGACACTCAGCAGGCCACAGCTGGAGCAACAGACAGGGGAGGAATCAATCTACCGTTTCCCTTCTGCATTCTCGCTTTCGCTCATGCTTGCTGTCAGCCTCTGGACTGGCTCGAAATGTGCTAAAAATACACCCGTGGAATAATAAGGTCTGAGTGCCATGCAAACAGAGAGAAAATCTATAAAACATGACAGCTGATGTGAGCGTGTATAGTGTGTGTGTGTGTGTGTGTGTGTGTGTGTGTGTGTGATTCCAGCTGCTTCTGACCATAACCCTGGGGTTGGGCCGTGTGCAATACGCCACTCACACGTGCTTCTTCTGAAATGCTGCACGACTGCTGACTGCCTGAAACCACTCAGGTGAGACAACAGCACTACCGTCGCCATGGTGACCAGGACCTGCCGATGCCTGACAGCCCAACACTCGCTCACTGCATGCCTTCTGCACTAAAACATCACTCAGTGTGACAAAGAGTGATTATATAATTTCAGCAGGCTTTTAGAACTTTCTCTGAAAACATAACCAAGGAAAACGTTTTTAAACTTAGCATATTAGTTTTACTATCTGTTGTTTGGCTTTTATTACTAATAGTCACCTTCATTTCATTAGTCAACAAACGGATGATCACAAGCCCAGACATTCAACTTCATTTAACTGAACTGTTTGCTACAGTACGTAACGGCTCGCCTTAAGTCATTTAAATTTCATTCTGATTTGTACAAGCCCAAAATTAGTGATATCTGAGGCCCTGTTTACACCTCGTACTAAGTTGTGTTTTGGTCGATAGTATCACAAGTAGACGAGGTACACAAATACTCGTTTATACCTGGTGTTTTAATCTGTCTCCACTTTCAACCTAGCCTGGATGCCAGCCGAATTTAGCCCCGCCCACAACATTTGAGTTTGGGATATTCGGTCTGGACTTGATCTGTTGTGGAGCAACTATGCCTGAACAGGCGCTGTTCGGACCAATCAAATTGTCAGGGCGGGCTTTATACGATGATGGACAGATGATAAACAGTAACGTAAGCATTCACGTCACCAAAGAGCGATTGGGTTGAATTTTTTCTAATCCTAAACGGAGAGCTTGTTTGTATATGCATTCACCTTTACTATTTCTCTCAAAAATTATGATCATGTTGGTAAGTTCTCTCTGTGTACCCATAAATTATTTTTGCAACACCGGCAAAGATCGTTTAAACTCATCTTCTTCTTCTACATCTTCCAGCATGCGTGCAGTTGAGTTCTGTTGACAACTATGCGTCGCTCCTTTGCTCTGATTGGTTGTAGGTCTATCCAATTGAGGTCTTTCCTGGTTCGGTTGAAACACGCCCCATAATCACAGCCCAATGGAGCAATATCAGACTCATATTCTGACAACGTCTTTCAACCACTTCTGTCCTGATTTCGTTGAGGGGAGGTCCTATGTGCAGGTAAATGTATGTTTTTTTTTTTCAGATCTTTCGATCTAATGGACAAAATAAGCTTGCCCAATTTACATATGAATGAAGCCGGAGATGACGGAAAAACATATGGAGAAAGCAGCAGATTTGGTTCCTGCTCTTATAATATATCTAAATCACGGCATATGCTTTCATTGCAAAATGCTGAACAGTTAGTTCATGCGTTCATGACCTCAAGGCTAGATTATTGTAATGCTCTACAGGGTGGTTGCCCTGCTCGCTTAATCAATAAACTGCAGCTGGTCCAAAACGCAGCAGCTCGAGTTCTTACTAGAACCAGGAAGTATGACCATATTTGCACGGTTCTGTCAACACTGCACTGGCTCCCTATTAAAGTCAAGTCAAGTCAAGTCAACTTTATTTATATAGCGCTTTTAACAATGTAGATTGTTTCAAAGCAGCTTTACAGTGTTAAACAGGAAAGTAATGCAGGATAATTTTATTCAGCTGTATAGCCATTCTGGAAAAAACGCTGATGTCATCAGTTCATTTCAATTATCATACAGTGACAGTGTGGGCTTTAGATCAATAATTCGATCAGTAATTTAGTTTAAATGGTTAATTTAGTTTATTAATTAGATTTATTTCGATGTTTAGTTGAAAATGTAGTGTCCCCAACTGAGCACGCCAAGCCAGAGGCAACAGTGGCAAGGAAACCAAAACCCCATTAGTTGACCTAATGGAGAAAAATAAACCTTGGGAGAAACCAGGCTCAGTCGGGGTGCCAGTTCTCCTCTGGCCAATTAACAAACAGCGTATTATTATTATTCTGGCAGCTTTACAGCTCAGAGGTCATAATAGATCAGAATATTCGAGGGACCGGGGGCAACATGCTGGAGACGGGTTTATTGAGGATGATGTTGATTAAATAATTATTAAAGTGCAATATTCGAATGATCGGAGGCAACACGCTGGAGACGGGTTTATTGAGATGCCGTGTCGATGAGGCAGTTGCAGGGGGAGTCTAATCACAGTCTCTGCAGACACTTCGGAGTCCTGTGTTGGTTGTCTCTGGGTGCAGGTCCACCATCTGAACTGGATACGGCCCGGATCCGGCTGACTGCAGTAAACCTCGGGATAAAACAGAGAGACTATCATTAGCGTAGATGCCATTCTTCTGATGATGTAACGAGTACATCAGGTGTTATGGGAAGTGTTCCCAGTTCTGGCTGACCTAGTTAATGCAGCCTAACAAACATTTCATTGAAAAAGTGTTTTATGTGTATGCCACAGTAAAGAGATGTGTTTTTAGTCTAGATTTAAACTGACAGAGTGTGTCTGCTTCCCGAACAATGTTAGGAAGACTGTTCCAGAGTTTCGGAGCTAAATAGGAAAAGGATCGACCGCCTGCAGTTGATTTGGATATTCTAGGTATTATCAACTGGCCAGAATTTTGAGACCGCAGTAGACGTGATGGAGTATAATATGTTAAGTGCTCGCTCAAGTATTGGGGAGCTAAACTATTTAGTGCTTTGTGAGTAATAAGTAAGATTTTAAAATGTATGCGATGTTTAATAGGCAGCGAGTGCAGTGTTGACAGAACTGGGCTAATATGGTCATACTTCCTGGTTCTAGTAAGAACTCGAGCTGCTGCGTTTTGGACCAGCTGGAGTTTATTTATTAAGCGAGCAGGGCAACCACCCAGTAGAGCATTACAATAATCTAGCCTTGAGGTCATGAACGCATGAACTAACTGTTCAGCATTTTGCATTGAGAGCATGTGCCGTAATTTAGATATATTTTTAAGATGGTAGAAAGCAGTTTTACAGATGCTAGAAACGTGGCTTTCAAACGAAAGATTGGAATCAAAGAGCACACCCAGGTTCCTCACTGACGACGAGGACTTGACAGAACAGCCATCAAGGGTTAGACAGTATTCTAGGTTACTACTTGTGGAGCTTTTTTGTCCAATAATTAAAAACTGAATTGAATTGCAGGAAATTACCGGTCATCCAATGTTTTATATCAGCTATGCATTCCCTTAATCTTGTGAATTGGTAAGTTTCTTCAGGGCATGAAGAAATATAGAGCTGAGTATCGTCAGCATAACAATGAAAACTAACGGCATGCTTCCTAATGATATCTCCCAGTGGTAGCAATTAAACATTGCATATATTTCAAAATCTTGCTTATTACTTACAAAGCACTAAATGGTTTAGCTCCCCAGTACTTGAGCGAGCTCTTAACATATTATACTTCATCACGTCTATTGCGGTCTCAAAATTCTGGCCAGTTGATAATACCTAGAATATCGAAATCAACGGCAGGGGGTCGATCCTTTTCCTATTTAGCACCTAAACTTTGGAACAGTCTTCCTAGCACTGTTCGGAAAGCAGACACACTCTGTTAGTTTAAATCTAGACTAAAAACACATCTCTTTACTGTGGCATACACATAAAACATTTTTAATTTATATTATTAAAATCAGTTAAATTATTGTTTTAGGCTGCATTAACTAGGTCAGCCAGAACCAGGAACACTTCCCATAACAACTGATGTACTCGTTACATCATAAAAAGAATGGCATCTACGCTAGCGTTATTAATGTTAGTCTTTCTGTTTATCCCGAGGTTTATTGCAGTCAGCCGGATCCGGGCCGTATCCAGATCAGATGGTGGATCTGCGCCCAGACATGACAAACGCATCCCTGAAGTCTCTGCAGAGACCCCTTGAAACTGCCCCACCGACACGGCATCCTCAATAAACCCGTCTCCGGCGTGATGACTCCGATCTTTCAAATATTCCTATTTAAAAATTGTTTAATCGACATGTCATCCTCAATAAACCCGTCTCCGGCGTGATGCCTCCGATCTTTCGAATATTCCGATCTAATATGACTTCTGACCTGTAAGGTTGCCAGAATAATAATCATACACTGTTTGTTAAGTGGCCAGAGGAGAACTGGCACCCCAACTGAGCCTGGTTTCTTCCAAGGTTTATTTTTCCCCATTATGCCACCTGATGGAGTTTTGGTTCCTTGCCACTGTCGCCTTTGGCCTGGCTTGCTCAGATGGTGACACAAAATTTTCAACTGAAATATCCAAATAAATTGAATTACTAAACTAAATTAACTATATTAACTAAATTACTGATCTGCCCACATTGTCACTATATGATCATTGAAATGAGTGGATGACATCACCGTTTTCTCCAGAGTGGCTGTACAGCCGAATCAAATTCTGTTGCATTATCTTCCTGTTTAACACTGTGAAGCTGCTTTGAAACAATCTGCATTGTAAAAAGCGCTATATAAATAAAGTTGACTTGACTTCTTATAGTCGAAAGACTACGCTAATCGCTGTTAGAAATCAGGATAGGGTAAGAGAACATTGTGCTTTTAAGCTTGGTACATTTTTTGTCTTCAAACCAAGCATGGGCCTTCAGCCAACAAAGTTTAAATCCCGTCTGGCTTTAAGTCAGTAGGCGGAGAGTAGAAGATCTTTTGTGGAAAACACATTCGACCACATGAGAGTTTACACTACAAATGCAACCGGTTTTTCGACTACCTATGGAAATGGTCGAAAGTGGACAAGCTCAAAAAGTTTTAGACCCCATTTACACCTGTATTTAGCATCGTCCAATTGTGATCCGATCGATTAAAACGCATCTTTATACCAGGTGTAACAGGGCCTGAGGGTTAGTTGTTTATTTTGTAACATCCATTGCCACCTGTTTGACCTATCGAGGCCAATTTACAATTGCGATCATGAGAGAAGTATAAATAGCACCCATAGACTGTAAAAAAATATGGATGACACATCTTCGCTACCTTCCACTGAAGAAAAGTTAAGCCGGCAACGTCCGAATATGGCGCTGACTTCTTGCGCTGATTTGGGGCCGAGTCTGCGGAGTAGTAAATGCGGGACTTGAGTCTGCACAGTAGAGAGCAGGAAGTAGAGCCGTGATATCAAAAGCCCGCCCACACTCTCGCAGATGCAGAACAACTCATTATGTCGGTGAGAAATAAAGAGTTATGGAATTGTATAAATTAAAGCTAAAGCTCCAATCTCCTCCCTAAAATTCCGAAAAAAGTCTGTTGGTGCCTCAGTGAATACTTCGCTCAGAGAAGCTGTAAATCTCAGCTGTCAATCTTGACATCACCCCCCTCCTCCCCTCCCCGTTTTTATAGCATAAACCAAACTAATTTTTAAAAAAAAACTCTTGAAATGACATCAGCGTGATAAAAAACTGCCTAAAATGACAGAAACCATCTTTGGTTTTATTTGAAGTGTTATTTGATTGTTTAGTTTGTCTATATCCCATTACATTTCATGGTGAGGGCGGGGTTTATGACCTATACTGGGACCAACCACCTGTGGACAATCGAGGCGCTTTGTAAATTAAAGATGATTTATAATTAATTGTAATTAATTCTAATGATATAATAATATATTTTCATCTATATTTCAAAAGGCCAAAAAATATGTTGCTAATATTGATATGAAAGCTCTAGCGTAAGTTCTGTCAGGAAGATTCAATGTTACGTCACTTATTACTTTCAGACCTAACCAATCATGTCCTAATACTCGAAGTATAAAAGATCGGTACTTTACACATGTCTGAGTTTGCAGATGCTGACGCCAACATTCACCTCCATCCTCCCCACCACCACCAGGATGGTTCCTGCCTATACCTCCCTGGCGGTCGGCTGTGCCCCAGCCTTCATCTTCAGGCAGGAAATGCAGTGTCCATTACCCTCGAGACGAGAGCTATGGATTGGGCCTACGCCAAAGAACCTCTAAATATAATACTTGCTGGTCTGTTAATAAATTAAAGCATTGTTACTTCATCTGGCCTCCCGAGTCTTTCTTGTAGAACTTGCAGTATGTTCATTCAGTTAATTTTTTACCCAAAATGTATTATATATTTTCTTACTATTTAATATTTATAATCCATCCATCCATCCAATCCATCCATCCATCCATCCATCCATCCATCCATCCATCCATCTAGACCTTTCTTTGTACTATTGGTTATTTTTCACTCCAGTTTTTCTGAGGAGTCACTGCCTCCCTTACCTTTCTGAAAGAAAACATCCCTGGTTGGTTGCTTTCTAATCAAAGTAAAACGAACCCAGCCCTGAGCCTCTGTGATATGCCTCTAGGATATCTCTATATCAATAATAATACTCAGTTTATAAAAAGTCTCTTGTAATGTTTGTATATATTTAGGAGATTACAGTTTTCTCAGTCGCTTTGGTACATTTCTCAGATCAGAATTGAAATTCTCAAAGCTACCTGTTCAATCTTCACATCATTGTGTCACTTGTGCACATCAAAAAAGCAGTTTCTCATTTCTTTGAACAAGTTGCAAATGCTTGTGTACATCCATGCAAATGATTATGTACAAATCTCTGCTGTTTCCTACATTATCAGTTGCTTATGTCATGTTGATCAAAATGTATTATAATGGGTCTCTGTTGAATAGTTTTACCCCCCACAACATTTAGCCATTAGTTCATAGCATAAGTCTTTACATGCAAAATGGTTGAACAAGTTGTCATAAAATGTCAAGCATATTTCTATACATTTCCGTTAGACGTTCACATTTCTACTTTTGGGGTTTTTTTTTCTTTGTGCAATGCAGTACTGTCTTTTCCTTTCTGTATCGCAATGACATGGTCTGTCAACAAATTACAGTACAAACAGCATAAATGTGAATCTTGTCCAGTCTCTTGCATTCAAACTCCCACATACACTAAGGTATAACCTACAATTTACAATAATTGTCATCAAAATTTTAGCCATATTTACATCAGAACATCCCTCCAGAGTACAGTTATATTGACAATATGACTAAGCAATTTGACTGTCTTATTCATACACAATGACACAAGGACTTGTCATTCTGATGGCACTGACATGTTCATTGACACAGATATTTACTTTTGAGAGATGAACTAAGGATTTTGAGCAAGAGACTGGCTTTTGCAGGTAATCCATGGTGTTTTGCTATTTGTACGAATTGTTTTGAGAAATGGACTTACTGTTTTGCAAATGTCGAGGATGATTCGAGTAATGTACCAAAGCGACTGAGAAAAACTGTAATAGATTTTAATATTTGAAATTTGCAATTGGATCATCATTGGGGATGTCACAGCCTATGTATGCATTCCTCTAAACTACATTGGCAAATAAACCAGCGTTCGTCATCTTTTTTTAATTTAAATTAAAAGGTCTTGGCTCTGCCTCTGCTGTTTAGGCAGACAAACCCTGGCACTTGCTCTGAATTAGAGCTTCCATAATACAGCTGCAGAGAGACTGAATATTTCTTTGTTTTCTGTCCACTAACTGTGCTGACCTGCACGTAATGGAATGGACCGAACTGCAGAGTGGGCTGTTCACCTCCCGGTACCCACTACTGACAGTTAAAGGGGTGGTAAACCACGATTTCACTATTCTAACTTTAGCTAGCGTGTAATGTTGCTGCTTGAGCATAAACAACATCTGCAAAGTTACAACGTTCAAAGTTTAAAGCAAAGGGAGATATTTGCTTTTAAAGAAATCAGTTTCTAAGGACTACAGCAAATGGCCAGCAGGCGACTACACACATTCCTCCAGGGTTGGTGACATCACCAGGCTCAATATTTACATAAACCCCTCCTCCGAGAATATGAAATAAGGGGGGGTGAGGCCATTTTGTATCGCTGTGCTGTTGTGGTATAGTTAGGCTGGAGTGGTGTTGCTGCAATGCCGACGAAACACTGTTATTTTCATCCGGATTGCAGGTCTGGGGTACTTGCTTTGTTCAGCCTTCCTAGGGACGGGGGTGCGTTGCAGAGTGTTTAACATACAGCATGTTATATGCACGTGTGTGTATGAGACAGAGGGGAACAGGTCGCAGATGCAGCCCATCATAAAGCACGAGACAGACAGGGTCGGAGGAGAAGACTGGAAAATGTGACATAATGATATTAATGAAGAACAATATTCATCTGTATTTGCAATTCATGAGCCGCGGTTCATGCACGACGGGTTCGCAGCTCCCGCTGCTCATTTCACGGAGGAAAACTTCCACAATCTTCGCAAGTTCGATGCCGGATTCACACAACGTCAGCTGCGCGAGAAACATACTGCCAGTGCGTGGATGCACGACGGGCTCGCGGCTCCCGCTGCACATTTCACGGAGGAATTAGCTTCCACAATCTTCGCGAGTTCAATGCAGGAATCACACAATGGCTTGTCCTGAAAGATGGATTTACAAACAGAAGCTGTTTACGGGCCACAACCTGTAAGTCTGATTTATTTTTCGTCGATGTGTTTTCCTGTAATAGGTTAATTGTATGTTGTAGCAAGGAAGTAAACAGATGACAACGCTGTTCTGCAAACCAGTCTGTTAAATGCTCATTCATACTTAACGTTATCCGACGAACACCTAACGTTACAAACACTAACGTTAAAATCTCAACAGCGAACTTGGCATTGGTGTAAATGATTCTTTGATTAGAGCTTTTGTGTATTATTTATCTACAGGCATGCTAAACATGGTTCTGTGTGTGATTTGGCTACTAGCAAAGCCAATGTTTAGTGTTTTGGGACAGATATTTGGCTATAATCGTTCTAAAAATACAAAAGTAATAGTGCCATTCAGTAGCGATCACTATAGATCCGCAGTCTTTACTCTTAAGGACTGAACAGGTTGTACAGGTTCTGCTCGATCATCTTCACTAAAATGTTCTGGGTCTGATTCGGGCTCATATGGTTTTATTGACGCCATTGTTTCTAATACTGACCAAAGCACAGTCTACCGGTAAAGGCAAGGGGCGTGACGTTTCCGATAAACGTGCACTGCGGTCAGCGAATCACAACACACTGGGTCAGCGAACCAATCTGAGCCCATTGCGTATTTTTGAGGGACTGGCTTCATACAACCCGGAAACCATTAGACCGTTTTTACAAGGAGGGACAGAGCAGTGTAGAATAAAGGTCAAATATATGAAAAATAATGCTTTTTTTTAAAAAACGAAGCATGAACACGTGTTACAGTACACCCCACAAACACAATCAAGCCTTCAAAAGAATGTGTTTTTACCACCCCTTTAATATTTTTTATGTGCATGTGAGTGTATCTCTATATACGTTTTTGTACATGTGTGGCTCCATTACCATTTCGCATCTGAATGTCTTTTTGCCACCTTCAATACTAGTTCAAGCAACTGTGTGTGTGAAATGTACGCATGGGTTGTTCCTGCCAAGCCAGCAATAATAAGGCTAATGCTTCCGGAGGAGTTGTCCAGCTCTGCATTAGGTTTAGATGGGCTCATTGATTTAGAGCTAAGAGGCCAGGTCGGACCAGCCCCAGCGCTTACAAACACACACGGCATCCTGTCCCAAACCAAGCCTCTTATCTCCCCAATGCAATTACAGCTGGTGAGAGTGCATTTTCAGGAAGGGGGAGGGAGGGGTAATGAGGTCTCAGTTAACGCCACTCCTATAGACGGCCCTCAGACCAGCCGCCACACCCACGGCGCTCACGAGGTAAATCAGTGCATTACTGCATTACTGAGGGCGGAAATGCATCTATGGAAGTTTCAGGGGAGAGGGTGCATGAGGATGATAATGGAGTAATGCAGGGGGAGAGAGAAGAGAGAGAGAGAGAGAGAGAGAGAGAGAGAGAGAGAGAGAGAGAGAGAGAGAGAGAGTAGCAGAAGACGAAAATAAGTGAGATGAGAGAGGAGAGACAAAGACAAGGATAGAAATAAACTACGTTCACACAACAACAGAATGCCGTTATCTGCCGTGTTCATTTTTTTCCAAATTATTATTTCAAATAATATTTTATGTAATATATTTAGTTAGTGTATATGTACATATATATATATATATATATATATATATATATATATATATATATATATATATATATATATATATATATATATATATATATATATATATATATATATATATATATATATATATATATATATATATATATATATATATATATATATATATATAAAATATAGACTGTGAGGTATATACACCGATGCTTTGGGCAATGTTCTGGGTCTGTTGGGAAACCATCTTCAAAATCCATGTGGATGTTTCTTTGACACATACCACATATCTAAGCATGTGTGCAGACCATGTACACCCTTTCATGGAAACAGTATTCCCTGGTGTCTGTGGCCTCGTTCAGCAGGATAATGCGCCCTGCCACAAAGCAAAAATAGTTCAGAAATGGTTTGAGGAGCAAAACAGCGAGTTTGAGGTGTTGCCTTGGCCTCTAAATTCCCCAGATCTCAATCCAATCGAGCATCTGTGGGATGTGCTGAACAAACAAGTCAGATCCATGGAGGCCCCACCTTGCAACTTACAGGACTTACAGGACTTGGTGCCAGATACCACAGCACACCTCAGGGGTCTCGTGGAGTCCATGCCTCGAGGGGTCAGGGCTGTTTTGGCAGCAAAAGGGGGACCAACACAATATTAGGATATTCATAATAAATTTTAGGATGGTCATAATGCTATGCCTGATCGGTGTATATATAATTCCACAAATGTTTTAATTTATTTAGTTGAAGATATTTCATTTATAATTTACACGTTATCGTTGTCAGATCTAACAAAATCAGTTTTATACAATTTTATTTTTATTTCTTTGTGCATGATAAACTTTTTCCCATGATTGTGATTCCTGTATAAATACACTTTTTATGATGCACATAAAAATATATTTTTGTGCTATATCCATTGCAAAAAAATTATGTTGATGGGATTAATGTCCATAGCAAGAAATAACTCTTCCGACATTCTTAAAAATAAAGGTTCTGTATTGGCATCTACAGTTCTATAAAGAACCTTTAACATCCATGATGGAACCTTTCCATTGTACAAAATGTTCCTTATATGAAAACTCTTTACATTAAATAAAATGTTCTTCACACTAGAAAAAAAAAAAGGTCTGAAAATGTATTTGGAGAATTTGTATGGCATCGCTGCAAAAGCATTTAGTAAGTTTTATTATTAAGAGTAAATTTTTTTTTTTTTAAATGCATGCTTCTACTCCGTGCAGGGTTTCTCTCATCAGTGAGTTGGGAGCAGGAAATGAAAACCTGTTGTAAAATCTCTGTTATTCCGATCCACTCACACATGCGGTTCCCGACCCGTATAGAACTGAAAAAGAAACTACTTGGTAGTCACTTTGGTTAGAAAATATTGTTGTCGATCCCAAATATTAACAGCATGAATGTAGCCAAAGAGATGAGTCAGGAATGAGAAAAGAAAGAAAGAGTCATACAAGACATAAAAAAGAGTGAAGAGACAGAGATGAGGGCAAGCTAGAGGGTGAAAGATTTGAAGAGAGACATGTAGGGAGAGAAAGAGAGAATCATCGTGACTGATGAGTTAATTACTTCAGGCCATTTTCCCCCGCTGATTTGCATTATCAGCGTTGCATTGCATTATATATATAATGCAAATCAGCGGGGGAAAATGGCCTGAAGTAATTATATACATATATATATATATATATATATATATATATATATATATATATATATATATATATATATATATATATATATATATATATATATATATATATACATATATATATATATATATATATATACATATATATATATATATATATATATACATATATACATATATATATATATATACATATATACATATATATATATATATATATATATATATATATATATATATATATATATATATATATATATATATATATATATATATATATAAATATATGAGGAGTTCAGATGCAAAAGCCTCTAAAAGCCACTTCGGTCAAAAATTAGATAACGATACTGAGTGAACGCTCTCCGCATATAGTATACGTTCATAAAATACTTTCACTTCAAACCCACTAAATCCCAGCCTCAGCCCATTCAGAAGTACCGGTACTTAGGTAGAAACCTATACATAGAAGCCTGACAAAAATGCTTATTTTAAAGAAAAACGTCAGATGGACTTAGAGGTTTTTGCATCTGAAGTCTTCATATATATACAGTGGTATTTGATACACTGCCGATTTTGCAGGTTTTCCTATTTACAAAGTATTTAGAGGTCTGTAATTTCACAAAAATCCAGAAAATCACATTGTATGATTTTTAAATAATTAATTTGCATTTTATTGCATGACATAAGTATTTGATCACCTACCAACCAGTAAGAATTTCGGCTCCCACAGACCTGTTAGTTTTTCTTTAAGAAGCCCTCCTGTTCTCCTCTCATTATCTGTATTAACTGCACCTTTTTGAACTCGTTACCTGTATAAAAGACACCTGTCCTCACACTCAATGAAACAGACTCCAACCTCTCCACAATGGCCAAGACCAGAGAGCTGTGTAAGGACATTAGGGATAAAATTGTATACCTGCACAAGGCTGGGATGGGCTACAAGACAATAGGCAAGTAGCTTGGTGAGAAGGCAACAACTGTTGCCGCAATTAATAGAAAGGGAGAGGAATGGGAGAAGGTCATGTGGCAGAATGAGACAAAAATAGAGCTTTTTGGTCTAAACTCCACTCGCCGTGTTTGGAGGAAGAAGAAGGATGAGTACAACGCCAAGAACACCATCCCAACCGTGAAGCATGGAGGTGGAAACATCATTCTTTGGGGATACTTTTCTGCAAAGGGGACAGGACGACTGCACCGTATTGAGGGGAGGATGGATGGGCCATGTATCGTGAGATCTTGGCCAACAACCTCCTTCCCTCAGTAAGAGCATTGAAGATGGGTCATGGCTTGGTCTTCCAGCATGACAACGACCCAAAACACACAGCCAGAGCAACTAAGGAGTGGCTCCGTAAGAAGCATCTCATGGTCCTGGAGTGGCCTAGCCAGTCTCCAGACCTGAACCCAATAGAAAATCTTTGGAGGGAGCTGAAAGTCTGTATTGCCCAGCGACAGCCCCGAAACCTGCATGATCTGGAGAAGGTCTGTATGGAGGAGTGGGCCAAAATCCCTGCGGCAGTGTGTGCAAACCTGGTCTAGAACTACAGGAAACGTATGATCTCTGTAATTGCAAACAAAGGTTTCTGTACCAACTATTAAGTTCTGCTTTTCTGATGTATCATACTTATGTCATGCAATAAAATGCAAATTAATTACTTAAAAATCATACAATGTGATTTTCTGGATTTTTGTTTTAGATTCCGTCACTCACAGTTGAAGAAATTACAGACCTCTACATGCTTTGTAAGTGGGCAAACCTGCAAAATCGGCAGTGTATCAAATACCTGTTCTCACCACTGTATATACATAGATGCCTATTAGTGTCTGTTTCTATGAGATGATGTATTCGTTGTGAGCCTGTCCATGACCACTCGAGATCAAGGTCTCTGACCACTCGAGAGCAAGTTCACTGTGCATCTGCAACAGTTATTATGAATATCTATATCTGCAATAGACATTAGCAGATGATTTTCACAGCATTTATCATTAATGTGGAAATTCTGCATATGGATATTGCATTAACAGTATACACACAAACCAGCACATTCTCACCTCTGAAAGGTAATCCGATTTCATCTTGAAGTTATAGCTCACTGGTTTTAGGCTGAACAATGCTGTGATATCTATTTTCGATTAAAATTCATTGATTTGTGAGTGTGAGTGATGAGCAGTGTCATGTGAACCGTTCCAAGATGGCGGATGTGTCGACGTGTCTAGAGCGGCCGCATGTGGAGTATACATATCCAGGCCCGGCTCTGTAAATCTGGGGGCCCTAAGCAGGATAATTTTGGGGCCCTGCCTTGCAGTAAATAATGGAGTATTGCACTGCAAACCAGCAACTGTATACAATCTAACACTTGCATATTTAATCTGTATATCTTTTAACATGATTGCCTACAATTATTTTACTGCTTATTAAAGTACACTCACTGAAACAGTAAAAGTAAAGATTATAGATTTGCAAATTTAAGGTCAATTTGTTGTAAACAAATAAATATTAATAATTTAGCATTAACAATATATAGCTAACTTACAACATTAGCCATAGTGGTATGCCGCTCGCTATGCTCTACTGAAGCAGCAGTAGAGTCACCTCCTCCAGCTGTTGAGATTACAATAGAATTAATAATAAATACAGTATGCAGAGTAGATAAAACACATTAATTTTAAATTAATATTAAAGTACAATTAGACAACATAGTGAATTATGATTATAAAACTATTTTTTTTATTGGCAAGAGGAAAATGAGCTATGTTGAAGTTGCGCACAAAACTATTCAAAAGAAAGGCAGTGGGAAATATTTACTTGTGTCAGCCTCATGAAATGTTTCTCCACGACCACCAAAATATTTAAAAATGGCTCCTCCTGAGAAAGTGACATTTAGTTTTTTACAATTATGTTAAGGGTAAATTAAAATAAATCCAATGTTAAATTATATTATTTAATTATTGGTTGATTAACTCTTACATACTGTTCATATTTTAAACCTTCACAGCATGGAGTGAGATATTTTTTACCTTTAATGATTACATACAGTAATACATTCACTGTAAAAACAAAAATCAGGTGCCCAATTGAAAATTTTCTAGTGAGCGATCACATCTAAAATTTTCAGTAGGCCAAATTTAATTTCTTGAATTTTAATTGAATTAAAATGCATCAATTCACATTAATTCAATTTGGCCAACTGAAAAAAATGTAGATGTGATCGCTCACTAGAAAATTTTCAATTGGGGACCTGCTTTTTTTTACAGTGTTCTTTACTAAAATTTACCACAAATCCATTTTGCTTTTAGGTGTCTTGTATCGATCATCATTCAATAATGTTTCAGAGAGGACACTGTGTTTTCTTTAGGTTTAAATGGTCTGGGCGATTTAGCTTAACAATAGCCTATATAAAATATTTCATAATAGTATATAGATTAATATTTATTAATAATCTTTAATTGGCTATTCAATTAAGACCATAAGAAAAAGCTTGTATTTAACCGCTTTATTTTAAACTTCATTTTGATTTTGACTGTCAAATGATTGCTCTTTCTCTTCCTATTACTTTCTTTCTCTCGAATGTTCTTAAACTATTTTTTTATTGTAATAAGCGTCTATTGAGACAAAGATTTTTCGTTTTTTTCTTTCCCAGAACTAGTGTAGGTCATGTAACGTTAACTGTTAAAAAGAAAATACATTCATAGGAGGTGGGTCTGTCTCTACGCGGTCTGTAGCCCAGAGCTGGGGCCGACGGCTGGACCATAGCGCAATCAATGTTGATTCAGCATAATCGACGGACAGCTAACGTTATGCTGCGTTCACACCAAACGCAAATAGAGTGTCTGGCGCGAGTGATTTGATTTCAATGTTAAGTCAATGGAAAGGCGCGTTGACACGCGTCTAGAGGTCCCGCGGAAGGCGCTTTTCGCGCGGTGCGAATGACGCGAATTGAGCGTCTTGCGTGATAAACTGCGGCGACGCTGGCGAGTGCAATCTGTAGTTAGGGGGCCCCCTAGTGGCGGCGGGGCCCTAAGCAGCCGCTTAGTTCGCTTATAGGGAGAGCCGACTCTGTACATATCAATGGTTTTTAGTGCATAATAATGCAGTTGCTAGGGTGCTAGGTATTTGTTTACTAACTTAAGACAAGACACTACAGGTAAAACATTCTGTTCCCATGCAGTGATTAGTTTTGATATTTTGCCTCCATAACATAAAAAAAATCCAAAGTACACATTTATGTTTTTTGTAATATTTGTGTTTGTAGATATAAGATAGATGTCTTTAAAGGCCATTTTCTCAAAATGAATTAATTGCACTGAGCCTGAAGTCTTCACTTAATAGCACTTATAGCCTATATGCCTACACCAAACCTTCCAGTTTTATTCTATATATTCTGAAGATTCTATATATGCTTTACAGAGGGATATGTCCATATATCATTCTTACTGGTTTATAACATTGTTGTTCTTTGGCTGTCGTTTCTTATATATTGAGTAGTAAAAAGAGATGATGCACAAAGTGTTTTACTTTGTTACTATGAAGCCTAAATGTTTCAAGTAGCTATAGGATGTATTTTGAGAATCTTTTACTTTTAGGCCTACTTCACTAAATTCAAAAGCATATTATCTTACTTTTTACTCTACTAGGCTACATTTAGTTTTTTTTTAACTTTGTTGATTCGAACTGAAGAAATGGAGACTTGAATTTGTGAAGGAGCTGACTCTTTTCAATGAACCTATCGAATCGGTTCGCAAGTCAAACTGAGTGATTCATTCGCAGATTCGACTGATTCGATTACAGATGTTCTCAACTCACTAATTCAATGATCCGGTCTCCAGATTCACTGAATTGTTCATGTCTGACTCAAAATGATTCAAAAAGAGCCAGGAGATCCTCGTTTGAGTATGCAGTGTGCACACGATTATTGGCGTGAAAAGTACGTTTTATGCCTCCTTTCAGTGTTGATTATTGTAAATTAAAATCACATAAGCCACGCCAGTTATTTGTGAACTAAATCTTTGTAAAAAATTGAGCTGTTTAAGCCGATAGTATGAATCTAATTAATGTTTGAATGTGGACGTCCATTTTTGCGTGTCACATCTGAGGCAAGTGCCTTTAAACAAATAAAAATGTATAATGTAAATTAATTTGTTACTTTTTTAATTAATAAATGTTTTATATATAGCGCTTTTCTAGGCACTCAAAGTGCTTTACATAGAAGGGGGGAATCTCCTCATCCACCACCAATGTGCAGCTTCCACCTGGATGATGTGACGCCGGCCAAATTGCGCAAGAACGCCCACCACACACCAGCTGATTGGTGGAGAGGAGACAGAGTGATAAAGCCAATCGTGTATATATATATATATATATATATATATATATATATATATATATATATGATTAGGAGGCCATGATGGACAGGGGCCAATGGGCAAATTTGGCCAGGATGCCGGGGATACACCCCTACTCTTTATCGGAGGACATCCTGGGATTTTGAATGACCACAGAGAGTCAGGACCTTGGTTTAACGTCTCATCCGAAGGACGGTGCTTGTTATAGTATAGTGTCCCCATCACTATACTGGGGCGTTAGGACCCACACAGACCACAGGGTGAGCACCCCTGCTGGCCTCACTAACACCTCTACCAGCAGCTACCTTGTTTTCCCAGTTGGTCTCCCATCCAGGTACTGACCAGGCTTTGCCCTGCTTAGCTTCAGTGGGAAACTCTTGGGCTACAGGGTGATTTGGCTCCTGTTAAATTCAGCAGCCAAATGAATGCATCTTCACAGCTGCTGAATCGGTTCAAAATTGTATAAAACTAGTAGCCTGTGTTTAGCGTTCTTTTAAAAATGTTAATACATTTTGCCACCCGTGATGTTTGTTATGTTTGTCACCACATACATATTCATTTTTTTTTCTTTGGTATATTTAGTTATTTTCACGCTTTTGACATTTATGCAAATAAGTGCACATGTAATTATAGATAATGCCTTATTTCAGAAAACTTGTACAGAACAATTGTATCGGTACAATGGTAACACTTTACAATAAGGTTTCATTAGTTAACATTAGTTAATGTATTACATGAACTAACAATCAACAAAACATTTGTTACAGTATTTCTTAATAAATCTTTATTAATGTTACTTAATAAAAACAGCTGTTCATTGTTCATGTTATTTCACAGTAACTAATGCTAACAAATACAACTTTTGATTTTAATATTGTATTAGTCAAGGTTGGAATTAACAATAAATTAGATTAATAAATGCGTAGATTAAAATTAATTCATGTTAACTAAAGTAGTTAACTAATAAAACTTTATTGTAAAGTGTTACCATTACAATATGCAATATATATTTATAACCTATTTTATGTTTGTTATATTGATTATAAGTCTGGCCACTCTTCACATGTTGTAAGGTATAATTTGTTTCTGTTCCTACAGTAGTATGGTTTGTTCAAATCCCAAAACCATCAACGTATGAGCAATATTAGGCCTATAATAGTGATGCCCTAACAAACACCACCATTTATGCAAATGTATGGTCATATTATAACAGAATGTAGGGGAGAACACTTTTTGACTGTCTCAGTTTGAGTAAATCCACTTGGGGTTCAGAGTATTTATTTTTTCTCACATTAATTTCACACGTCTAGTACAAATATGTGGTTTTGTTTCATTAATAAAGTGTTTACTTTTTTCTTGATTTACCCCGAAAGAATGGAAGTGAAATGTGACAACATGCCCCGCAGGTGGGGTACATTGTAACATGACCAAATGACGGCTTAAAATGTTACCTGATATAATCAAAACAATAGACAAGACAAACTGAAATATTTTGTCAATAAAATACAATTATTAACTTTTTAAAATAAAATAATGGCATTTTTTAATCATTAAAAATATACTGATTTTTGAGTTTGACAGCAAACACATCGCTAAATGCAGCTAAACAGCAGAGTTCAAAACATAATAATAATGAATCATTTCTGAACATTAACTCTCAGTCATTATTCACCCTTTTCTCATGGTTTTTCAAAAGAATTCATAAAAGTATAGAATATAATAGCGTAGTTCTAATAGGGGCTCAGTGTAACGCAGTGTTACAACACACCCAATCTGCACAACTGGGATTTAAACCGTGGCTCGTGTCTTCTGCTGGTTAGATCAGCATTAAAGAACTATCTCAACTGATAAATAACAGATATAAAATTCAAATAATATCACATTTGTCTTGTTTTAAATAAACACAATGCAATAATATATAAAGCACAAATATGGCCAATGGATATGTGGCCACACCAGTACTCTAGAAATCCTGACAGCATTCCTTAAAGGTCCCATGGCATGAAAGTTTCATTTTATGAGGTTTTTCAACATTAATATGAGTTCCCCTAGCCTGAATATTGTCCCCAAGTGGATAGAAATGTTGATCGGTGTAAACCCGAGTTCTGGCTGTCTTTCTCTGCCTTTGAGAAAATGACAGGCCAGACGAGCCAATCCTGAAGTCTCCTGGTTTGACGTTCAAGCAGGAACGGTTTCCTCCCTTTCCTCCGCCCAGAGAATCTGACACGCCCATGCAAACGCTCGAGAGATCATGGGTTGTGAACGAGTGAATGCTGGCAGTTTCTCAGTGTTTGGATGTACAAATGAAAACAGAAGTCTTTTTTCAGTTCCTTCTGATCTGTGATCAGTAATTTCTGAGGTGTAGCTAATTATTTATTATTCGTGCACACACTGCGGCTTCTCTCTCTCCAGACAGAACGGTGTTTTCGTGTTTTCTATCTTGTGAGTCAGTGTTTTTGTACGTCCTCGTCGCGTCTATCGGTTCTAAAATGTGCATACAGTCATGAGTTTCTGCTCAACATCGGCCTCACACACGCCGAAGCTCGGGCTGCACTGGCCGTTGGCCTTCAACATCCCCGACCCCCAGTACTGCATCTGGCCCACAGCGGAGGCACCAAACGCGGCGTGAGATTAAGCAGAAGGGGGGTAAGCGTGAGCATATTCGGGCTAGCCAGCCTAGCCCCACAATAAACTGGATTACATTCGATTACTGCTGTTGTGTCTTTGTTTGCGCTGTGTACTCAACGCGCGTCACTGACGCTTTTATTTTATTTTAAAAATAAGGCTATTATCAACACTTACTTTTAACTCGTTCATCTCGACAGCTGTAATGGTACTTTGCATGTGTTACAAAGTTGGTAATAATGATGAAGACGGACTCGGTGTGACTGGGACTCGTGTTTATTCAGAACTCTCAGATACAAACACAATAAACTCGCGCTGACTGACAGCGCTCTCATAACTCAGTAGTTACTATAAATAACTTTGTTAGCAATCGCTCCGTCTCTGGTACATTAGTGATGTCTGGTTCGCGAACAATCTTTCTTTTGAACCAGTTCTTTTTAGAACCGAATCAGTTCACCAAATCGGACTGAATCGTTCTAAACGGTTCGCGTCTCCAGTCAGCGCTGATCCATAATTTACTAAAGTTTCTAACTTTCTGACATGAGTTACAGTCCCTCCGACTAGAAATAGACTAATAACCTGAAGTATATGCTGTAACTACAACAGTTCAGACATGCTGAGAACTGATGTGAAGTGAACTCAGGTCCATCCGTCTCTCTGGCAGCAGCTCGTGCCTGCTCGTGCCTCGTAGACCTCGTTAAACCACTCCCCCTCCGCTCATTTAAAATGCAAAGATGTCAGCCAATCACAACAGTGGGCGTTTTTACTGAAGTCTCACAGCAGACACGCCTCTTGAAGCAGGGCATTCAGCCACAGGGCAAACAGCAGTATTGAAAAAATGCCTTTTATTTCTAAATTATGACATTTTATGATGTAAAAGTCATACTAACAATATAAGTACACCTCAGGAAACATTATAAAATAATAGAAAAATGCCATGCCATGGGACCTTTAAGGTCTCATTCGGCTGCCGCACATCATTTACAGCACTGATTTTCTTTGTGTATTCAGCCCAAGTCTGTAACTGAAATACATAAATACAATCTGGCCTGGGTGTAAGAAAATAAAGCCCCACTTGGTCAGCCATTTAGTTTGCTGAGTTCATTCAAACAACACTGATAGATACTAAAACTGCGAAACCCCACAGCAATTCTTCACTATCTGTCAATACCTCACACTCTGAACAACCTCGCTCACTACTGCTGCTTCAAATGAGCTACTGAAGGCTTTCAGGGTGCTAAATAAAGCTAGAGGCAACTTATCAGAGGACTAACAGAATAAAAGCATATGAAAGTTAAAAAAAAAAAACGTTGAGAGAAAAGAGGGAAAGAGAGATGAGCAGAGCTAATGAAGAAGGAGTCTTCCTTTGGCTGAGTGCTAGCCTTGCTGCTTCCAGTAAAAGCCGGCCATCTTCACAATCAATAGCACCATAATTCCACTGCAGTAATTGCCGCTTATGTTGAGAAACGATAGTAAATCATTAGCCGGTGAGCCCAGCTATAGGCTCACGGGAGCTGGAGAGGAGATGGTGACAATCGCTAATAAGGTCAGCTGTGGCAGCTTAACACTTAGTGAAATTCCCATTCACCGAACCACCACTGTCTTTCTCACTTTGAGTGGAAAAAAAATGACAGGCCACATGAGGGGGAGCAGAGAATGGATCCTGATACATTAGTGCTGCTATTATCAATGTGTGATTTCACAAACAAAACTGTGAGAATACATTGCAACTACAGTTGTGGCACAAATAGCAGACAGTTTTAATAACTGTAATTCTGTGATGAAAATCGTATTAATGTTATTGCTTTTAAATGAAGCATGTATAGCTGCATGGATTTAATTATACATCTTAAAATTTATTTAAATATAAATACATTATTTAATTTACGATCAGTCTAAAGTTTAGGATCAGTAGGCATTAAAGGAGACCTATTCACTTTTACATGGTGTTTGAACATAAATGTGTGTCGGCAGTGTGTGTACACAACCCTTTAATGGTGAAAATCCACCCACTCCTCTTTTTTTAATCTCCATAAATCATAAGCAATGTCTCAGAACAAGCGTTTGCAGATTCTAGCAGTGTGACGTCACATATGCTTAGGCCAATTTTTGAAGGGGACGCAAATAATACAGCCAAAATTGTACTTGTAAGGATATGTGTGGCTGTTTTGGTGCACCGACAAATTATCTTATGTCTGTTTTTCTTTTCTCTGTCATTTTGTCTGGCCAACAACACAAAGTAGTTGTTCAAATATGAGTTATCATAGGTTCACCACACAGTATATAATTATTCAATTATCTTGCTTCTTCCACATAACATTGAGCAAAACCCAACACATTAGAGTAATATCAGTTCACACATAGGCTTATCGCCATGTTAGTTGTAATTGGTGACTTACAACAAGCTACCAAAACAACAATTGCTAAGATATCGGACTTGTAGAAAAATTATTAAATTCATGAAATTGATCAAAAACGAAAGTAAAGAAATGTACAATGTTAAAGATATGTATTCCGAACAAATGCTGTTCTTTTGAACATTCTATCAAAGAATCCTGGAAAAAAATGTATCACGGGTTCCAAAAAAAAGAAGTGCATTGTGTTTTTAACATAGTAATATATTATATGGTATTAGCATTACATAGTATATATATATTACATAATAATATAGTAATACTTTCTTGATCACCAAACCACAAATTAGAATGATTTCTGAATGATCATGTGACACGGATTTACTTTATACAGCATTCGTGGGTTTAAAATAGTTGTTTATTGATGCGCAAAGGTGTTAAGATTTTCATAGCATGACTTTAAAAGACTTGGAATACAATGCAAAGTCATATCAGTTTTATGATGCTTTAATGTTAGTCCCCATTTATTGTAATTGCATGGAAAAGAACAACCAGCATTATTCAACACTTTTTGTGTTCCACAGAAAAAAGAAAGTCTGGGTTTGCAACGTCATGCAGGTAAGGTGACTAAATTATTGCAAAATGTTTATTCCAAAGTAAACTTTTCCTTTAAAGAAAACCCAAAACACTTTCGAAATTTGAAATCATCAAGAAGTTTTTGTGTCTCCTTTTTTTCTGGATACTTTTGGTATTATTTTGTTACTAAATCTGTCACTATTGTATTTGCTTGTGGGTGTTCTCGGGGCTTTAATCCTAAAATAAATGTATGAATATGAAAATAAAACCATCGGACATGTTCTTCTTTAGCCTCTTTCTCTTTATATTAACTTTTTTCCCTTTCCTTCCGCTCTTCTTACTATCCACCCCATCATAATAAAAGTCCTCACAACAACATCCACTTTAACAGAATAGACACTGCTGAATTAACATTCAAATATAATTTAGGATTAATCTTTGAACATAATGTGCTAAACTTTTAACTCTTACACTATTAATATCACTGCTGTCTCTTGCATTAAACAGAACAGTACTGTACAGTACAGTAATGCCCTCCAGAACACATAATGCATAATGTGCTCCAGGCTTACAACTCTCCCATTTCTAGCCCTCAGTAGATTATAGAGGTGGTAAAATGTCCATTTACACAACCCTGTGGGGCATGCTGGGGGTAAGAGGAACACTGTCTATTACACACTAATGACATCAGAGGAAATCTGATTTCAAGAAAAATCTGTGAGAGAGAGGGAGAGTGAGTATAGGCTGCGGTAATGGCTTTATGATTGAGCCGGCTCACAAGTATCATCTTCACAAGTGCTAAAAGACCTCACACAAACACACACACACACACACACACTGTCACACAGAAGCATATTCTAATAGTCATGATTTCCTGGGACACATTATCAGTGAATAAAACTGAAGAAAACTTGAAGTGTTTCAAAAACAATAAAGAATGTCATTACAAAACTCTGTGTGGAGGAGGTTTTAGGATGCACTGTAAAAGTTTCAATGTGATTTTTTTTATAGGCCCATATTAATCTAAAACACTTATTTTTTCTAAAATGCTCGGTGACTGACGTCTGTCTAAATCTGCATAGCAGGAAATGCGCTGTCTGCGCGAGCAGATGCACGGAGGTATGGAAATGCATATGTTGACACCTCTGATATTATGGTCCTATACCATCCACAGATGATATACACCGATCAGGCATAACATTATGATCTAATATATTGTGTTGGTCCCCCTTTTGCTGCCAAAACAGCCCTGACCCGTCAAGGTATGGACTTCACTAGACCCCTGGAGGTGTGCTGTGGTATCTGGCACCAAGATGTGAGCAGCAGATCCTTTAAGTCCTGTAAATTGCGAGGTGGGGCCTCCATGGATCGGACTTGTTTGTTCAGCACATCCCACCTATGCTCGATTGGATTGAGATTTGGGGAATTTGGAGTCCAAGTCAACACTTCAAACTCGTTGTACTCCTCAAACCATTCCTCAACCATTTTTGCTTTGTGGCAGGGCACATTATCCTGCTGAAAGAGGCCACAGCCACCAGGCGTTTCCATGGCTTGCAACAATGCTTAGGCAGGTGATATGTGTCAAAGTAACACCCACATGGATGGCAGGACCCAAGGTTTCCCAGCAGAACATTGCCCAAAGCATCACACTGCCTCCGCCAGCTTGCCTTCTTAGTGCATCCTGGTGACATGTGTTCCCCAGGTAAGTGACACACATGCACCAGGCCAGCCACGTGACGTAAAAGAAAACATACATCAGACCAGGCCACCTTCTTCCATTGCTCCATGGTCCAGTTCTGATACTCACGTGGAAAAAAATATATTTAATGTATGTCGCTATAAAAGTTAACCCAACTATGACGACTTCCGCTTCTGAGAAACCCCGAAATGTGAAAAGTGTCTATGATTGGGTGTATGTACATGACAATCATATTAACTGTAACAGTGTGATGTCCACAGAACTATGTTGGTGCTAAGGTTTTGAGTGTGTACTGCAGCATGTATAAATAATGTGGTTTCAATAGCATGTCAAATCAACAAAATATGACAACAATGTCATGGTAAATTTAGCATTTAAGCTTTTTTTTAGACTGGCTGAGCTAATGCTAATGTGCGTACTAGGGCAGACTTACATTATCATATTGAGCTTGTTTTAGGGCCCTATCTTGCACCCAGCGCAATTGACTTTGTACACCGACGCATGTGTCATTCCTATTTTGCACCCGCGCAAAGCGCGCTTTTCCCTCCACAGAAGCACGTCGCTAAACTAGTGAATGAACTTGCGCTCCCTGGGCGGTTCAGCGCAAAAAAGGAGGCGTGTTCCGGCGCAAACAATCCCTGGTGCTATTTTGCTGTTCCATTAAACAATTGTGCCACTGACCAGAAAAAACCTAGTCTAAAGTCAGTGGCGCGTTGCGCGTTGTTCATTATGCTATTTTAAGGGCGCATGCTTGACCATAATGTATAGCGTGCACAACGCGCATACACTTTGCTCATGTAATCTACACAGATGCAACAGTTATTTTTGCAAATCATAAATTGTTACACTAAAAAAATATTAACACATGAGATGACGGAAATCATTGTGGTGTGCCACGAAGATGTGAAAAAATAGGCATAAATCTAGCTTACAAATGATTCAGGCTAATTGTAATAATTAAGGATAAGACCTGTTTGCCCAATAGTGGCAAGACATATATGTATATAAGGACATCTGACAAATTGGTTTGTCCGTCAAGAACCAGGAAAAAAAATCGACTGAAAAACTGAAAAAACTGAAAGACTGAAAAAAAAAAGACTGTGAAATCACCTTTACCATAATGTACAACATTACAACTTCACTTCTCTGTCTTTCACTGCTCTTACAAGCACATCAGTCTCCTCAGCTGTGAACCGCTCCTGGCGTGCGCCTGGTAAATACGCCATAATAATAGCAATCCATAATGGAACTTGCGCACCTGCTTTTAAAGGGAATGTTGGATGACGCTCGGATTGGTTTATTCACGTTACGCCCAAACCACACCTATGAATAATGAAGCTACTTCAGACCAACCCATTTTAGATTTGCGCCGGGCGCAAGAGCCATTTATCCCGCCGGGAAAATAGCAACAGCGCCGAGATCCGCCCACAAAGTTACTTGCGCTTCGCGCTTTGACACTTGCGTTTCAGATCGTTAAAATAGGGCCCTTAATGTATTTAGAGATGCTTTCTACATGAAAGCTATATTCAATGCTAGCTAGCTAAGGGTACAAGATAGCTTAAAACCTAACTTTTGAAATCTTTGTGTTGCCTTTGATACCCTAAAGTCAGCATGAACCGGAAGTTGTATTTTCTTCCCTATTGTGATATACATACACTCTAAAAAATGCTGGACAAAAAATGGACAAACCCAGCAATTGGGTTGTTTTAACCCAGTAAATGGGTTGTTTTAACCAGCAGTTGGGTTAACTGTTAGCTAAAAACAACCCAATTGCTGGGTTAAAACAAGGGTTAATGTCAGGTTGGATGCAGTGGTGTAAAGCACTCCGCCACTGGACTCTAGAGCAATGGAGACGTGTTCTCTGGAGCGACGAATCATGCTTCTCTGTCTGGCAATCCGATGGACGATTCTGGGTTTGGCGGTTGCCAGAAGAACGGTACTTGCCTGACTGCATTGTGCAAAGGGTAAAGTTTGGTAGAGGGGGATCATGGTGTGGGGTTGTTTTCCAGGGGTTGGGCTTGGCCCCTTAGTTCCAGTGAAAGGAACTCTTAATGCTTCAGCATACCAAGACATTTTGGACAATTTCATGCTCCCAACTTCGTGGGAACAGTTTGGGGATGGCCCCTTCCTGTTCCAACATGACTGCGGACCAGTGCACAAAGCAAGGTCCATAAAGACATAGATGAGCGAGTTTGGTGTGGAGGAACTTGACTGGTCTGCACAGAGTCCTGATCTCAACCTGATAAAACACCTTTGGGATGTGTTAGAGCGGAGACTGTGAGCCAGGACAGGTAAGTGTTTAAATGTCAAACTTTTTAAATTTTTTGATATGATAGTGCATGTTATTTAAAAGTATGAACCAAGTTAACGTTAGTTGAAGGTTCTGTTGTCTTGTTTAAGTTTTTGTAGCTGGAGCGAACTCGCGTAGGTTTGATTCTAATTTGAATGAACAGACGTTGGTTGCAGTGTTAATTGTACCGTATTAAGTTAGTAACTTTGAGACATTAGCTACACCGTCGAAAATTTTACTTTAGCTTTGCTTTATGCTTTTCTTACTTTAACAGCTTTCTCTCTTTCCCCACAGCATTTTTCTGCGGTGACCACTGGGAAAATAAAGTTGTAAGGTAAGCTGTGGCCTTAACGTTGGCATTATTTATGCGCTATCAACCAGATAAATTATAGTGTCGTGGCAAAGGTAGAGTGAATTAATCTGAAGTTTAATTCTGAAATTAATCTGTGAGTAATGTTAGCTGGGCTTCTTCCTAATTTTCTCCCCTGCTGTGACAGTGTCCGATACGGGGCAGCCATTGCAGGGCTCGGCTGTCAATCATGATGTGAAACCCCATTTTTATAGCATCAAATAACTAATTAAAACCAAACTTATCAGAAAAACGAAAGCTTGAACATACATAAGTGTGATAAAAGCTACCTAAATTACAGAAACCATCTTTGGAAAAAATTAATTTTGATTTTATTTGATTTTATTACACACTGATCAACGTTACTTTATACATAATCCAAAGGCATGATCACAATCCTAATTTTACCAAATGTGTGCAGCCTAATCTAAGATAAATCGATTGGGGCAAGGGATGATTTGTGTGCAAATTTTAAGTACAGATTAATAACAGTTGAGTCTTATTCTACTCTTATTCTATTGATTTTATTATTTTTTGCAGCCTTGTGCCACAGCCACTGACGTTGAAGGACTGTGACGTTATCAAGCACCCCTTGCTTGACTGTCCAAGGAAATTTTATTGTCATCCTCATTTTCTATGTATTTTCAAGTGTCAAGTCGTCCACAGATTTGTTGTTAGCAGTTTCATGTTGGAACTATTTTCTTTACACCGATAGTTCCTACATGAAACTGCACGGAATAAGGTATGTAGATATCTTGAGTAACCGGGTCATGATTTCTGGAAAGAGACATAGCTGTTTTTCAAATGTACTTTTGTTTCTTCTTTTTTTTTATTGTTGCAGTTTTAAGCAAGTGCAACAACACAAAACATAGCAAGCCAGTTTATATTACTTACTAGTCCAACAGCAAGAAGGCCAGCTCTGCGTCTGTCTGGCAGCCTTTCATTTTGAGACTAAAAAGCCAGATATATGCCACAACACTACTCCTTTCACTCTAATTTCTTAAAAAAAAATTCTGAACAGTAGGGCATGATGAGTATATCTGGTTTTGTTTCAGGTAACACGATGAAGCTGAGGGCATGGATGCTGTTGTTGGAGGCTCAAGTGGTCATGGGACCTCACCTTGACTTCACAACTGGTTTGGCTGCCATTTTTGCTAGCTACTACAACTTCAACTCTGGAATTTATCCAAAGGTAATGTCTAAATTAATATTGTACTTGAGGGCTTGTTTTTTATTTGGTGGGTTAAACAAGGAAAGTTTGGATGTGTTGTGTTTTTGCGAGCCACGCAGGACCAGCCAAACGGTGACAACCACCCTTCTACTCCTCAAACAAGTGGTGTGTTGCAGACTCAACTCGTGTGTCTGTGCTGGAGACCAGAGAGGAAGATGTTTTTAAAAGGATGGAGCTTTTACTCCATCCTCTGCAAACAGTTTATGTAACTGATGTAAATTGTTGTATGCAAATGCTCTGCCTGGGGAAATCCAGCCTGATCTCATGCAAATGCGTATCTATAGCACAAATTGTATTTATCATCCGTTTTATACGCCAAAATTAGTTTTTACGTGCATATGTTGCGCAGTTTTCGCATGCATATGATAAGCACTTTATAACGTGTTATATGCACGTACCCCACACCACTAAACCTACCCAATGGGGTGACAATATCTATCATAAGCACGTAAAAACAAATTTTGGCGTATTTATCGCAAGATAAATACAATTTGTGCTATATACGCATTTCATGACATGTTGTACACAGCTCTACTTTGTTGCAGGACTAGAAATGTTTTTCAGTTGGTTGTGGTTTAACTGATCCACAGGAATGTCACCTTGTTCAAAATAACTTTAATTTTGCTCTGTACTGCAACAGCAGTGACCCACTGAAGGTGGTGACTGGGAACTGACACCTTTTTCATCCTACTTGAATAAAACAGCTTCCTCTCTCCCTTTTTGTTTACAGGTGCTTCTTTGGCATCAGTCCAGAGACGGGCACAAAGTCAAAGAGGCAGAGAGGACATTTCAACCAGCAAGTCTGTGGACTGATCAGAAAACCCATTGGCTTTGAATGGGTGTGTAAGCAGTGTTCCAATGCCAGAACGGACAAACCAAACACTGGCTCTGTGTTAAGCTAGATGTAGTTATGCAGTAAGATGGTCACTGAATATGTTCTATGGTGTCTCCTTGTTCAATGGAGAGAAATATGACTTTCTGAACTTCTTTGCTGGAAATTTTAGACAGATTTTAAGTGTAAATTAAGAGTTGCATTACTATTACAGTTTACACTGTAATTTTACAGAAGCATACTGCTAAAAATCACAGTAATACATTGAAAAACTACTATGAAGTCACAGTATACAGCTGTCATTTCACAATTATTTACTGTAAAAATGATACAGAAAATGTTAAATTAAATACAGTACCTTACTGTTACAAGACAGAAGGGACAGACACAAAGATGCAGGTAATGAATGTTTATTGAACAACCAGCAGAGGGATTGGCAGTGCAGGTGAAGGAGCATGGGTGAGTTGAGATCCATATGGTGATACTTGAATGACACAGTTCGAATACTTGCAGATGGAGATCAGATGGTGACACACTGGGAAGTAGGAGACTCAAGAGGATGAAACACTGGAGACGAGGAACAACGAGGGAGACACGGAGATATCACAAGGAACAGGTTAGTAGTTTTGGAAGTCCTACAGGTAAGCACAGAGTTAGCGTCTTGACAAACGATACCGGACAATGACTGAGTGTGAGAGTGGGGCTTAAGTGCTGGAGGTGATTGCGGTGCTGATGACGTGCATGTGTGTGTGATCGATACTCAGGAGAGGGAGTGCGCTGTGATTGGGTGAGGGTAGAGCCTGGCCTGGTTGTGACACTTAAAATAATGCAATTAGTAGCCAGTAATTTACTGTGAATTTACGGTGAAATAATTTACAGTGTACGGATTAAGAATGGGATGTCATTAAAGGCAGACGTCCCAAAACTTTTGGCAATATAGTGTATATCCGAGTGAGAGCGTGTCTCAAACAAGAAAAAAAGTAGGGCGGGATATGATTTTGTCCATTGTGAATTAATTGGGTCTTGGGATCGTTGTGGTTTGCTATTGCTGTGATCTCGTGTAAGTGATAAATCATCTATAACAAATACTGCAATTTTTCATAGAAAACAAGAATTGTCATTTTTGATTTCATGTTTAATACTGACTTCATTGCCAGCTCATTAGGTTTTGTGTAGGTTGTAAAATATGATCAGATTTAAGAGCCAGTCATTTTACTGTAATACTATTACAATAGGCAATTAAGGGAACACTAATTACCATAATGATGACTTCAAATGAAACATTTATACTATAATTTTTTATTATTATAATTTGTTGAGGAATGGCAGAAAAAACTGTTTATTTTTTTAGTTCACAGTCATTTTAAAATATCGTATTTTATTATATTAAATTACACCGTATTTGGAACACATGCCTGTGGCAACATTTCTATAAAATACTTTTTTTTTTTTCACAACACTTTAAAGCAAAATGTTTTAAGTACCAAAACAGATGAACGTGAATCTGGCTCTGTTTTATTACATTCGTTTTTGTATGTATCGCCACAGTTTGGAAATGAAGGTTACCACACACTAAACTCCCAACCGATAGTGTTAACAAAAGCAAACATAAGAATGTGAGAAGCAAACACATATGCTGAAACAACCATGCATTTTAGCTTGCTTCTACAAATTTAAGCTCTTTTATCGTGGCTCATGTTTCACAGGACTCGCAAGCACTCAGCATCACAAGTGCAATGCAGTACCAGGTGAGCTACCATGCAAGTTTGCATGATGATGCAAACATCAAAATGTGCTCTATGGTAAAAATGTTTTGAGGTCATAACATAGTATTGTGCAAGAAATCGTGAAAATTGGTCTTTATTAATTCGATAATCTGCCCTAATCATAATTTGTGTCAAAGTTGATAGAAGTTGTGGGCGTTTCAGCTTGAAACTGCAGTTAATTTAGGTATGTTTTTGGGATTTTGCAAAAATGTAGGTAGAGGTACATACAGTATTTCCAATCAGCCTAGCTTGCTAATTTCTGTTAAAGGGGTGGTAAACCACGATTTCACTTTTATAACTTTCGCTAGTGTGTAATGTTGCTGTTTGAGCATAAACAACATCTGAAAAGTTACAACATTCAAAGTTTAAAGCAAATGGAGATATTTGCTTTTAAAGAAATCAATTTCTAAGAACTACAGCAAACGGGGGTCCTCCAGGGTCTCTGACATCACCAGCCCCAATATTTACATAAACCCCTCCTCCGAGAATATTAAATAAGGGGGGGGAGGCCATTTTGTATCGCCGCGGGGAAGCGTTGTTGTTGACAGTTAGTAGGCTGGAGTGTTGTTGCCGCGATGCCGACGTAACGCAGTTATTTTCATCCGGAGTGCAGGTCCACTTTGTTCAGCCTTCCTAGGGACGGAGGTGTGTTGCAGTGCGTTTAACGAACAACATGTTAAATGCATGTATGAGACAGGGGAACAGGTCGCATATGCAGCAGATATATGCTGCCCATCATAAATCAAAGCACGAGACAGACAGAGGCAGAGGAGAAGACCTGAAAATGTGACATAATGGACAATATTCGTCTGTATTTGCAATACACAAGCCACGGTTAAGCTGCGCGAGACAAACACTGCCAGTGTGAATGCACAACGGGTGCGCGTGGCTCCCGCTGCACATTTCACGGAGGAAAGCTTCCACAATCTTTGCGAGTTCAATGAAGGATTCACACAACGGCCACAACCTGTAAGTATGATTTATTTTTCGTCGATGTGTTTTCCTGTAATAGTTTGTATTGTTAATTGTACGTTGTAGCAAGGAAGTACACAAATGACAACGCTGTTTGGCTCTGCAAACCAGTTTGTTAAATGCTCATTCATACTTAATGTTATCCGACAAACACCTAACGTTACAAACTTTTTTAAAATCTCAACAGCGAACTTGGCATTAGTGTAAATTATTCTTAGATTAGAGCTTTTATGTATTGTTTATCTACAGGGATACTAAACATGGTTCTGTGTTTGATTTGGCTACTAGTAAAGGCAATGTTTAGTGTTCTTTTTGGGTTAATTGTTCTTGCGACAGATATTTGGCTATAATCGTTCTAAAAATACAAAAGTAACAGTGCCATTCAGTAGCGATCACTATAGATCCGCAGTCTTTACTCTTGAGCACTGAACAGGTTCTGCTCGATCATCTTCACTAAAATTGTCTGGGTCTGATTCGGGCTCAGATTGGTATGGTTTTATTGACGCCATTGTTTCTAATACTACCCAAAGCACAGTCTACCGGTAAAGGCAAGGGGCGTGACGTTGCCGACAAATGTGCACTAGGCGGTTAGCGAATCACAACACACTGGGCCAGCTAACCAATCTGAGCCCATTGCGTATTCTTGAGGGACTGGCTTCATACAACCCGGAAACCATCAGACCGTTTTTACAAGGAGGGACAGAGCAGTGTAGAATAAAGGTAAAATATATGAAAAATAATCATTTTTTGTTTTTAAACGAAGCATGAACACATGTTACAGTGCACCCCACAAACACAATCAAGCCTTCGAAAGAATGTGTTTTACCACCCCTTTAAAGTTTCTAATATCCTGGCATTTTTTGATGTGCTTTTTTACTCCCAACTCCTACATCTTATTTACAGCACACATCTGTCAGAATTGGATTTCTCTATTACAGTATCCTCAGGTTTTTGAGGACACAGCAATCATTGCTGACTAACAATAATTTTTAACATTAATGACAGCAGTGTCGCTTTTCCTTTTACTGCAATTACCGAAAACGAGGAAATATCCTCAGCTGAGGATATTTTGTCTATTTAATCCCACAACCGCTCTGAGAGACAACCTTATTTGATCTCGCTTTTCTAAGAGGATCGGATCTTTACGTCTCTCCGCATTCTGAGGTAACGGGCTAATTTCCGTATTTAAATATTCATGTATGCAGACGAGGCAGTGTGAGTGTGTTTACACCTACACAGGGTCTGTGACAGACAGACGGTTTGTTTTACAATGAGCTTCCCCCCTGAGGGAGAGAGAGGCTAAAGGGTGGATTTCGTTCTGAAATAGCAACATTAAGGAGGCATTCTGGGGCCGCAGATGAGAAGAGAGTTTGATTGAAGGTTTGTCGTGGAGGGTGGGTGTGCGGGTGATGGTGGAGGTGGTGGGGGGTTGCAGGCAGCAGAGGCCGAGAGAACCGAGTGATGAGTACAATACCACCAGCAGGATTTATCCTGGATTATGATGAAGAGTCGGAAAACTGCACAGGCATGGAAAGAGGTTTCTGTCTCTCTCTCTCCTCCTATCTCTCTCTCCTTCTGCCTTCCCTCGTTTTTCCCTTGTCGCTCTTCGCTGGGTCAGCAGAAGCATTTGGAAATGAAATGGGTTTCTTTATGGCAAGTTTACAAGGAGTCTCTCCCTGTTCTGAAAGCATTTCTGGAGAACACTTAGAGTTAATTAAGGTCCAATAATTTGCAAATGGACTGTGGATTCAGATGCAGAAATTTTTTCATCCCAAGCTTTCTGCTGGCGTACTGAGAGAGAGGTTGTTTTATAGTGGGCTTTTGCAAAAGAGATTGTCCCCACTCTGTGTTGTCAATAGGAGACAATGAGAACTACAGCATTAGACTAAATGTGATTATAGCCACATTACATTGGTGCCTGTCAGTCGTGCATTCCAGAGTGCATGACCAAACCAGGGCTGTCTCATAAATTGCTGTAAGCGACTTTTATCCTGCACCACCAAAACGGCACTTTTGTGGCATTCTCACTTCACATCAGGTTGAATCTGTCAAAGCCTTGGCAATCTCTTGATATTATCATGTGTTTAAACAGTGCACAACACCGAAGTGGCATTAACCACAATATGCTTAGTTATATTTGTTATGCATAGTAGAACAAACAATAGGCTTCAACATCCCTCTGGTTAGCCGGAGACCTACACAATATAAAACACAAAACGACATACTTTGAACTCTATACATCAATAATTAATCATACTTACAGGTTATAATACTGAGGAGCAAGCTGGTCCAAATAAACTGGGTACTGACAAGGGGTTGCACCGACTAGTCGACTAATCGACTAATCGACTAGTCGACTTTAATGCTCTGCCATGACGTTTTTAGCTTGACGTCGACTAGTCGCATCACACAAAACCAGTAGCTCAGAAATGCATTGTCAATGTTCTGTGATTTATCACTAAAATAGCTTAGAAACTGAAAAGTTATAGCATATATTTCTTAGTAACTAAAACTCACAGCTTCACTATTAGTAGAGATGCTGGCAAGTAGAATTAATTCACACGCAATTGCTCTCTCCACTAATGCATTCATAAACATGTAATCTTTATTGTGCTACTTTATCTGTATCTGATTCAGAACGAGTAGAACTCTGTGAGAAATATAACGAACCAAAGACAAAAGAACTGATACAAAAGCTGTTATGTAGGAGCAATAACCTTATGGGCAGCGCTGTGTCATATGCCATAGCTGTCCTGTGCACAAGAAAACCCGTGTTCGCCTCTCAGATTTGTTTATGAATGACGTCATCAGCGACTAGTCGACGTTGACTCGACTTTCATCACATAAGTGTCTACTTGAAAAAATTGGATGTCGTTCAACCCCTAGTACTGACCCATCTTTTCAGAATCCTGCGCTGAACTCCAATATTTGAGAAGCAGTAAAATAATGTGTTTGTGGGAGTGTCAAGTTATTCGCAGGTGGACACCGTACATAGGCGGGCATTATGCAAATATCTAGTAATGTAGAACCATCACGCAGTGGGATTCAAAACAAGTCAATTATTTCTTTTGGGAGACAATAACTTTATTTATTGTGCAACAAACAGCTATATGACACACTGCATGAAAGGGAATATTCGAAAAATCATAATAGGGGCACTTTAGCAAAAGCAGGTCAAAACGAAGTTCGTTTGAAACAGCTTTCTAAAACAAACTTTCCACTGCTGTGTTCAACACAGCAACCGTGACACAAGACTTTGTCTCAAAATATAGACAATAATTTTATTGATTCGAATTTGCTACATAAATCTACAAAATTAAAAAAAACATTTAATATAGATCAAATTAGCGTAGAATCAACTTTTCATTGCTGTCCGCCACCGCATCAAGGAATAGCCAAATTTCATGTGCAACATGCATCATCAAAACCGGTTGCTAAGAAAAGTGCTGAGCTGAAATGTTGGGCTTCCGCCGTTTGCCCCGGTGTGCTTTTAGCCCCATTGTACCCTGTCCTTTTAACAGAAAAGCTCTGATTGGGGGATTTAAAATCTTGACATATGGCATCAGCAAACATAAAAGCTCATAGAGGCTTGTTAAAAAGAAACTATAGCCTAATATTTTGTCCTTTTTTTCGACAAAAACAAAGAGAGGTTTTGGTAAAGTTATTTTTTTAACAACATGTTTGTGGCGAGGTTGGCGAGCGAGAGATGTGGGAGGAGCGAGTCCTATAAGCCTGGAGGCATATAAGGACGAGCGACACCAGTGAAGGATGAGAGAGGACCAGGCCTGGACTTTACATTTTGTTATGTGTGTGTATCAGTTTGTTTGTATATTGATTAAAGCCTTTTAAATGTTCGCCGGTTCCCGTCTCCTTCTTCCCATAACAACAAACCGTGTTACAATATTAATCTCATCTTTTTTCACTACAATGTTAATCTCTTTTTTTTTTTCTTCAACGATATTGCATGTCCAACCCCTTAGAATTCGAGGGAAAAATACACATGTGTATCCTCGCTCAAGACTTCTCAGGAAGCTTCCTCACTCCTCAATTTCTCACCTCCTCATGGTGTAATTAGAGAATTGAGATGTCCTTCAAGATGGCTAACATTGACCGGGTCACAGGCTGGAGGATGAGTGAGGAAACGAGGAAGCATCAATATGAGTATTGAGACGCAACCCATCGTCTCATCTTATGCTGCCTTCACGTGCTATCAGAAATGTCCCACTTACCACTTCTGAATTCCTGATTACACAAGCTTGTGGCATTCAAGTGCTTTGTTGTCGGAAGGAACAGGAACCAAGTTTATTCTTACTTATTTATAGGGGAAAATCGTATTATTTACAACTATATAAACATTCACCACACTATCTAGTCAGCTTGCTGACGAATCTAGAATTACAGTCAAATACAGGCTATTTTCGCTGTGTATAAAACATACAATATGCTTCAAATTATTATTCATATATGTAAATATGATCTACTTTAACAACAAGACAAGGTTATCTAGCTGTTGTGAAAAAAAAAACCAGAATAAAGAATGCCAGTCACAGCAGCACGCGTTCTCCCCTCCGCCATGTTTACATTTTGTTGCCCACCCAAACCCGGGGAATTTCGGTATCAAAATGATCCCCGAGCTTCCCTGTGGTAAACATGACTTGAGAGGGCATTCATGTCCATTTTTTGACTAGGAAACTCATATTTATGATAATTCCGATAGTATGTTTAGGCAGCATAAGTCATGGAAAAGTTCATTTTTGACTACTGTATTTAATTAGTTCTGTGTATACAGTATAGCATGTTGGATTTTAAATGCATATTCCTGCTTAAACAAGCAGTTAGCTGTAATGGGATAGAGCTCAAATAACTGGTGTAATAGACACAGCACCCATGATATCAATGACTGACTATAAACCATTTATTTCCAGTTTAATTGCCATTGTAATGCAAATATGTGCCCTACGCCTGTGGTGGATCCAGTAAAACCCCTCTGTCTGCTCGCATTTGAGTCTGAGTCTGGCTAATGTGTCCTCTCAGAGGCAGCAGCCTAACAGCATATTAACGAGCAGAGCCCAGTTTAACCGGGCCGGGATGAGCTGTGCATGTGGGAGAGAAGAGACTTTGAGGCCTCTTTATAGCAATTAGATGTTATGCTGCTGTTCCCTTCTCTTGCCATCCTCCTTTTTCCTCTCTCGTCTCCATCCCCCCATTTATCTCCCTTTTCTTGCCTCCTCCAATGTACTTACGCCACAACCAATGTGCTTATGCCACCAACACAGGGATCAATTTATCCTATTGAATGAGCCTGTTTCCATGCTGTCCTCTGTATAAATGCTATTTTATGTGTAGCTTTATGCGTATTTGTTGGTTGGCAGTTTTTGCATATCATACGATTTTTGAATGAATTTTAGACACTATGAGAATATAAATCTGGACAATGTGTACACACACACACACACACACACACACACACACACACACACACACACACACACACACACACACACACACACACACACACACACACACACACACACACACACACACACACACACACACACACACACACAAATGCACTGTTTTTTTCTCTAGTTTTATGAGATAAATCGTCCAGCATTTCTATTTTAGTGACAATGTCCTATACACTGAACATTGTAAATCTGCATTTGTGAAGCTTCTTTCTTTTAACATAATCAATGACATGGTCCTTATTCCCAAAATAGCTTTTCTCTGTCAGCTAAAAATAGCCCGAAATAAAACCTAAAGAGGAAGTAAAGCCTGGAAGAGAGACCTGCCTTTGCAGTGCACAAAGAGCTCTGCTATTGATAGTCCTTTGCAACTGCAACTGTCATTAGCTCTGTTCCAAGACCTAGCAAGCTGCCTATGAAGGCAGCATTTAAAGGTAACATATGGCTTCTATAATGAGAAGACTGTTCAAAATGAGTAACTGAATCAAGCTGACACCTGCCTTGTTAAGGTCGAATTGTAATGCTTTTCTATCCTTTGTGGAGAAGACAATTGTAGAATGCATTTAAACAAGCTCAATGAAAAAGTAACAACACTAAGGTGAAATGTGGGATAGGCCTATCATGATAATACACTAACAATCAATTCAATACCAAAATCGATCGCTTAAAAATCTTCAGTGTAAAACAGACTATTTTGCCAAAAATTTGTGTGAGCTATAAGGTTTTCTTATTAGGACATCATTCCTGAAACCATAGTTTAAACGAACAATCGCAAACAGCATCGTAAATGTGTGTGTGTCTGTCAACCTGTGGTTAAAAGCATATTTTCTTATGTCATGTGTACTAGACTAGACCAGGCTCTTGGACACAATAGCAGGTTAACGTGCAATCAGTGCAAATCACTGCAAATCACTGCAATCCTGTACTTCTGGGGGCCCTAATCAAAACTTAGTCAGAGTCAAAAACCCCAAAATGACCCCAACCCCTTAAAGGGATAGTTAACCCAAAAATGAAAATTAGCCCATGATTTACTCACCCTCAAGTCATCCTAGGTGTATATGACATTCTTCTTTCAGACGAACACAATCGGAGTTATATTAAAATATGCTCTGGCTCTTCCAAGCATTATAATGGCAGTGAATGTCTGTTTCTGTTTTGAAGTCCATAAAAGTGCATCTATCCATCATAAAAAGGGTTCCACACGGCTCCGGGGAGTTAATAAAGGTCTTCTGAAGCGAAGTTAAGCATTTGTGTAAGAAAAATATCCATATTTAAAACTTTATAGAATAAAATAACTTCCTTCCAGTGGACAGCCGTATACGCTTTTACATGTGACGTTATATGATGTTACGTATGAGTGACAGCACACCACTTTAAAGGTCCCATGACATGAAAATTTCCCCTTATGAGGTTTTTTAACATTAAAATAAGTTCCCCTAGCCTGTCTATGGTCCCCCAGTGGCTAGAAATGGCGATAGGTGAAAACCAAGCCCTGGGTGTCCTGCTCTGCCTTTGAGAAAATGAAAGCTCAGATGGGCCAATCCGGAATCTTCCCTATATGTCATCATACGGGGAAAGGTTACCTCCCCTTTCTCTGTTTTGCCCACCCAGAGAACTTGGAGAAAATGGATTCAGTTTTTTTTTTTTTACATTTAATTCTGTCGAAATGTCAGCACAGGCTTTACAAACAGACTTTTACGATATGATTTCGACAGCACCGCCACAAACAGTGAGTAACAGTGTTCATTCTAATTCCTGATCTGTGATCAGAGATTTCGGATGTGTAGCTAATTATTCAAGTACGCACAGACTTTCTTTCTAAATTGTTTAATACTGTTTATGCATCAGTGAATCAAGCCAGTGACTAAACAATCAACTTCACATCGTTTCTCTTAGTAGCATGAAACAAATCTGTTATTTAAATTGTGATTAAACTACAGAGAGCAATCGAAGAACACTCTCTTTATAATGGCTGAAGCTGTCAATCACACATCACGAGTACACTTGCCCAAACTGCCGTTATAATGAATGCCGCTGTTATGCTGCACAACGAAGCTCTTACTGTATTCATATCAATGTCGTGTTTGCTGTTAGTTGTGGTGAAAGCATTTTGTGAGAGAAATAGCGCTGCAATGACGAGATCACTGCATTCACGCAATAAACAGTCTGTCTGTCTCAATGCTCATCACGGCAGCCTTTCATGTGATGGGAAAAGATATAAAAATAATGCTATAATCAACACTTTCACGATTCGTTAATCTCGACAGCTAAAAAACTTAAAAAACGTAGTAAAAGTATTCGAGAGGGGTTCCACATGTAGTCTCACAGCAGACACGCCCCTTCAAACAGAGCATTCAAGCCAGAGGGCTAAAATCAGGATAGACAAATGCCTTTTATTTCTAAATTAAGACATTTTATGAAATAAAAATCATACTAACAATAAAAGTACACCTCAGGAAACATCATAAAAATAATTTAAAAAATCCACATCATGGGACCTTTAAAGGAAAGGAACGGAAAGCGGCATCATAATTTCATAACCGTTGGAAGCCAACAATCTATTTTGACAATTTGTCAATTGCAATTTCAAGAGTGAATCCCAGCTTGGAATAGGTCATCGGTCCTCTTAACAGCATGGAAAACAAAACTTTAATTTAATGGATAAGATGCAGCCTCAAAAACACATAAAGAGTGCTCCCTTTATAATCACTAAAAAGCTGTCATTTCAGTTCATCTCACAAAATTCCATTATAATCAACGAAGCTGTCTACACTGCACAATAAATCTCTCACTTCATGTCTACACTTTGTTTGTTAATGAGAGGATTCGCGAGCGTGCAGATCTCAGCACTGGACAAAAACTCCAGTGGTTTCTGACTGAATTAAACACCTCTGATTGGCCATTGTCTTCAAGAGATCAACAGACTCTTCTCACTGATGCCAAAACATGTTGTAAATAGAAACATTTGACGTTCTCCAGAGCGGAAACACATACGCACTGGAGCCAATATGATATTATTACAGTTTCACATGCTCTTGCTTTCATTGCTTTTTTCAAATTGCATTTGACTGATGTTTTTTACCCATGTTTTAAATTTTTTTACAAAAAAAAAAAAGATTAATGATCAAATATTAATCGGCAGACCCCCTGTTGAAGACCCTTTACTTAAAGTAGCTCTACTGAACAAATGTACAATTACAAATGCACATTTAAACTTAATGCACTGTAAGATTATATTGAGTTTGAGTCATTTCAGTTGTTTTTACATCATTTGCTTATTTTGCTACCATCTAATGTCTTTGTTTTATTTATTTTGTCTGTATGAATATTTGCTAAAATCAGAATATTTCTCACACTGTTAGACAAAATGTAGCTGCCGCAGTCTGGATTTGTCAGAAATCTCTTAGCGTACTTTACCAGCATTCTTTTGTCAGCTAGTGGCCATTGTGTATGAAACTATTTTGATAGTACATCGCAGGAGATTTGGATGTTATGAGGCAGCTTGTCATAGTGTTTTCTGTTGTTTTCTGTGATGGATAGCGTATCCTGGCAGAGTCAATTTAAGTGGTTTCTATGTTGATTGTGGTGATCTGTTACCACAGTAGGTAGTTCCTCATAGCTATTATAGGTGGACTAGCTGAACTATTCCCCCCTCCCTCCCTCCCTCTCTCTGTCTCTCGAACTCTCTCTAACTCTCTGTCATTGCTTTGCCCTCTTGTGAGCATAGGGTGGAGTATGCCAAGTTTCTCTGCCAGGCTGCCATGTGCTTGGCACAGAGCAGAGCGCAAGTGAATCAGCCTTTTCTCTGAGCCGTACCCTCAGTACTGCAGTGGGAACCGCACGTACACACACACACACACACACACACACACACACACACACACACACACACACACACACACACACACACACACACACACACACACACACACACACACACACACACACACACACACACACACACACACACACACACACACACACACACACACACACACACACACACACACACACACACACACACACACACACACACACACACACACACACACACACACACACACACACACAGAGTGAAAAAAATCAGGACAGTTCTGTTCTCTTTCATGCTTTATTTAGCAAAATCATTACACTACATAATGCTCTGTTTGTCAAATTTGGGATTTAGCTGTATACTTCTTACTGATGCAATCACAACTGTCAGTAAATGAAACATTTTAGATCAAACGATGTTCCCTTCAGATGATGATACGGAATTCATGTTATCTTAAAAAAAGCAAGGCATTTTTGCATTTGCGTTTAGGAAATCAATGGAACTCAAAGGATTATTACAGGCCTGTCACTTAATTTCCAATTTTATTTCATTGCAAATGAACTGTGATCTAATACAGATTAGTGTAACTACGATAGAAGTGGCATTGTTGTGTTATTACATTGGTATTACTTTGTAATAATGCTGTAACTACATTGATATGGTGTTGTACATTTTTTTAACAAATTCACAATATATAAATAGATTTTATGTCATTTTTGTTCAGATCTTAATCAAATTATATCTAAATTGATACAAGAACTAGAGCTAAAAATAAAACATTCATGGCCCTCTCTCAGGGGCAGCAATGAGCAATCTAGCCCACTGTAATTCAGAGATTCATATTGATCTTTTTTAATAGAGAGATGATGAGCCTCTATGTGCTCATGAATTATCCCTTGCTAATAAAGACACTCTTGCCAACACTTATTTGATGCTTGAAATGAGCATATGTCTTTTGATAGGATCATGGATACATTAGCTGTATCAACATTTGTAGACCCTACAAAATACTGAGCAAATGTTATTTTAAACACTAAGTGATCTCAGTTATTTGACAGACTTAAGTGTTGAAAGAATAAATTATGTTTACCAAATAAGATTAATATTTGCAGCGGGTGAAAAGTTGAATTTGCAAGATGAACACTGAATATGTAAAATATTACGTTAGCCACTAAATTGAAGGAACCGATAATGAGAATACACACTTACAAAATCACACACATATGTATAACAAACTAACAGTAATGGACAGTAACAAAGTATTTTTACTTTAGTGCTGTACTTAAGTACATTTTTTATTTTGAGAAACTTTTACATCACAACATACATCACAACATAAGCTTAATATCGCAATCTTTACTCTACTGCATTTTATGAAAACATATCATTCCTTGTTATTGCGAACTGAAGAAATCGATCTGATTTATGAACGCAATGTTATTTTCAGTGAAGCTGTTGAATCGGTTCACAAATCACCCTGAATGATTCATTCACGATTTGACTGATCCGATTGCAGCTGTTCTCAACACAACTCACTGCATTATTATTGATCCAGTCAAAGAGATGTACTGATCCAGATTTACTGAATTGTTCATATCTGTCTCAAAATGAGCCAAAAAGTGGGAGATGTGTGTACAACTAATGGCACGAAAAGTGAGTTACTAATGCTGAATAATATTTCAATATTGATTATTGTAAATGTGACGGTGAGGGAATATTCCCACCATTTAATCAATGTGTTATTCGACATGTGACAATACCGGTATCATCTTTTAATTTACTAATGAATACCTGTGCGGCCGTGCGCATTTTACTTTTGCTTATTTATAACATAGTAGACTGTCTGCTTAATTTCTCTCATTCTCCCATCTCTCATTCTACTGAATGTAAGGTGTTTCCACCAAAGAGTTTTTTCACGCGGCTGGCTGGCTTATCCCATTGTTTTCAATGGGAGCGCCACGTTTTTAGAATGCCATGAGCGTAACGAAACGCTGAGCATCTATTTCACGCTTATACGCTGAGCGCATTTTTTTACCAGTTGCCGAGAGTTGAAAAATGTTCAACTTTGAGTTAAACTCAGTGCTAATCACTGTCACTTTTTACCCTGCCGTCCAATCACAGTGGAGGAGGGGCAGGACAAATACAACACCATCCAACCGCAACATTCTGTGCATGTACAGCATCAACAGATAAGCATAATAATGGAACAGAATCATTTAAAACAATTTCTTACAGTTACAAGAATGTCTAAAGTGGACCATCAAAATAAAGTGTTACTGAGTAATATTTTATTATGGTGTCTGTACTTTTACTCAAGTACTTGATTTATGTGCTTTGTTCACTCTGCAAACTAATGACACAATGGGCTGAAGTCATATGCAGTGATCTGTAGTTGACTCATGTCTAGCATGATGAAGGCTGCTTTCCAACCAGTCCTGAGGGAGCACTTGGCCCGGCTTAGTCCGGCGCAGTATTCTGGGAAGATGGTGAAGGCTGGGGAAAGGGAAAAAGGCTGAACAGAAGTGCTGACTCATTTTAGAGCTGATAAGGGGGAGCTGCGAGACTGGAGACATGAGTGAATGCAATTTCCTCCACGGCTCAGAGAAACACTCATTGGTTCAGCAGGGGTCAATAGGATGGCTGGTATGGAGATTGCACTTCCAGGCAAGTCCAGTCTGGACATTTAGACATTTACCAAACTCATCTTTTGCCGTAAGTGCTTCTAACCATTCACTTGCGATCCACGGTCCTCTCCTTTTACAAACTTTCAGTTTTCTTCCTACTTAATGCAAATAGAATGGAGGCGTGAAAATAAACTCAACAGCAAATTTACATGCCCTATGGACATGTCACTCAGTAATAGGTTGTGTAAACGTGAAAGCTAGCCCAGATCTTTATTATGACTCAGAAGATCCAAAGCAAATGCTAATGGATGCTGTCTGTTATGTAATTTCAATTAATCCACTGTCCTGAAGGCAAAATGGAGTCTGTTAAGAAAATCACAGACAAAAGAAACAACCCTAAGGGCACTGCATTCATATTTTATGCAAGTACATCTGGTTATCATGGTGGGTGTATGTTTGCATTGAAGTATAGTAGTGTATGATACATTATTACAGGTTTTCATATGCTTTTAACTCTTTCCCCGCCAAACACAGCATTTTCCGTTATTTGTGAGAAAACGCTTCCCTGCCAAACACTGAATTTTCCGGGTTTCCGTGTTTGTTTCCGTGTTTTCACTGTTATACGCTGGGGAGAGCTATTACGCATCTTCTGAATGAGTTCAGAATCTCCTGATCAAAAGGCAGGCGAAGAAGGTGCAGAAACGAGCGATCTCATATGTAAGCAGATACATATGTAAAATAACGTGATCATCAACATTAAGCATATAAATCAAAACTATCTAATGTTACTGAATGAAATGTCAACCCAGGACGAGCTATAGGACTGTGCAAGTATTAGGGGTGTTGATGGACTTGATCTACTCCAACTGTGTTTGATCATCGTTCTGAATCAGATCTGGATGTTGTCTTTGACAAAAATGTTCATACCCATATTCAAGTGTTGATAAAAAAAAGAATGCATGAAGCTGGAATAAAAGGTTTAAAAAGGGTTTGTTATTTCTTTTAACATATTGCATGTTCAGATATTCATACAACAAAATATTCTGGGGACCATGAAATTATTGTGAAAATTATCAAAAACGCTGGCGCTGGCTGGCAACCTTTTTTTAAACGGTGGCGGGGAAAGAGTTAACAGAGAAAATACTTTTACTTTCGATTACGATTTGTGGTTTTGTTAGACCACTGGCCAGCAAATGTTGTTGGCTAATAATTGTGCATGAAGAAGTCTTTCTTGTGTTTATACTGTATGTATTATAAATTATGTTTATATTTGTGGTATTTGTACATGAAAAATATGCTTGTTTAAATCTATTAATTCCTTCAACTGGTACCTGATATGCAAATAGATATCTGTTCCTGGTACTGAAAAATGTACCATGCAACAAACTTTTTTTGTGTCAGCAGTGGTCTAGATATCATAAAGTTAATTTAATGACAATTAAACTTGTAAAACATTACACAATTACTGAACACTGCAAAATATTACAGTATTAATTTATGTATTACTATTAACTGTCATCCAAGTTACTTTATAATTAACATATTTAGCTACAGTGTAACGTGTATTCCTTTGTTTTAGTCCTTTTATATCAAGCTTATTGTGTTTTATGGGTTCCTTGCTCTTCTAAGCCATATTGTTCATTAAAATTAAAATTACTCGCAAGGCCAGAAAGAAAGCACAAATTGATATGAGATGCATAATGGTAACACTGATATTTTGCTATGGACAGAGTTGAAATACACAGGTTAACACTTTATTTTGATAGTCCACTTTAGACATTTTACTGACTAAAACTTTGCAACTACATGTCAACTACTGCATGCAATCGAACTCTGGTGCAGTTCGAATTATATATGAACGCCAACATGACCAAAGACATGTAAACGAACCAAAAACAGGAATATGAGACCCTAAAAAGACAGAATGCTCACGCATATTTGGGTTTTTCTTGTCATAGTCGCGATGTTGCCCATTACAGTTCAGTACAGGTGTCAGAACCGCGTCTCCTAGCATCAGATCTTTGTTTGTGTGTGTGACGGAGGGTTTTGACTCCTTTAAACATTTTATAAGCTCTTCACGAGTTCTCAGCTGACCAAAATACCATCATATGCAGACTATGCACATACAATGAGTGCATTTATAACAGCACACAGCATAGTTTTGGATGTTCAGTGAGTTCCATCTCAAAATACACTGCCAATTATTTGGTTATTACCAAGAATAAAAAAACTTAGATTTAGAATATTGTTAGATAATTTATCTTTCTTATTTTAAGTGTTTAACTTAAAACTATAATCTTAATTCAAGAAATCTTGCTGCATGGACAGATAATTTCTCTTATTTTGAGTATCTTTTCCCTTAGATTTAGTGTTTTTATCTTGTATTTAGACACCCCTTTTTTGCAGTGTAGGGCCTACGTCAAGAAAGCCGACCAATCAGGTTGTGAATGTATCCCTATGCCTTTAGGTTGGGTATCTTTTGGTTCGGTGATAAAAATCCGAATGCTAATCGGACCAGGACAAAATGTTTTTGTTTTTGGTCCGGACCAAACAAACCAAGCGAACTGAACAACAAGAGTGAACAGAGGTTCATTGGCCATGTCTGACTATTCAGAAAAATTATCTGCCATGCTTTCCTTGTTCTAGACAGTGTAGGTACCCATTTTCAAAATAATAATCAACAAAAATTTGAGGAATCATTTGATTTATTTGTGAACTAATAGATTTTTCATTGATTAAAAAAGTGAAGAGTCTGTTCATTCTAGTTCAAAGAATTTTCCTCCCTGTTTGCTTCTCTCCCATCGCTTTTTCCAACTGCAGTGGAGTTTGGCTTTAAATAGCTGAGCTTTGACAATTGTCTGTGTGCTACCTACACACACACACACACACACACACACACACATGCACGCACATACATCCTCTCATCCTACTCAGGAGCAGGAGGGTTGAGCTGGGCCTGAGACATCTGGGTGGATCTCAAACAGGCGTGTGGGCAGCCATGCATTTCAAGAGCCAGGGAAACTGACAGCCTGCTCTTTACTTTTCAACACACTCTCTCATACACACACGCACATGCACACACGCACACACACACAGCCATACTGGAAATCAGTTAATGTCTATATCAGACAGTAAGGCACATTTAACAAGCCCTCAGTGTATGGTGAGCCTGGTGTTAGTGCTGGCTTCAGCATCTTGGTGGAAATAAGGAGAATAAGTGGCTTTTTATTTGATTATGAGAGGATAAAATCCCAGCAGCCCCTATAACTGGACCCTGATTCCAGCCAAACCTACTCCATGAAGCGTTATTAAACAAATTTAGTGCTAATTTGCAGGTCATATCCACACTACACAACCACAAAGAGGTAAATTGCTAACTCATTGCCACTAGCAGTGTTGGGGAAGCTACTTTGAAACTGTAACTTGTCAAGCTAAAAGCGATTAACTCTTTCCCAATCTTTGACAAGATTTTATATAATTTATGACACACTTCCCTGCCAATGACGAAGTTTTCCGGCTTTCCATGTTTTACATGTTTATATGGTAAGGGGGTGCTGTTACGTTAATCTTCTGAAAGAGAATCTCCGGATCCAAAAACAAGCGAATAAGATCTGTGTAAACTAGAAGGCGTGGATAGAAGATTGCTTATGCTTAATTAAAGGATTAATTCACCCAAAAATGCTAATTCTGTCATGAATTACTCATCCTGATGTCGTTCCAAACCCATAAGACTTTAGTTAATATTCGGAACACAAATAAAGATCTTTTAGATGAAATCTGAGAGCTTTCTGTCCTTCCATTGACAACTACGCAACTGACACTTTGACGCTTAAAAAAATTAATAAAGAGATGGTAAAACTAATACAAATGAATCGAGTGGTTTAGTCCAAATTTCCTGGAGACACAATCACCTTAAATGATGAACAGATTTAATTTAGGCTTTTATTCACATTCAAACGTGCTGCATAACACACAAGAATGAAACTCATTGGTTATTACAGAAGCTGAAACGTGCTGTGTAACACATGAGATTGAACCTCATTGGTTCTTATTGAAGCTCAAACGTGCTGCTTAACACACCAGAACGAACCTCAGTGGTTCTTATGGAAGCTCAAATGTGCTGCATAACACACAAGGATGAACCTCAGTGGTTCTTGCGGTTGTTCCCACATGTCAGAGCTGGGATTTGCGGTTGTTCCCACATGTCAGAGCTGGGATTCGAACTCGGGTCTCTGGCGCAAAAGTCTTAAATTCCACCACTGAGCCACAGGAAAGGGCTGGATCCGATAGTCAGCCACTCTTTTAGATTCCTTTTTTCCAGGCAATCACTAAAAAAGAATATCCAGACCAAAAAGGATATAGAAATCCAAAACCTTCTTGGAACAAGTGCAGACTTATGGAGATACAGAGAAACAGACCAGCTTAAATACACAGCACAGAACTAGACACAGGTGAAAACGATAGCACTGATTACTAAAGGCACATGTTTAGACATGAGAGTCCTGTTGCCAAAATAAAACATTAAAAAGCATAAACTCTGACAGGACCACCTCCAGATGAACTCTCTTTGGCTGGGGCTCAGAGTGGGGGCAGGTCTACCTCTGCGATTAGCCTGATATTGGTACTGCTGGGAGACTTTTAAGGAGCTTGAGTCTGACCTTTTTCCATGTCTAGCAGCAGCACTTGACAAACTGTTGAGCGGAGGGATTTGCAACCTTCACTTCTTGCTCAGGAATTAATAGAGGAGAATACCCAAACTGGCACTCGAAAGGGGACATGCCTGTAGCAGAGGAGCCACCGTACACCTCAGGGTAGTCTCAAGATCTTGGTTAAGCCTCTTCGTTTGCCGATTGGACTCCAGATGAAACCCATTAGATAAACCCACCATAGCCCCCAGAGGTTGACAAAATGCCCGCCTGAAACGGGAGGAAAATTGGGGTTCTTGTTTAGAGACAATGTCTTGTGGGATGCCGAAGACTTGAAAGACATGGTTTATAACCAATTCAGCTGTCTCCTTTGCGGTGGGTATTTTGGGCAAGGGAATAAATCGGGCTGCCTTGGAGAATATATAATCTACGACAAAGATAGATCGGTGGCCCTGTGATAGCAGGAATTCCAGTGATAAAATCCATGGAAAGATGAGATCAAGGTATATGTGGTATGGCAAGAGGGTGAAGTAGCCCCTGGGGTTAACAGTGAGAGTTTGTACGTAGGACAGGCATTTAAAAATGTTGTGAAATCCTCCTTGATAGTTGGCCACCAAAACCGTATCTGGAGGAACTCAAGGGTGCAAGAAGTGCCAGGATGACAAGTGAGGCATGAGGAGTGCCCCCCATGGAGGATTTGGGAGCAGACAGCTTTCAAATCAAACCGACAGTTAGTTGGCCCTACTCCTGGGCTAGGTTCTCGGGCTTGGGCTTGTTTTACAGTACTTTCTAGCTCCCATCTGATAGGAGTTATTATCTTGGAACTGGGGATAATTGGATTAATGGAACCTTATTGAGGAGAGTTTACATATATTCGGGACAATGCATCCGGTTTAACATTCTTGGAGCCGGGGCGGTAGAATGAGATGAACTGGAATCGGTTGAAGAATAAGGACCAATGTGCCTGGCAGGGGTTGAGTCACTTAGCTTGCTGAATGTATTCCAGGTTCTTTTGGTCGTAAGCACTTGGAAGGAATGTTTGGCCCCCTCAAGCCAATGCCTCCACTCTTCAAGCGCTAGCTTAACTGACAGTAACTTTTGATCCCCCAAATGATAGCTCCTCTCAGTCAGTGTAAGGCGGTGGGAAAGGAATGCACAAGGGTGCAGCTTGTTGTCCTCCCCTCTTTGAGATAGCACAGCTCCAAACCCTAAATTCAAGGCATGAAGGGGATATCTGGGTCCGGAAGAATAAGACCAGGTGCAGAGGTAAAACGGTGTTTGAGTTTGTTGAAGGCAAACTCTGCTTCAGGTCCCCAACAAAAGCCGCCTGAGTTCCCCTTAGTGAGGGCAGATAAAAGAGCCGCTACAGGATGAACTTGCTATAGAAATAGGTAAAGCCTAGAAAAGCTGTACTTCTTTTACAGATGAGGGGTAGGCCAATCCACAACTGCTTGAACCTTTTGAGGGTCCCGTTGTATCTAGCCGGGCTTGATGATGAACCCCAGGAACTGGACCCGGGTCACATGAAACTCACATTTCTCGGGTTTTACATCTGAGAACCTTACTGATATGTTTCACATGCTCTTGGATGGAGCATGATCTAAGTAGACAAACACAAATTGTTTGAGCATGTCTCTGAGAACATCATTAATGAGAGCTTGAAAGACTGTAGGAGCATTGGTGAGACTGAAAAGCATAACTAAGTATTCACAGTGGGCGTGTTCAAGGTGGTCTTCCTTGTCTGATGCGCACAAAATGGTAGGCCTTGCGCAAATCGAGCTTAGTGAAGATGGAGGCTTCTTGCAGAATTTCGAAGGCAGTGACCATTAGCGGCAAGGGACCGCGGTTTCAAACAGCGACCTTATTAAGGCGCCTGTGAGTGTTTAGACATCAAAGTCTCCTGTTGAGTTAGAGCTGTCTTGTGGCGTTGGACTGTGGACTCATGCTGAGCAACTGTGGCAAAGAGTTCTTGAGAATTAGGCGTCTCTGGGTTCATTATGTGGCTTGGTTATTCCGTCAGATCATAATTTTTTATTATTATATATGAAGATATCGAGACCTGAAATTGAAATTCGTGAAAGAATCATTATTTTGAGACAATTCCTTTCAATTCAATTGGTTCAGAAATCACACTGAACTATGTATTATAATGAACTGATAAGTGATCCATTTGCTGCTGCTCTTGAGTGAATGACTCACTGATGTAATGATCTTGTTAGAGCAAATCTTGCTGAATTGGTATTAGTCATGTTTTATTCAAAATCAGCCAAGAACTAGGAGCAATGAGAGTCTCAGCATGAGTCTGTGAAGGGATTTAACTGAAGGTGCGAAAAGTAAGTTAGTAATGTTGAATTTTAGGATTGTTTGCTACAAAAGTAAATCACATTTAGGTTTTAAGGCGAGACACGGCAGGTGAAAACATAGTTTTTTCATGCAGTGGTCAATTTTGGGCCAGTTTGCTCCCTTAACATGTAAGCTTTCGGGTCAAAAAAAAAAAAAAAAGTCAACATTACAGATTAAGGTGATTATGTCATTATATTTTGTCAACTTGCGCCAAAATTTCGCATTCTAACGTGAGCTTCTGTGCCGTCTCCATTCACAGAAACATGCCTGGTACCATTGTAAAGCTCTCAGTCTCATACACAGCGCTGTCTAATGCAAATATGGGCATTTCCTTTGTAGAAATAACCAACCGCGAAAGTTTGCTGGGGAATCTACAGCCGAAAACCACATTGATGAAACCCTGTCAGCGAATTAGATTCAATTAGTTATATAGATGGACATTCAACAAACAGAGACAGTTTGTTTGCAGTTTTTGTGAATGTGTGTTTGTTAAGGTAGTTCACTTCAGCTTCTATTGGTATTAATAATTTATTAATTTATCAATTTCCATGTGTTTTACATATTATACACTACTGATATAAATTAACTGAATATATATTTTGTTTGTAAGTTGGGGGTTTCAATAAAAATGTATGCAATTATACAATATGAAACTTTAAAGGCCGTTTTCTCAAAATTAGTTTTTTCTCATACTCTGAGTCAGATATATCCACTTCAGTAGCACCTACAAGCACCAACTTTTCCAGTCTTATACTTAACTATATTCTGAAGGCTTTAACAGAGGGATTTGTTTATATATCATTCCTATCCCGAGTTATAGGTAATTATCCTCCAAAAAACATATTGTCAGTATTCTCTAATTTACTAAAGCACAAAAAAGGATATCCAGAATCCCCTCTGTAAAAGCCCTTTCATCTAATATGTCAACAAATAGAACCAAGAATTTTAAACCTGGTCCTTTCCAATGTACATATTTTGTTTTTGGAAATGTATGCAAATGAGCGTATATTTAAGTATAAGGCCTCATTTGCCTATTAAAACATTAATTTACACAAAAAAATAATACATTTATTTTCCTTATGTTTATGTCAGTAATAAACTGGAAAAGTTTCACAGTGATATCTTCTAATAAAAAAAAAAACCCTATTCACCTGTAGTGTCTCGCCTTAAATGACTGGAAGTTGCGTGTGAAGATTTGCTGCTAAGATCTGATGTTAATTGTATGAAATGCTTGTGTACTTCATCCACCACTGATAAATTCACACTAAGTATCAAAACTAGAAAACATAATGATTTACACAAATGCATCAAAAATGAAGATTTACGCAACATTTAACTAAATGTTTAAAGCCCCCCTGTAGTCAATAATTTTGTCCCATAAAACTCATCTTTGATCACCAAAATTACATATTTAAATTGTTTTTTTTGTGTGTGTGGGAGAAAAATTCTTTATGCCTTAAAATAGCTTGAATTTAACTCTACACCCTTGTCTCATGAATATACAAATTAGTATACCCACATCCACTCACTCACACCAACTCAGAGATCCACATGGTTGAGTCAACTTTACTTAGGTAAACCCTGCACAATGGTACCGCTTTCTACAACGTCAATTACATAACGGTAATTCATGATTAGCCTTTTGCTTAATGATGTTATCAGACAGCTAATAATGTGTTGCTAATGTTACACAAACCATATTGCCGTTCCCCATCTCAGTCTGCCTTCAAAAACAGTATCCTTAGAAATGTTTTGAACAACTTATAATGGCAGTTGAAAAGGGCATATAGTTCACAATATCATTATACATCATATACATAATTAACCCGCTATATGGCTAAATATACATGATTTTCCATATTAACAGAAAAATGTACCAGGATAACCTGGCTTCCCTTGAGACTCCCCTGCATCAGAGTGGTCATAGTTAATGATATGCTAAAGCCCGCCCGCACGTTGACGTGATTGGTTACAAGGTAGTTTGTGACGTCAGAAACACCAGTGATATCAAACCACGTTTTTGAGACTGTCAATTGCGTTTTGGTTCACTGCAAGGAGAAAATACTCAACAATGGTGTTGACTTATGACTTTGCACATGGTTTGTCGGAAAGCATATTAAAAACACAACATAGATCGACAACATTAAAACTTGATTTTCACCACAGAAAGTCTTTAAGGGAAAAAAAGATGCAGGGACTGATGATGATATAGGCCTACTGTATTTATTTGATCCTTGAATCGTTTATTTAGAAGAACCATCTAAATGAACTAATTCATTAACAGTTAAACCAGACCAAATATGATTATTGCCTTGGATCACTTAGACGAAAAGCTGTGAGTGTAATGCCCTGTGTGAAAGAAACACAGCAACATTACATCTTGTTGTAAAAGTAGCTTGTTACTAGACAAACTGTAGCATTTCAAAAACAGTTCAAATGTCACACTACTGACAAATGTAGTTAAGTTAGTAATGCTAATCTAAAGAATTAACTTTAACACCACTCTGCTATATTTTATGATAAGCTATGGTGACCCTGATGTCCAGCCTCTGAGAACAAGCACCGGGGGTCTCCATCTTTTCAGAAGTGTGAGCATAAACATTAGCAGTATCTCTGCCTGCTCGGTGGGGGCTTGGGGCAGACAGATGGAATCTATTAGAAAAAGAGCTGGTCTATGGAGCTTGTGATGGCTTACACACACACAACCCCACATACACACACACGCACACACACACACAAAATACGCTCTATTTAGACTGTAACATTTGCCAAAGGGGATGTCACATGATGTAGTCAAATCAATGGAGCTTCCTCATTCGCCTTCACAGGGGGAAATGTATATTCCCACATTTTATTTCTCTTCTCCATCTGTCTCTCTTTCTCGCTATCTCGGTGCTATTCTTTCATTCACCCTCTATTATTCTCTTATAGATCCCATAGTGCCTAATAGATGATGTTTTCCATTAGAATGGTTCTTTACAGAGGGAAAAATATCAAAGATGCTGGGAATAGTTGTCACAGTTTTTTCTCCAGTGAATATTTTTCAAGCCCTTCAAAAAAAAAAGCTATTCCACTCCTATTAAAAAGTATATAGTTTTTAATATACACATATTTTACAATAGCGCAGTATTTTTTCAGACTATATGGAACAAGTTGTCACAATGGAACTTGACATTAAACAAAACATCAATCATTTTTTTAGCTAAATTAAAACTTTTTTAGCTAAATTATACTCATGGCAAAGTTCACACTGCATGACTTTCAAAGTCATCAGATCAGTCTTTTCACACTGCACAATGATCTGGGGTAGCATTCAGTTGCTACTGTGTGCACATTGGATGATGGATCGGCGACAGGGGGTTGCATGACTTTACAATAGGAAGAATCGCCGACAACTCTGCCTGGTCTGCAAACTACGATTCACAACCAAACATGCGAGAAGTGATGAAACGCAAGTGAAAAAACGCAAGATCATGAATGCGTGAGACTGGAATTGTTATTAAAAATGAAGGAGGAGGAAGGTTGGGGTGACACGGGCAGCAAGGATTCCCCTGTATCTTGCTCTCTCATTGGCTGTAGGTCATCGACGATGTCATTTTCAGTCAGAACACATTTCACACAACAGGATTTGAATCGCAGACAGGTTCAGATATATAGCATGCCAAATATCTCATGGGTGTCGGCGACGCAGCACCGATTCTCTCAGATTGCATCTTTGATCATTCACACTACGTGATTGTCACTTGCGTGAACGAGCACCTATTTGCCTCTGATTTCGGGCATTTGCAGACGATTTTGCAAAACCTGTCGGTGAGTGAAAATCTGGGCTAAAATCGTGCAGTGTGAACTCGGCATTAGGGATTTAAAAAAAAGTTAAAAACACCTGAGAATCGGTATGTGTAAGCAAACATCCCAACGCCACCTATACTGCTGGAAAATGACTGTGAGAAATCAGCAGTTAAGAAAGCATCCAATCATAACAATCTCTGCAACAAGCTCTACAGTTCGACACTCCAGTTAAGTCAGGTCATGTCACAATTATATATAGCACTTTATATAGTTTATTGCTTTAAAACAAGGAGCCATACAGTATTAAACATGAAAAAAACATCTATTTGTTATGCTTTCAAATAGAATTAAAACTTTCATTTCTACTATAAAGCAGTTCCAGTGTGTTAATGTTTTTAGTCATGCCTGACCTTGATGGACTGAAGAAATGAACTGGAGAAAATGTCCACATCAAGCCTATGAGTACACCTATTACATAATTGCTACGGACCAATAGTAGTTTGAAAGTGTTTCCCAGCCAGAGCAAGCTTTTCCAGAAAGTTAGCTTTGGCAAGTTGTTTCGAACTCTTGAACCGAACTCTGGAAACAAACTCCTGATTTTGTTCGAAATTATGTCTTACTGGTTCATTCTTCAATTTCACTTGAAGTATATTGGGGATATTATGAAACATAAAACAAATAATGAAAAAACAAGAATGGAAAAGTTCAAAAATCATTCAAAAAAATGATTCTAATTTAAAAGGATAGTTCATCTAAAAATGAAAATTCTGTCATCTTACCTTCATGTCGTTCCAAATATGTATGACTGAGCACATGAGATGTACGTTGGTATCCAAACAGTTTTCTTTACCATTGACATCCTTGGTTTGAACAACAACACCATTTCTATAAAATATATTTTATTTTCCACAGAATAAAGAAAGTCATACAGGTGGATTGGCATATGGGTTTGAACTTGACAGAATTTTTGAGTGAACTATCCCTTTAAATTGGTTTTGAACTACTGTGTTACGAAACAACTAGAAAAAACACATTTGTGTAGTTGGACTTTTGACTCCTTACCTTATGGTTACAAAGATAGGAGTCCTTCTCCATTTGGCAATCAGCAATAGCTGCGTTTCCAGTACCCTTCAAATTGCGCAAATTGAAATTGCAAATTGAATATACGCCCAATGGAAACATGTCAATTTCGCAAAAACTCCCATATATTGCACAAAAAAATAATGTCGGCATGAGGTGGTTTTTCAGGCAATTACAGGTCACTTGGAATACATAAAAGTCACCTGAGCATTCTTTAAAGGAACACGCCGACTTTTTGGGACATAAACTTATTCACCGTATCCCCCAGAGTTAGATAAGTCCATACATACCTTTCTCATCTCTGTGCGTGCCATAACTCTGTCTGACGCACACACCGCTAGCCTAGCTTAGCACAAAGACTGGAGGTAAATGGCTCCAGCTACCCTACTGCTCAATAAGTGATGCCAACATTTTCCTATTAACATTTTGTGATATGTGTATAGTTACATCGTGTACTAAGACCGATGTAAAATCAAAAGTTGCAATTTTTCTAGGCTAATATGGCTAGGAACTATTCACTCATTCCTGCGTAATAATCAATGAACTTTGCTGCCGTACCAATGGTATTACGCATCGCCTGAAAATAGGCTAACTTCCGTCAACATAACCAACGTGACAACCTGCTTGCACAGAGAGCGTGCTGCGGACTATCTTCAGGCGTTGCGTAATATCATTGTGCCGCTGCACCCATGGTACGGCAGCAAAGTTCCTTGATCATTACACAGAATGAGATAATAGTTCCTAGCCATCTCTGTCTAGAAAATCGCAACTTTTCATTTTCCGTCTGTCTTAGTACATGATGTAACTATACACATCACAACATGTAAATAGGAAAAAGGTTGGCGTTATTTTGTCACGTATTGAGCAGTAGGCTAGCTGGAGCCATTTACCTCCATTCTTTGTGCTAAGCTAGGCTAGCGGTGGGTACATCAGACAGAGTTATGGCACGCACGGAGATGAGAATGGTATGTATGGACTTATCTAACTCTGGGGGATACGGTGAATAAGCTAAAGTCCCAAAAAGTCTGCGTGTTCCTTTAAAGATGACGTGGTATGTTGGGACAGAAGACGAGACAGGGTTCTTTATTCTTCTTTTTTTTGCAAATTGCATTGCACTACTCAAAAAATGTTGATCTGTTAAGCTGGAAATTCTGATTCCACAGTTTCTCTGTAAAATCTCGCACTATAACCTCCCAGAAACCTTATTTGTGGCCGCTCCCAAGTATAAGGGGCTTTCTTTGCCATTAATGCTTGGATAACACGCCTACGTCTCAATTAAAAATAACGGCTAGTGTGGTGGCTGCGATATATGTAAACCTACCAACATCTGTCGCCATGATTTTTGGAATGACTTGTCGCAAGAGGACAAGTTTACATTTTAGTTGCATAACATCGGTTAATGGAAACAGCGTTATTTCGCAGTAGTTTTTAATCAATATTTAGCAAATGTTTTACAAAAATATGCAATGGAAGCCTGCCTAATGGTCTCCCCTATATGTTCCATATACTCTTGATTCCATCTGTCGCTTCTCCCTCTCTATGCCTCTCTCCGCTGTTAATTCTCTTCCGTCTTGCTGTCTAACCTCACCACTGTCTCATGATACATCAAAATCAATAGGGCCATCACAAAGAAACGCATATATGGCCAATTTCCTCCCACCCTCCCCCACATGCTTTTATTCTCCATCCTTGCATCAAACTCCAGTAGTGCTGGCTAATCATATCCCCTCTGTGGCACGGCGGAGAAGACAGGAGGCAGACAGACGTTCCTATAGGGTGTGCCCGCTGCCAAACCGCCTGAAACAGCCTTCATCTTTTATTTCAGGAACACCTCTTTAAGAGACTGTGAATGAACCGAGGGTAGAAAGGCAATCTGATGGTTTGAATGAATACAATAGCCACCGGGTTCATGCACACATACGTACACAGATGCATGCGATGCTTCTTAATGCCACAAAAGCCCTATGGTGCATTTAAAATCCTGACATAGGGAGTATTAACAAGGTTAATAATTGTAAAAACACACACAAATATGCAAACGCACACACTGCGAGTGTCAGGGTGGCAGTGAGGCGTGTAAATGTGTTCACTTTGTTGGGGGTAGGGAGTAGAGCCATATTCAGTCTCTATTTTCGCACACACTTTCACAAACACTTTTAGAAATACTTAAATCTCAAGCATTAACACATGTAGATTCAAATGTGTGCAAACCATTTAGATACACACGCAAAGCTCGTAGATACGCATGCACGTGTGAAACGACTAGAAAAAGGCATGAGAATTCAGCCACTACATTTAAACAGAAGACAAATTGTCCATCGGCAGTCGGATGGTAGGTAAATCTAGATTTCACGTTGTCAAACAACATTATAGGCACAAAGACAATTAAACGCATTGCACTTGCCCTCCCACACCCACCTGCCAATCAAAACGCCTGTCAACGTGAGCCTTGATGGATTTTGGCTGTTTTACTGCAGGGATTTATGTCAATCAAACCTGATACAATACACCCAACCGACTTGCTTGAAATTATCTTTAGCGTGCTGCCCAAGGTGCTCAGATATGTCACAACACCCATGGTTTTATTTAATCCCATGGGATCAGTTTCAATCTCTATAATCCTGACTGCATACATGTTGAAATTTAAGCCCTTTTTGCTCTGACCTATCGAATTCGGATTCGATAAGTTCTGGATATGGAGATATGGCGCGAGAAACACTACCTTTTGTGCTGATCTCTCCGAACATATTTCTGTCATTGATTTTAGTGACTGCTGAAGACAGTGATGGGTGATGGGACAGCTAATGTAGCTATTCATGCATCTTCACATGCCGATCCGATTCGTTTTCCGACAGATACCTTCACCTTCGCGAATGGAAAAGTGCTTTTAAGACGATATCTGGTTTTCTTTTCGCTCAAAAGCCAAAGCGGAAAACCCCACCCAACAAACCCAGATGCAAGAACGCAGCCGCACACAGTCGGAGCCACACATTCTGCGCACTGTAACTGCACTGACATGTCATTTCCTGCAAATCATGACACAGTCATTGTGTTGTTCAGACCCCAGTCAGTGAGTAAATGAAATGCTATAATGAAGCACGCAGTGAGAAACAAAGCCTCCGTCATCATGGAGTTAACCCCTAGGCACATGATCCCTCAATTTAGTGCCATTAGTATTGATTTTTTTTGGTCTACTTGAGTGATAACTTACTATATTACTATATATACAGGCAAGCTGTTTTTGCATGATAGACACTCACTTTCTAGTGCGCACTGTGACTCTACTGTCATGTACAGCAATTTTACCCCCACCGCAAGCTCACACATGCTGCTTCATCAGCGCAAGCACAGCGCGGCGGTGGTAGCGTGCTCATTCTAGCATGTCTCGATGACTTATCCTAATCCTTATGTCTTAGGCAAATACCAATAGCTGAATCAATCTCCAGTGTGAAGGCATTCCCCTTGTTTCTACTCTTTTTTTTTGCTTGAATTTTAATGAAGACAAGGCAGGAGCTCCAATCGGAAGGTGGGAGAGACCACTCACAGTCAGACGGAGGGTTTCGGTGATGGTATAGATGGAGAGCGCTCATGGCTTCCTCTCTCCCTCCCATCTTCCCGTTCCCCCTCTTCTCAGCGCTCTCCCGTGGGTGGTACAACCTGGCAGATTACAAAACACCCCTCCCATGTGTCTCTCTACTCTCTGTGCCAGGGTGAGGCTACCGATCTCATTCTCCTGGAGCGTGTGAGTGTGTGAGTGGAGGTAGGAAGCAGGGATGGGGAAAGAAACATAGTTAGTGAACAAGAGCGAGAGGAAGCATGAAAGAGAGTGTGTGTGAGAGCAGAGCTGGGAAGCTCATGGAAGCGATGGGACACAATCAACACCACTGTCTGCAAAGATCATGAGGGTATCCGAGGGGTAAGTGCCGCCTGCACACACACACAGACATACATGTACTACACACACTTATTGGCATTGTCTATGTGTGTATGCTCTAATGCCTGAGGCCCTGCAGACCCTACTTCCTTTATTTGGAGTGTGTGTCTTGTGCACACCACCGGTGATGCCTTTTAAAAGTATATGTTCTCTTTGTATAACAGTCTGTCACATTTTTAACCTGTTCACTGTAGCGTCACACTAAGAACAGTGACTTCTCTGTCAAGCCGTGATGTGGACGAGGGACTGTCCCTTTGGGTTCCCTTAAACAATGAGACTTTTCAAAGATGCCCTCGGAATTTTCGAAAATACGGAAAACGCATGTCGTCGAGAGAAACGCACACCTTTATGCAATCAATTTTATTTAACACTGCAAAGGCTGTCCAGAAATCACTGCGCAAGCCCTGTTCACACCGCAAAGAATCGGAAACGGTTCACATGCAAATACATAGACATGGACACATATGTGTTCATATGCACTCATTCTCACACACACACACCTTTGGGTGAAATAAAGCAGTGAGTATAGAACTAACTGGAGTCATTATGAGTATACAAGTCGCCTTTTCATCTATGCGAAGGTGCAGGAAGCAGCTCCTCTGTAGATGCGGAGAGCTTCAGTAAGCCCTACCCTACGGAATAGATAGAGCTATTTAAGGATAGAAGTGAGAGACAATTTAGAGACCCCGTGGATAAAGTTTAGCCTCTGTGCTCTAATAGCTGTAGTTTTAATGTAGGGAAACCTGGGAGGCCAATGTCTCTAAGAGAACTAGTCAAAGGTCAGGTGTGGTCGCACTGTGGCGGCACCTTGCCTAGGCGGTAGTCGACTCTTCGTGTTGGCCTGCATACAAATGACCCCTCTGTGTGCTATAAATTTGCGATGCAATGTGTAATATTCACAGGAACCTATATATCTAAAATACTTTTTGTGTATATGCTATTAGAACACCTATGTGTGTGTATAGGTAAAGGAAATGTATGTGTGCTATGTATCTCTGTGTGTGTTTGTCAGTGGGAGGCTTCATTAGTGAGCTGTGGGAACCCAGGTACATTAGTCTGCATCTCTCACCTGCGTCCATCCACACAGGAGTCTACACTGACATTTCCTGTTCTCAGCTTACCATAATGTGAAAGGCCATTTACCCCGTGTTACCAAACAGCAATCCAACGATACGCACTTTATCGCAGATATGCCAAAGAAAATTGCCTTAATGAATGTATGCTCATGGCCTCTGGCTCATTTTTGAGCATCAGTGACTATGAAAGGTATTTACTATTCACCATGCATTTAGTTTATCAACAGATAAATGATTTGAAATGCACATGAATTATGTACTAAAGCAAAGATGGCTGAATTTCTCCAAATTGAGTTATATGTTACATATTTAGCACAAGGAGGATGTCAGTGCCAGCAGAGTACATTTTCATTATTCATGGACACGTATGCGTAAGTGTGTGGTGCACATTTGATGCCATCCTGTGAATAGAATTGACATATGATAATGGCAACTTGATGATGTAGAATGACCCTCATAAAGCAATAAGGTTCCGCCCGGCGTGTAATTCATACATGGGTTTGCATGATGCCCTGAATAAATGGTCCCTATTGTGGCGCCTAGCTGCTCTACAAACAGCAATTTAGTTGTGCTTGTGCATTTCTCTGCATGTGTATTCATCACACCCTGAAGAAACACTAAACGATGAGCGCCTAGAAAATTCCAGCATATTGAAGCCTTTTAAAATGGCCATAGACTGATTTATATTTAGGCCTGTTTCTCATTATCCTAATTGAAGATGACTCATTGACATCTGTCAAGATTCATTTTAAGCCATGTTTAAAAGTCACTTACATTGCTCCCTAAACAAAACACGATTTAGGTCTCACACATTATTTGGCTTGTAGTGCTTGCTCAGTGTACCATTTGGATTCAGTTGTGCTCCATATGCTCATGTGGCTTTGGGTGTGGTGCCGTACGCAACCAAATGCTGGACTAACCGTGAGGATTTACCTAAGCTGTGTGTCTGCGAGCGGTTTTGTAACTCGGTTGGATTTTTCTTGTATAAGAGGCAATTAATGTAATTTGTAAACGAGCGGCACTGCAAAGCAAAAGATGCATTTAAGACCAACTATTTCTGACTGTTACCTTGTTATATGGGATATGAAATAAGGCACCCAAGCATGCTGACTTGACATGGCTGACTTTTATTTCAACGTCAGGGGTCATTATTACAATACTAGTGAGTGATAGTGTTCATATATACCGCTGCTTTAGGGTGCCGGAAAACAGTATTTGTATTTGCAAAAGACAAGAGTGTAAGACAAAGACAGAAAGAAAAGGTGAAATTTTGAGTTGTATCCGTCTTCAGCTTTCTGCATTTATGTAATATGTATATAGAATCCATATATGAATGATCTTTTTGGATCGTTAAATAATAATAGCATTAATCTATCTCTATAATGCGAAGCACTCCTTGTGGATCTGCTCACAAAATGGCCGTAGAGGCAAAGCTGCCCACAGGCTCTGTGATTGACAGAGAATTCCTCCGAGAATGGATGTGCGCTATATGGTGAGGAGCTCAGGAAGTGTGTAGGCAGAATCACCAGCGCACCAGGGAGGTTCCTCGTCTTTGTTCTCTAAACCATAACCGTTAACAAAGGCAGTTTGAATGCAATTCATTTTTTAATCAATGCATTTTCCGTCTGTGTTTGTGCAATGCGAATTGTGTTAGACGCGTTTTATAAGATGTCAGGAGACAAAGGTATGCGTGTACAGTACCTGTACATAAAGCGAATGAGTGCGTCGTTTGCTGTGTGTTGACTGAGTGGAGGTTTTGTGATTAGGTTTACATGTTGAGCATTCAAGGTTTCCTTCACTCGTTTATTTAGTACAGAGTTACAGTTTTATATATTACACATCATTAATATTGATGAATTCATAAATTAGACACTGATTTCTGAAATCAATGTCTAATTTATGAATTCATGAATATCAATTGATCTTGAAAATGATCTTTTTATTAAAGCAACAAAATAATTTTGCAATCCAAAAGCACATATTAGAAACTATTTATCATTTTAATTTTCACTTTTTTTAATTGCATAAATTCCTATTTATCTAGTATTTAATGGTATCAGTCATTTTAATATACAAAATCACTCAGCTATACAGAATATTGATATAAAACAAGCCATTATTATTAACGTCAATTATGAAAATCGCCTTTACGTGAAGGAATGTATTGGCATGCATTATTCTATTGGTTAATCCTCAGCACAGCACTCGCTAATACTAAATTCTATTCATTGCCACAATAATGCCGATATCAGACAAAAGATTCTCAGCAGAGCAAATGCACAATACCAACGCTGATTAGTCTATTAAAGAGATAACATGCCTCCCATCCCCCTCCACCCATCTCTATCTCTCTCTTTCTCTCTCACACACACTACCTCATTTTTCTCATTGATTGGTTTCCTATGCCGGAATTAGCCTCCCATTTCCGTTCCTGAGCTATATGCTCTATCCAGAGGTTTTCAATCCTGGTCCTGGAGACTCACAGCATTGCACATTTTGTATGTTTTTCTTTAACACACCTGATACAGAACATTAGCTCGTTAGGGACTGAACTGAGTGAGAAAAAAACACTTCTACTCTCTTTTTTCTTTATCTTCTTCCATTTCTCTGTTTCCATCACACAGTTTCTCCATAGTATATCTGTTCACGGACACAATACAATTTTACTATTAAGAATTAACGTGTTAAATTAGTGTGATTAATTGTAACAAAAATAACGTAATAGACATTTTTTTTTGGACGGTTTTGTATTTTTTATTTTACACAATAATGTAATGCATTTAAATTCTTTACGTTTTAGTTTTCAGCCAAAATGCTATTAATTACAATTAATTTCATACATTAATCAGCATATCTATATATGAAATTATAGATATTGCTCAACAGAATGATGGGACATTAGAGAGAAAGCTGAATAGGGGCATCTCTCTTATGAATTCTGACACTCATCCAACGCAAAGCAATGCAGCCAATATACCATGTAATGGAACCATTAAAAGTTATTAATAATACAGCAAGGGGGACTGTGTGTGTGTGTGTGTGTGTTTAGCGTCTTTGTCCCCGAGGGCCTCGTAAAACAGACGTGTTCTATATTCACATCTCTTTGATGCCGGTTTGTAGGGTTTCCCTTCATTTGTTTCCCCTTCATTTACATTTACACAAACACACACACACACACACACACACACACACACACACACACACACACACACACACACACACACACACACCAGCGTGTGTTTTCATGAACATACTTGCACTCAGGCACACGCACACGTGTCATGTGACCGCTCTGGAGTCTCCTCTGAGTTCTTTGTGTGCAGCCTCTCACGCTGTCACACTCAGACACACCACACACACGTGTTCCTGTATGTGTGTGTATGTATTCTCTGTTGCTCCTGCATATCTGCACACGTACTCGCTGCGTGGGCTTTGTGTGGGTGGAGAAAGTGGAGAACAATGATGGGTTCTCTTGTCTGTCTGGTCGTTCGCGTCAGGATACGTGTGTGTGTGTGTGTGTGTGTGTGTGTCTGTGTGTACGTGTGTCTCCGGTGTTCTGATGCACCTATACACAAAGGTAAGCACTTTCTTCTTTTATACTTTGCTGTCTTACACCTAGTTTCATTTCCTAGAAGATTCCTGTAAGATTTATTGTATAGCATTACACTTCATACTGCACATGGTTTGTTATTATATTGTTCATATAATATTGTTTAGCTTTTCGGTGAATGTGAAATAAACGATGGAGGCTTAAAGAACAAAATTCAGTTCCTCAAGAATCAGTTCCAGTGACTGCCTTTGTCTTCACACCACCTACATGCCACATGATCATGCGTTCCTTAAATATAAGATGGAATTTTATCATGAGAATTTGTTGTGAATTAACTGCAATTGATACATTTTGATACACATTTTTCATCTCTGTCCATTCCATCCTTAACGTTCCCATGACTGTAAGACCAGACATCTCGCATTCATTCATTTTCCATAATGTGTCAAGATCGAACCATGTTGCCGGTTGTAAAGCGCTTCCCAAAGACCCACATTCCATCACACTCCTTTACCGAGGGGTTGTCTGGCCTTTCCGTTCTCCCTTTCTCTCCTCCGTTTCTCCCTCCTCTCATTGTCCTCCTCAACTGCCTAGCGGAAATGTGCCGAATCCGTGCTCGCCTATTTCCATATCAAAAGGTGAGGTATCACCACGGGAGTTATTGGTGGGAAATTTTCGTAATTATTATGGCAAGGATAATATTAGTTCTGTTTGACAAGGCTGGGTTTGATTGAGGTTTAATTGAGCTATTTTTAATAGGTTTCACCTTGGTTTTATCTGTTCGTAGCTCTACAAACTGTAAGAGCCTTTATCAGAGAAGGGTTTTTTCAGCTTTCAGATGCCGGTGCCAGAACTGTGAGGAGGTATTGTGCACCGTTCTTATCTGAAGAACAGGACTTGGTACACAACACAATACTTCCCTTTTGTTCCTTATTAGGAGCAAATCTTTTGCTTTTTGGTCCAATTGACTCACCCATGTTTAGCTTTGTCTGAAAATGCTGATTCACAAGAGAAAAGAATGTAATGTAGATAAAGATATATAGATAGAAACTATTTCCATGAAATTTTCTTCTAAGATGATTTGGATGTACAGTGAATTTGGTGTATTTGCATTCTTCAGCTTATTTTAAAATACATATTTTAGTACAACGCACACAGTTGTACCCTCCCTTAACCCTTAAATGCATGAATGTTTCACCGATCATTATTACATATTCGGGTCTTTAGGGACCCTGGTCTATATCTAACATGGATGGATCTCTAATAAAATATAGAAGAATAAAATAAAGCATATTTTGATACCTTTTGGAGCTTTTTGAGCAGATGTTTTATACCATCATCACTGTCCTCATCAGAGCTCATTTCCCAGTACATTTAGCTTCTGGCTCATATTCGCGATCTCAAACATTTTCTATCATTTTCAACATCTCTAAAATCAAAAATCTATTTTGAATGCTGACAGCTTCTTCACCAGATCCACCATCAAGTGACAGTGATATTTGATTGTGTTCAATCCTTCTTTGCAGTAAATAACTGAGCCATTTCAAGTTTTGCCGATGAGACTTCCTATTCTTTTGTTTTCTGCCTGCGGTAACTATGAGTGAAATCACTTCATCATTATGTATCAGACATTACCACATTGTGGAATAAAAGTGAATTGAACTTATTCAGTCATCAAAGATTCAATTATTGTTGTGAAGAGAAAATATACTTACAATATTACACACCTTGGGTTGTTAGAGACTCTATACAATTATTATTTTTTTTTAATACAAGAAATGAATGGGAAAACAGGCATTCTTTTATAATTAAATTGTTTTGTCTGGTTATATTGTTTATAATGAATTGATTGAGGAATACTAAGAAGGTTTAAAGGATGAGAAGGAGGGGAGTAAATTACATAAGGGTTAAAAAAATCGACTAGTCGGGAGTAGTGATCTACTTTAAATGAAATATATGAGAACACTACTGGCAATCCTCAGCCATATTTCTCAATGCTTTGTAGTTCACGGAGTCATCGGTTCTGTGTTCAGTAGAGTGGAAGAATTTGGCTTGAACTGTAGACTCAGCCTCATATGAACTCACTCCATCCCTCCCCTCAGTTCATCTATCTCCCCCTCCCCCTCCCTGTATTTTCATTTCTACAGCTTAACATGCTACAAAAGGGTCAGTGGCGTAAATCACACTACAAATCCATGTTAAAACTGCTGAAGATTTACTAGATTTTATCTTCAGTAGGAGCTACCTTTTTCTGCCCTAGACAGCGCGCCTAACAGATGTCCGGGGAAATTGGGATTGAGAAATTGATTTAAAATTCAGTTTCGAAGTTGAGCTGGGGAGAGTGAAAGCCTAAAATTAGTGAAATCTATCTGATTTTTGTTGGAATTAATTGGGACATTTTAGGATAGCATTGTAAGCTTTTGTATTTTTCTTTTTTGTAGATAAAATCTGTGCCACTAGTGTCAACAAATGGAATAGCCAAAATAATGAATGTTTTCATGTCATCAAACAGGTTTTTTAAACACTCAACAACTGTCATTGGTCGCTATTGGTTAAGCCGGCAATTTATAACTATTTTACATTTTGGTGAATTGGTAGCGAAGTATGTTTTTGTGAGAACTGAAGTTTAGGTTAAGGTTTATGGTATAGGTCTTCTCAGGTTCAAAAATCTGAACCCGGCCCAAATCAACCCGAATCACTTCTTACCACTTCTTAAAGGTTAAAAAGAAAACGCAACACATAAGAGTATGAACTGTCACAGACGAAGTTAGCTAGCTTGTTATCTTGAGAATACTTGCCCTCAGAATTGTCTACATAACTCGAAACATCCGATTTAAAGCCCTTCTCCTTTTTACTAGAGGGTGTATAAGAGATGCCACTTCAATTGGCATCATTCACCATAATCCGTGGAAGATCTTGCAAGCAGTGAGGCTAAAATCCAGGCAGACGGCGCTCGTTGAAACGGTAGGCAAAAATGTGGAGCAACCATGCATACTAGAGTCCATTGCACATAGAAGTGCGGATATATAGAGAACTTAAATCAAATTTTGTCTAATGCACGACATAGTTTAAAAGAATTCAGGTCTTCTTGGAGCCACTCGTTGAAGTTTTGGACCCGAACCCACTCGGATCCAAGTGGACCCATGAAGACTTAGTCTACAGCTAACGTCATACTAACTTTTTTTCTAAAAATCGTATTTTCATATGACTTAAATCAAGAAAATTCATTCAACTTCACCATTATTTGCCAGTACATAAAATAGTTACATTTTCTCATGAGATTGGGTTGGTTGAGCAATGTTGCTAATTTCGAAATTACCCTATAAATGTTCTACTTATATGAGTCTCTGCAAATTAAACAGTTTTTCTTTTTTCTATACCTGGAGCCATTTTCTGGTGACTTTCTATATCTCGGAAAATTTTCTTCGAAGATTTTGGAGTTACTGGTCCAAAAGCAACCATGGTCACAAGTTCCGTCTTTCCCAGGGATCAATGGAACTTGCGGCCATAGTTGGCTAACGATGATTTCGGGAAACACACCCCGGCTCGACTCTTCTTTATATTCTTCAAAATACTGTTCTTTGACTCCACAAATGTGCATGTCCAAATCCCAAAGAGTTCTGCTTTGTCATTTATGAATAATGTAGCTGATAATTTTAAAAACAGTCAATATTTATGCAGTGAAATTGCATTGCCAGTGTATAAGAGGATTAGTTACATGGCATTAGTGTGCTGTCGACATCATGAGTGTGTCGACACTGGGATTATGACACAAGGATAATTGGCATTTTTCATGGAATGCCATGAGACAAACTGTGATGGTAATAATGAAATAGTGCACTCGAGGCAAAACAGGCAAACAAAATGGACATTGGGTAACAAAGATGAACATTTTGTCCTAAATCAATGTTGATATCCCATTGAACTGTTCTTCTGCGGGTTTATGTGAAGCGAGGATCAGAGCAGATTTCGGAAACGGCTGCCGTGAAACCCGAATTGCCGTGGCTCTCTAATCCAGAGAAGAGCTCTTCACGCGCTCTTAATATCTGTGCTTTAATAGACGGCAAGACCTGAATAACCGCAGCTTTGAAGTAATTCTCTTCTGCACTCCCTCTCTGGCTCTGCACTGACCCTTTCTCTTCACCGTATAAAAAACAATTGCACATTCATATTCGCACAACTAACCTTCACACTTTATCCGGTTCAGCCATCAAACACATTAGATCCTGCTCTACCCTGCACAGTTGTGATAGAGTGACACACAAAGGGCTTGTAGCACTAGTTTGCACAGCCTGTTTTCTACAGGATGACATTGCTTGTGCCCGCGGCATTCTTAAATGGATTTCACACCCATACCTCCTCAGTGGGGGATTTTCTGCTGCTGGGCCCAAACTTAGCCACAAACTGTCAGCGATTTTACATTTGCTGCTTGAGGATAACAGATGCTTCCTTTCCATGAATTCTGACTGTGGAATATAAGAAAAATGTGGATTCAATAATGTATTTTAATAGTAGTATGATTCAAATATGGGTACTTCTGTGGAGATTTAGATAACATCCTGTTGTGGAAATGATAAGTAATTTTGCACATACATGTCAACTAACTATACATGTAAGAGTATTAGTTGTTAGGGTTAGGGTTAGAGTTAGTAGAACAAGTTGGCATGTACTTGCATTCACACAGAGAAAATACACTGATAAAGTGTCCTGGGATTTGTACCGAGATCATTTGATTTTGGTTCATTCACACTGCCAGTGATTTTTTTGGAATCTGTGCGTGCGTTCACATCCATCCTGTAAAGACATGTGCCATAGATGTGATGTGTAATGTCTCCGCATTGTCTTAAGCTTGCTTATGATCTGCGGTTTCTCTCGAGAAACCACGCTCGTGCATTTTTTTAGAGTATTGCGTACTGTTCCACTAAGCTGGTGAATGATCTCAGCTTCAGCGTCATCACCAAGAGACATCCGTTACGGCATTGATCCTGTCTTTTATTCACACAGGCTGCGTTCTGGGGCTGATCCAGGCAATGTTATAGGTCCCTATCCTGGGATCAATCCTGGGACGTGTTTGCGTTCACACAGAAGGCACTCTAGCATTTTCATGTCAATTTTCTGGGATCAATGCTCTTTGTAAAAGGGGCTTTGTAGTTAGTAGAATGTCTTTTGGGGGACCGTCAAAACAAAGTGTTAGCAGATACATCAACACATAAAAATGTTAAGCCTTTTTTTATTTTTTATTCCATCAAATTGAAATGAATAATCCTTAAATATTTTAATTAAATAATTGATTAAGAATTGTTCAATTATTCAATTAAAATATGTAAGGATTATTCAATTTGATGGAATTTTGGCATTACTTGAAATGTTTTGAGTGTATAAAGCAGACAGTCTATAGAGTCTACTAATTGACATGTGTGAAATGTTACTATATTAAAATACATATGTTTATACATATACATACATGCCTATATAATATTCAAATAAAATATATTTACTAAGGCTAATTCAATAGCTAGAATGTTATGTATCCAAAATACACACAATTAAATCATATCCAACACACTTAATTTGACAACATAATAATAATAACAACAATAATCTGCTATATAATCTCCAGTATGCTCTTCACTGTCACAAATGTTCATTCACTTTTGGGAAAAAAAACTAGTTTTACTTAATTTGTTTGTTAAACTTTGTGGCAAAAATTGTTTGATGTGGTCAAAATATAAATAAGCGTATTGAATTGGTTTTGACAATTATAGCTTTTTTTTTTATTAAACCAATATTTTTGATGAATTTTTCATATTGAAAATATATGGGTACAACATACATAAAGTTGACAATGATGTAATAAAAGTTCAAATCTGTTGTTGTTGTTATAATAATAACTATATATTAAAAACCTGTTGGACATAAATGTTCCCATAGTTGTAACACACTATACCAGGGGTGCCCGATCCTGATCCACTGTCCTGCAAAGTTTAGCTCCAACCCCAATTAAACACACCCGAACCAGCTAATCAAGTTCTTATAGGGATACTAGAAACTTCCATGCAGGTGTGTTGAGGCAAGTTGGAGCTAAACTCTCCAGGACCGAGTTTGGATACACCCTGGCTCTATACTATAAAGAAATTTCTCTGGTACTGATGGGGAAACCAGTATTATGTTTCATATGGACACCAGCTTTATGAAAGTGAATCTCCAACAACGGACATTTCGTTTTCCTTTGATCATTTCACCTGTACAAACACACGCATATACACATGTTCAAATGTTCTTAATTCCCTCTGTGAGAAACAGCCTTCGCTTGACTCCTGTGAAATGAAATGAAAAATAATCCCTTGAGTGTCAAGGGCTCTGGAGGCAGATGAGGGAAGAGTCTGATCTCTGGGAGGGGTTTAAAATGTTAATCGCCGTTCTGTCAGTTCTGTCTTTAACACTCTTGTCATGTGTGTCTTCAGTTGTTTCTCCCCTCAGCTCTTTCTTCGGTTATTTTCATCACACTGCACTGAACTGCTCATGAATAATTATCTTCTAAACATTATTACACTCTGAGTCACTCTTTATGTAGAGCGATGTGTTGATCTAGATAATGATACAGGTTGCCCCAGCAGCGGCAGTGACGGCCTAGTCCGTATGGCAAACTATATTTTTACACAATTTAGAACAGGCAGCAATCATTTGCTCCATACCCCTGGGTGTCGCAATAATTCTGTAAAATTAAAGTCTCCTTTTCGGCTGCTCCAATTTCTTATCCTAATTTTAAAAGGATGTGGACAGATATTCTTTTATCAGCTTCCACCGAGCTGTAAGCGTTTCTTTATCTCTGAAGATCTCAATTAAAATCATCAGTGTGATGGAATTCATTGTAATTATCTAGGCGAAAATGCTTCAGTCCTCAGTCATTTTTATAATTAACACATTTATACTCATGTATGAATCATATACTGTATAAAAACGAGGAATCCCATTCCCTGTAATGCAAGACGTCTCCCAGATTGAATTAGCATGGAGGAAGCCAGCCATGATCTGAAAGAGAGAAGGTTAATGTACTGAACACTTAACCGTCTCTCCGCCTGTAGTCCACACCACAGACGATCTTTTAAAGTCACTAATGGCGTTCTGTGAAATAATCAACATGCGTGTGCCTCATAGAGGAAAACAGCTGTGCTAGACAGTCCCGCTGCTGAGAGCTGTGCTGAGCTCTGCTGTGTGTGTGTTTCATGCTGTGTGTGTCTACAGCCGTCACCTGATTCATAGGCACTCCAGAAACAAGATCAGTTTCAAGTGTGTAAATGCTAAGCTTTATAAATAACATATAGCTGATCAACTAAATATGTATATTTAATGTTTTGCTTTTTTGATAATGCTATTTTCTTTACGATCTCAGTATTAAAAGTGATTGATACACACAAAAATCAAGTCTTTAGTTAAATGTTCCGTTTATAAAAATTGTTCATAAAATAGTATATTTGTCGTTCGATAGATCTATCTATCTAATATTTCTAATCCATCCATCTAATATTTTTAATCCATCCATCTAATATTTCTAATCCATCCATCTAATATTTATAATCCACATCTAATATTTATAATCCATCCATCTTTATAATCCATCCATCCATCCGTCCATCTAGCCATCTATCAAATATTTCTAATCCATCCATCCATCCATCCATCCATCTATCTAATATATCTAATCCATTCATCAAATATTTCTAATCCACCCATCTAATATTTCTAATCCATCCATCTAATATTTCTTATCCATCCATCTAATATTTCTAATCCATCCATCCATTTATCCATCTATCCATCTATCTATCTAATATTTCTAATCCATCCATCTAATATTTCTAATCCACCCATCTAATATTTCTAATCCATCCATCCATCTATCTATCTAATATTTCTAATCCATCCATCTAATTTTTCTAATCCATCCATCATCTATCCATCCATCCATCCATCCATCCATCCATCCATCCATCCATCCATCCATCCATCCATCCATCCATCCATCCATCCAACCATCCATCTATCAAATATTTCTCATCCATCCATCTAATATGTTTAATCCATTCATCTAATATTTCTAATCCACCCATCTAATATTTCATCTAATATTTCTAATCCATCCATCTAATATTTATAATCCATCCATCCATCCATCCATCCATCCATCCATCCATCATCTATCTATCTATCTATCTATCTATCTATCTATCTATCTATCTATCTATCTATCTATCTATCTATCTATCTATCTATCTATCTATCTATCTATGTATCTATCTATCTATCTATCTATCTATCTATCTATCTATCTATCTATCTATCTATCTATCTATCTATCTATCTATCTATCTATCTATCTATCTATCTATCTATCTATCTATCTATCTATCTATCTATCTATCTATCTATCTATCTATCTATCTATCTATCTATCTATCTATCTATCTATCTTTCTAATATTTCTAATCCACCCATCTAATATTTCTAATCCATCCATCTAATATTTCTATCCATCCATCCATCTATCAATGTCTAATCCATTCATCTAATATTTATAATCCGAATCCGAATCCGAATCTATCTAATCTATCTATATCTATTTGACATATATCAGTATAATACAATAATACAAGTAATTATTTAACAAACATATAAGTGATGCTCTATTTGAGGGAACATTTTAGGGGATTTCTCTGGAAACACAGAACAATATTTCATATTCAGTGATGATAAAATGAGTCATTGCTGCATCCGACGTCATGCGATCACAAATCATAAGTCCATTAGAGTGAATCTTCTCTTCATAAAAATTATAGCCTGACTAATACATTCATGTGATTCTTGCAGTGCAAGTGAAGGGAGAATTATTCATGGTCCAGTTTGTCAGCTTTTGTCCTTGAATCGTTTAGTCAATTAATAAACAATCGGGCCGGAACAGCAGCGAGCAGGCAGCTGGAGAAAACCTCCGCTCAATCAATGAGTGTAATCATATGGCTTAAATCTGATATCGAGCCCGAGTGTGAGCCAGGTGATTAATGACACTGTTAACTTTGAAAAACGAGTCTGGCTGCGGTTGACCATCCCCCTCATGGACAAAGCCAGAAATACACTGTTGCCCTCTTCTACTGTCTTACCTTTCTGTTTGTTTGTTTGTTTGTTTGTGTTCATGTCCTCCTACTTCACCTTTCTCTCTCTCTTGCTCTCTGCCTGCCGTATTTGTCTCTTCTCTGTCACTCTCACTCCGTCACAGTGGAAAAGGTGCTCCAAATGTGCTGATCAAATGTTCAAACCCCCACATGCCGAACTTTGTATTCAAATGTGTGTGTTGGACTGGAAATGCTGTCTCATAGATTGTCCTCAAGCTAGCGTTCCGGATTCCTGTACTGCATTTCCAAATCATTTCATGCAGATTTAACCTTCTGTTTAAAATCTGTCAACCGAATCTCCCTTTAGAAACTGAAATTGGCGTTATATTTTTAATTAGAGTTCACCACTTTTTAAATACATTTGAGACATTATAACAGCCTTCCCAAATATTTCTGCCTGTTTGATATTTTTATCTCAGTAACGTTTAAATAATAATGTCCCTTGTGTTTTTATTTTTGTGTTTTTATTTTTTTCAGCAGCCAGAATGGCGCTTCCTGAATGAAGATACACAAGACCATGTGGATCCTCAAACGTGTAAGTATTGCCATAATAATATCTCATTTTGTCCATATTTTAATGATTTTCTTACATAAAACCAACTCATATACATCACTGAAAACCTCATAAACAAGTGATGTAAATCGCAAATTTTTTCATGTCGTTTATGCTTTCATCATTATGAACAGGAGCTCAAAAATATCAACTGACACAGATAAAACACATCAACATTATAAAGCTACACTATAACAACATGCTAAAATAGTATTTTAGCTGTAGTGAAGATTCATGTAAATCTGCAACAATACCTCCATATGATCAATTATGAACTTTTTTAAAACCAAATGAATCCAAATAAAAAAAATTGGACTTCTGTTTGGACAAATTAGCCATTCTCTGAAGAGCAGAACTGGACTGGTTTGCAATGTTTTCACAAAAATATATTTAATATTTGGCATAGCTGTTATACAAGTATACTTGTAATATATAGATATAACTTATATTAGTTCAAGTCTAATTGATTTTAATTATTAACTTAATTTTTTTCTTCGATTGTTTTTAAAGTGTTTCTAAATTTATTTATTTTAAGGGGACAACAGTTTAGGACCCAAGACCAGTTTAACAGTTTTTCTCATTTTTTAAACCCTAACGCTCAAAACAATTAATTGGTTTGAGTTAAGCCAACTCAAATTAAACAAGTTCAATCAAATGAACTTTTATGAGTATTTAAAACTTTCTTTTGCTTTTGAGTTCACAAAACTTAAGAGCAATAAAATGTGTGAGTACAAAAGTTGTGCTTACTTAAACATAACATTTCTTGACTTAATTTTTTTTATGTAACTGATTAACTCATTTTTGTTTAGTTTTGCCAACTTTTTGGGATTTACAGTGCATGACAAAACAAATTTAAAGCAAAAATGCTCTAATTAATTCCTTATAAAGCTACATCAAACGTGTACAAAAATAAGTACATGAAAATGTCCTACATTAAAACTCGAATATATGAATAAATGATCCTATGTGTGCTTTTTCCTACTTTCCGCTGCCCCGGCTCTACAGCATAGTGTCTGTTGTGAAGCACAGTTGTATTTCCTTTCCTCTCTTTGTTTAGACTGACAGGTAGAAGAGTAGCCGCGTGTCCATTGTGTCACTGTGTGTGAGAGCGTCTTTGAATGGTGTGAAAGCACCAGGCTGGCATGCCACGAGATCTTTTCAGCAAATATAACCCCGACAGCATGCAGGCTTCCTTTCGTTTCTTTTATTCCCTCGGTCTCTCTCTACTCGCGCTGTGTTCGCCGGTAATCAGATTATCAATCAAATAAATTCAGTCTTTTTAAGCTTCGGCTAAATCTTCTCGCTTCCTGCGACTGACTAAAAGGCGCCTTTTGAGGGTGCCAAGACTGAATCGAAAATACATGAACTTTCAATTTATTAACATTTTGACAGCTGTTTATTTATTTCAGTGCATTACATGTTGTTGGTTAACTAAATAAATTATCATGAAAAACTTGCTGCCTTCAATTTTTAAGTACAATCAACTTGGATGTTTAAGTACTTTCAACTTAATTTGCATAAAACTGACTTTAAATTAGTTGAATCTTGTATAACTTATAAAAAAGTTGAAAATTGCTTGTAAAAACATATGTTGTCATATGAACAGATCCTATTTTGTCCATTTTGGAATTGTGAAACTGTACAGATACATCTTTAAGAAGCAAAATCACAGTTAATTCCAAATTCTTAATTTAATTTGGATTTAAAAGTGGTTATAAATCTACAATAGAACTTAGTAGTTAATCACTTGATTACAAAATAAAATATATGAAATAATGATTTCAGTCATGCAGAACTTTGATTGTTTAGAAATATGTTATCATACAAAAATATATGGTTACACTTTATTTGGTAACACTTTATTTTACAGTGTCAATGTTACATGTACGTACTATAGTAATAACTATAATTTATGCATAAATGTATGCAACTAACCCTAAACCAAACCCTAATCCTATACATAACCCTTTAGTAAGTACATATAGTTAATTAATATTACTCAGTACTTAAATGTTTAATCTTAAAATAAAGTGTTACACTTTACTTGGTAACACTTTATTTTACAGTGTCTTTGTTACATATGTTACATTTGCGTACTATAGTAATAACAGTAAATTATGCATAATTACATGCAACTAACCACCAACAAAACCCTCATTCTAACCTATAGTACATGTAGTTACTTAATATTACCCAGTACTTAAATATAATTACACTGTAACAATGAAAGTGCAACCCTTTATTTTAAGGTGTCTTTGTTACACTCTAATAAGTACTGAGTCATTTTAATATGGGTTATGGATAGGATTAGGTTAGTTGCATTATGCATAATTTCTAGTTATTACAATAGTTACTTCATGTAACGTGTAACACTGTATTCTAAGGGGTTTTAACGATAATTTTAGTGAAGCTGTTAAAAGCAGAAACATGTCATTTGTTAATACAATATTTTACTTGCGTATTGTTGTTTTTGTGATTTCTGTTTGCTTTTGCATAATACTGAGCTATTTCAACGCACTTCATTTATGTAGCCATTTCAAAATACACCTTGGCCCAGCGTTCATTTTCACACCGACCGACTGAAGAGCCCTGAGCTTTGTTCGACCACATTTTCCAATGGCACTAAATTGAAACATTATTTTTGAATCATTTAGCAACCTATTGGCCATCATTAGCCGTAACTGCTAATCGCTACATAATGCAGTTAATGTTGTGTGCCTTATTCATCATGTTAGAGCAGCTTTTCTCTTTTCCCTCTGATCCGCCCACAGTAATGGGTCTGCAGTCTGCTGTCAATCAAAATGGTGCTCTACAAGATGACTGATTTTATCATGTACCGCATGCAGCTCAACAGATTCTTGTCGTTATGGATTTTTTAATGGCGATGATGATTAGGCAAGATCGTGATGGGGGGAGGACGGGAAGAAGGGAATGGCTGCAGAATGACTTGCATTTTGTGGATTCTACAGGGAGGCCTTTAGCGGGACTAATTAGCAGAAGACAACTTTAATGGACTTTCTCAAGCATTTCCTGTGAATGTCCTCAGCGTCCGTCTGCTCCGTTTAGCAGGACATACGGTAGAAGGTTATTTACCTAATATATTTTTAACGCTGGGAGTAAATTATATTACACCATACAGTATATTTTTATTGCAGGGAGTCCCAGCATTTATAAAAGCATTATCTTTGCCGCTTCATTTAACACATGAATTATAATGAATAATGAATGAAATGTGATCGCACTTGTTTAATGTAATCTTCCCTTTTGGGTTCAGTGGACAAGAGAGTTGTGGTCTGTTTGTCTAGAGTCATGACCAGAGCTTTTGTGAACCGGTCGATCTAAACACGATTTGCTGGGTTGGTAAAGCATTTAAACGTATAGTGTAACGTTCAGAAGTGCAGTTTAAGAAGAGTAACTCGGTAACACTTTACAATAAGGTTTCATTTGTTAACTAACACAAACTAACCATGAGCAGTACATTTGTTACTGTATTTATTCATCTTTGTTAACGTTAGTTAATAAAAATACAGCTGTTCATGGTTTGTTCATGTCAGTTCACAGTGCATTAACTAATGTTACCAAGATTTTAATAAAGTATTAGTAAATGTTGAAATTAACATTAACAAAGATTAATAAACGCTTTATAAGTGCGGTTCATTATTAGTTAACGTTAACTAATGTAGTTAACTAATGAAACCTTATTGTGCTACATTTTTTTCTGTCAAATTTCAGCACACATTTATTTTGTTATGTACTGTCGTTTTTTACCCCCCGTTTTCGTGTACTCTCTTTTGTTTTGTTTTGTTTTGTTTTTTGATCTGTCATTCCTTTTACTTTTTTGTTCTGTCATTACTCTCTTTGTTTCATTTTTTAATCTGTCATTCCCATGACTCTCTTTTTTGCTTCATTTTTTATCTGTCATTCCTTTCACTCTCTTTTGTTTTGTTTTGTTTTCATCTGTTATTCCTTTTACTCTCTTTTGTTTTTATCTGTTATTCCTTTTACTCTCTTTTGTTTTTTATCTGTCATTTCTTTTACTCTCTTTTGTTTTGTTTTTATCTGTCATTCCTTTTACTCTTTCGATTTTATCTGTCATTCCTTTCACTCTCTTTTGTTTTGTTTTCATCTGTCATTCCTTTCACTCTCTTTTGTTTTATTTTGTTTTCATCTGTTACCTTTTACTCTCTTTAGTTTTTTTGTAGATGTCATTGCTCTCCTTTGTTTTTGTTTCATTTTTTATCTGTCATTCCTTTTACTCTTTTTTTATTTTATTTATTTTTATCTGTCATTCCCTTCAACGCTCTTTTTTTATTTTGTTTTGTTTTTTGATCTGTCATTCCTTTTACTCTCTTTTGTTTTGTTTTGTTTTGTTTTTTGATCTGTCGGTCCTTTTACTCTCTTTTCTTTTTTTTTTTCTTTTTTTTTGACCTGGCATTCTTTTTACTGTCTTTTCTCTTTTTTTGCTTGAAACACAAAGTCCCTTAATTTTGTACTTCCTTTCCTTTCCTTTCCTTTCCTTTCCTTTCCTTTCCTTTCCTTTCCTTTCCTTTCCTTTCCTTTCCTTTCCTTTCCTTTCCTTTCCTTTCCTTTCCTTTCCTTAAAGGTCCCATGGCATGGCATTTTTCTATTATTTTATAATGTTTCCTGAGGTGTACTTATATTGTAAGTATGACTTTTACATCATAAAATGTCCTAATTTAGAAATAAAAGGCATTTTTTCAATACTGCTGTTTGCCCTGTGGCTGAATGCCCTGCTTCAAGAGGCGTGTCTGCTGTGAGACTTCAGTAAAAACGCCCACTGTTGTGATTGGCTGACATCTTTGCATTTTAAATGAGCGGAGGGGGCGTGGTTTAACGAGGTCTATGAGGCACGAGCAGGCACGAGCTGCTGCCAGAGAGACGGATGGACCTGAGTTCACTTCACATCAGTTCTCAGCATGTCTGAACTGTTGTAGTTACAGCATATACTTCAGGTTATTAGTTTATTTCTAGTCGGAGGGACTGTCACTCATGTCAGAAAGTTAGTAACTTTAGTAAATTATGGATCAGCGCTGACTGGAGACGCGAACCGTTTAGAACGATTCAGTCCGATTTGGTGAACTGATTCGGTTCACTAAAAAGAACTGGTTCAAAAGAAAGATCGTTCGCGAACCGGACATCACTAATGTACCAGAGACGGAGCGATTGCTAACAAAGTTATTTATAGTAACTACTGAGTTATGAGAGCGCTGTCAGTCAGCGTGAGTTTATTGTGTTTGTATCTGAGAGTTCTGAATAAACACGAGTCCCAGTCACACCGAGTCCGTCTTCATCATTATTACCAACTTTGTAACACATGCAAAGTACCATTACAGCTGTCGAGATGAACGAGTTAAAAGTAAGTGTTGATAATAGCATTATTTTTAAAATAAAATAAAAGCGTCAGTGACGCGCGTTGAGTACACAGCGCAAACAAAGACACAACAGCAGTAATCGAATGTAATCAAGTTTATTGTGGGGCTAGGCTGGCTAGCCCGGATATGCTCACGCTTACCCCCCTTCTGCTTAATCTCACGCCGCGTTTGGTGCCTCCGCTGTGGGCCAGATGCAGTACTGGGGGTCGGGGATGTTGAAGGCCAACGGCCAGTGCAGACCGAGCTTCGGCGTGTGTGAAGTTTATCTCTAAAGATCTGACTCTGCCGATGTTGAGCAGAAACTCATGACTGTATGCACATTTTAGAACCGATAGACGCAACGAGGACATACAAAAACACTGACTCACAAGATAGAAAACACCGTTCTGTCTGGAGAGAGAGAGCTGCGTGTGCACGAATAATAAATAATTAGCTACACATCAGAAATCACTGATCACAGATCAGAAGGAACTGAAAAAAGACTTCTGTTTTCATTTGTACATCCAAACACTGAGAAACTGCCAGCATTCACTCGTTCACAACCCATGATCTCTTGAGCGTTTGCATGGGCGTGCCAGATTCTCTGGGTGGAGGAAAGGGAGGGAACCGTTCCTGCTTGGACGTCAAACCAGGAGACTTCAGGATTGGCTCGTCTGGGCTGTCATTTTCTCAAAGGCAGAGAAAGACAGCCAGAACTCGGTTTTACACCGATCAACATTTCTATCCACTTGGGGACAATATTCAGGCTAGGGGAACTCATATTAATGTTGAAAAACCTCATAAAATGAAAATTTAATGCCATGGGACCTTTAATAAATACAAAAAAACTGTCCTCCTCCAATGACTTTGCTGTGTTGCACGAGCGGGCCAATGTAAAGGGAAACTCTCTTTTTTGTTTTTATCTTGCTCTCTCACACATTTACACAAACATCTCTCTCTCTCTCTCTCTCTCTCTCTCTCTCTCTCTCTCTCTCTCTCTCTCTCTCTCTCTCTCTCTCTCTCTCTCTCTCTTTCTGACTGCAGTGCCACGCCTGCCCAGCACACAAATACTCTCAGACTCTCAGACCAGTCTGGATACAGACAGGTCCAGATAAGCTCCAGCCTACGGTTACAAGTCTATTTAAGAATTTTTGGTTCATTCATTTGAGCATGCATTGAAGAGAATTTAAATTCGCATAATAGGTTGCGGAAAGCAACGTTACTAGACAGTATTTCCATTCGTGAAATTAGACAAAGCAGAAAGCAAACGTTGCATTTAGCATTGCTAACAGTTTTCCGGCAAACAGCAGTGTATAATGGGTGATAAAGACAGCCATTTTGTGTCTAGAGGCTGTGTCTTACTGTCTGACTACAGCAGGGAACACAGAAATTGAGAAACAGCCGTGCAACGTGGAAGACATCAGATTGGCTTAAAATGATCTTCCTGCATTCAGTTTTTTAATGATTGTAATTATTAGATTTAGTCTTTAGAATATTTAATAAAATATTTATAATCTGTACCTTACAAGCAAAGGGAAACATATATGAAAAAGTAAATTTGTCTCTTTTAGAGGCAGTATTGTTTTACAAAGCACACATTCTCGGGGATCTGCATGCCATGCGTTTATTGACAGTCTGGAGATCACAAGGCCATCAGACAAGACAGTTTGTGTGTGCATGTGTGTGTGTGTGTGTGTGTGTGTGTGTGTGTGTGTGTGTGTGTGCGCGTGTGTGTGTGTGTGTGTGTGATTTGTCCACTTGCAGAGTAGTTGTTTAACGTATGAAGCAAGATTCAGACCAGTAGCTCGTCACAAGATTTCACTAGTAATGAGCAAACTGCCTTCCGGCTTAACAGATTCAAGAAATAGATCTGCTGACTGTTGGTATTAGATTATTTTCACAGTTAATTTCTCTCTTATCATTAACATTAACATGCATGCCCTTTTGGTTGATTGGGTTGATAGTCACAGACAGTTTGATTTACACTCAAGGAAGAATCTGAAACGGTCACTGCATGTAGGCAATTCACCCTGGCCTGATTGCATTTACCAATTAACAGGTTACAGTGAACTGATAACATGTCTTAGCATGTTTGAAGCTCAGCTATTATTATTAGCTGCTGGAAACGAAACTATATTTAGGAGTAAATTACATTCATGTATATGAATCATATTGAGTTTTTCAAAATGGCATCCTTGGGTCCCTAAAATGTCCGTCGACTTTTTTTTTTTTTTTACCCCAAAACGTATAAAGGGGAGATGGACTGATCTTTTTCCATTTCGCTTTACCAAGCAGTTTGCCTTTGGCAGCTGCAGTGAAAGTGATAAGAGTATAAACCGCATTGCCGTTTTTGTCTGATGCCTTTAAAATGACCATCAAAATCACACAAACACACACACAAGTTTACTTTACAGTAAGTTGGCACATACCATTTGTGTTCCAGTCTGATTTTGTGTTGCTATGATTGTTATATTATATTATATTATATTTTTTCTATTCTATTCTATTCTATTCTATTCTATTCTATTCTATTCTATTCTATTCTATTCTATTCTATTCTATTCTATTCTATTCTATTCTATTCTATTATTACAATGACAGCAACACAAAATCAGATGCAGACTGGAACACAATATGGTATGCCGGACTAACTAGACTATCCCTAAAATAAATCCTAAAACACATTTATTTATTTACTTACTTATTTTGCATCGTCCAGTTAATGATGTTTCCTAAAGTAAACCCAAAAAGCATCCATAAATGCAAAATTGTTAATTATGTGTAATTCTAATAATCTAGATAAGCCGTATGAAGATTTTAGTTTTTTTTACTAACCGAGTGTTATATTCCTCTTAATAATAAATGCCCTTGAAAATTTGTATTATTTCTGATGTAAGTGCATTAAATACTGTTTAGGGAACGATTCTATATTAGAGAACGATTCTAAAACAATAGTGGATTTAACATAAAAATGTAATGTTATAATTAGGGGTGGCACGGTTCAAATTGCTTTGGTTTGTATCACGGTTTTATTGTCACAGTTCGGTATATTGTATGTTCAGGGAAATGTGGACATTTGTCAAATAAAAATAAACAAAATAAGAACAAATAATCGAACTACAAGCAACAGCACAAGTACATACAATAGAGCAAACATGCATATAAAATAAACAGTGCTTTTCAGGTTTTCCAGGTACAGAAATTTGAATAAAGTAATCAAATATAATAATAGCATTGCATATTATAACAAACAGTTACAAAAGCTATTCAGTCAAGAGCAGTGAGTGATTTCTTAGTCATTTGTTGTTTGATTAACACACAGACAGCAGGAATAGGTTTCTTTCCCTTTAAGACATAATGCACATACTACAGTTACACATGAACACACACATGTTTTACATAACCTACTCGGTTCGCTAGGATTACTCACCAAGACTGGCATGTTGACATGTTAATTTTTTGTGTGAATTTGTCCGTTCAAGCATAAGACTTGAAAGAGAACTCAATATTTGCGCTCTATCTGCACACTGCACACACACACACACACACACACACACACACACACATTCTTCTCTCAGTGTGCGTGAGTTCTCTTTTGCGTATTGGTCTTGAATGTTTAAATTGACAAGGCGCTTGATCACGACACCCGGTGATGAAGGCATGAATTAGATTAGATTAGATTACTAAGTTTATTGTCATTACACATGTACAAGTACAATGCAACGTTAGAGCAAATGACTGGATCACGGTCGAGCAGAAACACTTGCATACAATAGTGGCTGTTTTGTCCACGCTTTTTGATCATCGCTGTTGTTGTAATGTATTGGAAGGCCAGAATGTGTGTCCATCGACAGAAACATACATTAACCTAACTCTGTCTGTCTGTTTTACACATTGTTATTTTCAAGAAACCCAGATTTGTCATCAGATTTGAGATGAACCGTGCAAGTGCGTGCCGAACCGAGGGTGGAGAACCGTGCGGTTTCGATTTTTTTTTAGAGAACTGCTCCACCCCTATAAAATGTATCTTTTTAATGTAACCTTCTCCCTTTAATTACAGTTCAGAATAAATACAGTTCAATAATAATTTATGCAATTGTAAATTGTTTTTTGTTTTTTTTTGTTGAAAGAAGATTGATGTGATATTTAGAAAGTAATTAGTAATCCAATACTTTGAGTTACCTTTTTAGAGTAACTCCTACCCAAATATTTTGGCAGAGCGTCAGCCTGTGTCTGATTCTGTGTTACTGTAACTGTTTGATTGATCCTTCTGTTAGGTTTTTCTGATGGGACTTTGAGATATGTTGAAACTGCTAAGTAAAGTCCCATAATGCAAGCTGGGCGGGCCAGCGCTCTGCTGACTAAGCCTAGCTGTCAGGAGAGCTCAGAAGGAATGGGTCGGCCTGTCAGAACTTTGATGCCGGGTCTGAGGAGGCAAGGCTGCCTGGGATTGTGCCATGAATTCCTCCCCCGCAGCCACCTCCACAGATCTCAGCTCAGGGTAATTTCCTTAAGAGCTTTAATTACGGCCAGGAGCCATTAATGTTTGGGCCAGCGTTTAGCAAGCAGACCAAGCATGACAAACTTTCCAAGTTTCCTGTCTGAAGAGTTGTTTGCTTAGCAGAAATTCATAATGCTCCGGGTGTAGTAAACAAAAGATGAGGTAAACTTCAGTTGTGGCCAGAAATGTACCTTTAAAATGTGGTTTCACAAATTGAACTTAAATTTACAGTAAAAAAATATGTATTTTATTAACTTATTATTAAATTGCTCAAATCTTTTTTAACAACCACCTTAAAAGCACAGGTGTTAAAGAGAAAGCCAAATACAAAACACCATCATGATAACACACATTACACTAAAATAATGCAATAAACATTCATTTAACAACAGAAGATGTAAAATAAAACTCTAATGTGAATATGAAAAAAAACTAAGAAGATAAACTAAGATAAAACTAAGAATCATCAAATGTGAGCTGGCACTGCAATGTCAATCTCCATTTTTTCCCTGTAAATTATAAGAAGACTTGATCTTTTTTACTTCCAAAGATTGTATATTTAACAGTATTTTACTATAAAATTACATGAAATGTCAAATTAGATGTATTAGTTTTACTACCATGATACTCCTATGGATTTTTGGACATGAATATTCTATAGGAAGTATCTTGGACTAACATTCAAATACCATAGTACATGAATTGATGAATATATCAAACATTACTATCTCACACCATCACTGTACCACATATTACTACTGTACTTTTTTTCGTGCAAGCACTGTAAAATAAAATTTGCTGCCTTAAAGTTTTAAGTACAATGAACTTGGATGTTTAAGTCATTTCAAATTGAATTACATTAAACTGACTTTTAAAAAATGACCTTAATCTTGCATAACTTATCAAAAACTTATTTTGATGAGTATTTAATGAGCAATGTAAACACATTATTGATCATTGATATTAACTTATTGATCATATCATTTTTTTTACAGTGAGCCCCTTTTATATTTGTTCAAAACTTAGCATTTTCTTCCACATATTCTTTTTTGGATTGGCATTTTTCATGTGAAATAAATGACATATTCTCTTCATCTCTTCAAATATATCTATGTTTCCCTTATAGTCAGTCACGAATTGAAATCCCAATTCGTCAGTCATTCGGATGTAACGTCGAACGTGACTGATTGAAAGGGAACGGGGTTACAATAGCAACCTAGACGATCTGTTACAACACAGTAAAGAATGTTTTGTCAGGTAATCAAAAAATCTGAACGCTTTCATTATAAAGTACACATGCACATTTTCACATAGTAATATACTGTATATACAGTATAATAACATATGTACCGTGAACTTTAGACAACAAGATGGGGTTGAGACATTGACTTTGGTTTTGCCGGTGTGCCGTGTGTGGGATGTGTGAGATAAATGAGTTAGTTCTGATGCACCAGACAGACTGTCAGAAGAACAGCTGGTGCTTCAGCAGGAAATGACCAGAGTGCCGTCCATCAAGAGCACTGCTGCTCAAACACCGCTGCAAAATACCTCTGCTGAGTTACAGTCACTCTCCAATATCTACATCCATTACTAGATCCATTACTATGTGTCTATGAGGAACATTTTGGGTTCAGTAGTTATTATTCGTATTCACATTAACAACCAGTGCTTGAAGTGGAAAACATAAAGTGCTGGGACTCACTAAGGGGGTGGGGCTTTGTTGAGGGGGCGTGGTTATGGGGGATCAAGAAGGTCCATATTTTATTTCTCTTTCTAGCTTGTACTCAGCCTTAAAACCCACATATAGTTCTTGTAATTGTTTAACTATAGCATTTGTTACAACAAGGGTTTATTTACATTGACCATTGACGGCTCCTCATTACCATGCCGGCCAATTCTTTCTTTTTTAATCTATAGCATTTGTTATGAAAAATAGCGACACAGCTACAACATGCCACAGGTGTAATCTACATCTTTAGTGAAAAATCTATTCCCTTTAACTGATTATCTATATTATAAATTCTACAACTAGTCAAAATTTACCACAATAAATACAATAGAACCTGATAAATTCTAGTAAATGTGGTCATCGGTAGTTTAAAAAGCTTGCAGGATGATGTTTTCCCCTCTTTTCATGAGTCATTTTAGAGACTGTTTTAGATCCTGTTCGACTTTCTCTGTGGTGTTTTACTACATTCTCAATAGAATTCAAATGGGTCGCACATTTTATCATCAGCGTCGCATAGGAACAGCTCAATCAAATCTTAAAGGGTTAGTTCACCCAAAAATGAAAATTCTGTCATTAATTACTTACCCTCATGTCGTTCGACACCCGTAAGACCTCCGTTCATCTTCAGAACACAAATGAAGATATTTTAGATGAAATAAGATGGCTCTGAAAGGTCTCCATTTAGGGTGACCACCATCAAACAAACCAAATGTGGGACGATTACTAAGTTTGTGTGGGACAATGTGGGACATGTTACCAACACTAAAACATAACCTGAAACTGTTGTATAATCTTAAATTCAACATCACTGAGCCCAAAGGCACCAGGCATCATGCAGATAACTACTTTTGAAACAGTTCTGACCAAGTGCAACTAAAATCCAACTAAATAAATAATGAAACAAATAAAACAACATTAAATTAGTTAATCTTATATATTAATTGATATATATATATATATATATATATATATATATATATATATATATATATATATATATATATATATATATATATATATATATATATATATATATATAAACTATCCATTCGTTTTCTGACAGGGAACACATGGAATGAATCACCGCTCCACATTTTGATTGACAGCCGTCACAACCTACTAGTGACCGTGTTTACTCCTTTCTTTTCAACCATTGGATATGGTTTAAAAAACGGCTTTTGTATTTGTGTAAGGCGGGATGTTACTTCTGACGAAGCGCTGTTAAATATAGGTGAAAAACGATGCCGCAAAAATAATAAATAAAATGCTTTCTTAAAAAGGCAAAAGAACGCATGCATGATCAATATCAATATGATCATTACAAATCAACAGACATTTCTCAATATGCGACATGCGGGACAAGGGGTGAAAATGCTGTGCGGTACAACGCAAAGCGGGACAGGTGGTCACCCTACCTCCATTGGCACAATGCACGGTTCACTCTCAAGACCCTTAAAAGGTACTAAAGACGTCGTTACAAAGTCCATCTCACTACAGTGGTTCTACAATAACTTTATGAATCGGCGACAATAGTTTTTGTGCGCAAAAAAACCCTAAATAACGACTTATATAGTGATGACGATTTCATCATGAAGCTTCGAAGCGTTATGAATCAGTGAGTCGAATCATGATTCGGATCGCGTGTCAAACTGCCAAACTGCTGAAATTTGGCGATCCAAACTGCTGATTCGAAAATTTAAGGCAGCAACTTTTTTTTTTACAATGACTATAAAAAATTACTATATCATTAATACTGTTAATATATTTATAAAAATATATAGGCCTATATTGCTCATTTTTAGTTCATGATAGTTAATACATTAATGTTAACAAATGAGACCTTATTGTAAAGTGTTACCATTAATTGTAACACTTATTAACACCATTAATGTGTAACTTGTATTGAATATTTTGCTATTTTATGGCTTTTTTGTGTCCTGCTAGAATGAAAAAAAAAGTATTTTAATGTAATTTAAGTTGCAATGACTTAAACATCCATGTTGATAGTACTTTAAAAAAATTTAAGGCAGCAACTTTTTTTTTACAGCGACTATAAAAAATGACTATATCATCATTAAGTATTATACTGTTATATAGCTGTTTTTAAACATATCAAGTATCAAAAGCCCGACATTGTCAATTGAGGTATTAAATAGTTTAGGGTTGTTCCATCTTATTCCCTTAATTTTCAAAAGATTAAAATCAGTCACTAGCACTGACACTGTTGAGGTGAGAGCTGCAAGCTTGAAGATATCAGAGGACTTAATATTAAATGCACACAAATTGTGAGGTTAATTTGATAATTAAACTTCAATAAGGGTATTCAAATCCTCAAAGACTGCTGGCAGTGAGTAGAGAGAGGGAATGATTATTTCTGCTTGTCTTAAAGACGGGTCACACGCACGCATACTTATGCTTTAACAGTTCCCTGCTCAGAGTTTTAAAGAGTGCGCCGGCATGCATTTTCCTTACACACATGCCTTTGTTTGATTCTTTTTATGGCTTCAAATCTGCGCTGTGACAGTCTGTGTTTGAAGGACACTGGCAGACATCCAAAAATCTCTTGCCTCTCACGGCCTTTAATTGAAACCTTAAAGAAGTTCTTGGCTCGAAAGCCCTTATGTGGGCTTTGTCGCAATTAGATTGACCATAAAGGGCATGCGATCTGATGAAACAGGATTAGAAGAAGGGGACGTATTGCCTGGATATTATATGTGCTGTGACAGGTTCATCTGTGCAGGAATTAACATGGATTAACCTGAGGTGGATAGAGATGGGATGTTAGAACAGCCGAATAATAGAATCACAGGAAATAGCTGTTTTTCTGTGAAAAAAACCTCCATTGAATTAGTTCAACTCACTTAAGTCTTTGAGCTGAAATCAGAAGCGTAAGCGCCACACTCATAAGACCTCTACCCTGGAGGTTCTCCTGTAACCGGGGTGGAATTATCAGGAAGTCAACATTCCCCAGTGTGGTGAACACAGTAATTGCGCCTTTTGTTCTACGGGTCGCTTTGTAATGTGAGGTCATTTTTTACGTTGTGTGTGATGGCATATTAACAGCTTCTTCAACTTATGGAAAACTCCAGTGCATATTATCATGTGCTTATTCATTTGTATTACAAAACTTGGGTTGTACTTGCGTGTACTTACCTAAGAAAGTTCTGGTTAATATAAGGTAACTACATGGGTTTAGGGGTAGGTTCAGGGTTAGTACCTAGTTATTACATAGTTATTACAATTAGAATAATAAGTGAATTCAAACTAAATATTATACAGGAATTTAAATAAATAAATTCATCCATCCATCCATCCACCCACACACACACACACACACACGCATCCATCCATCCATCCATCCATCCATCCATCCATCCATCCATCCATCCATCCATCCATCCATCCATCCATCCATCCATCCATCCATCCATCCATCCATCCATCCATCCATCCATCTATCTATCTATCTATCTATCTATCATCTATCTATCTATCTATCTATCTATCTATCTATCTATCTATCTATCTATCTATCTATCTATCTATCTATCTATCTATCTATCTATCTATCTATTAATCTTTGTTAATCTCAACATTTACATTAAGCTCAAAATATGTATCTGTTAACATTAGATAATTCACCATGAACTAACATGGACATAATAATTTTTATTCAGTAACATTAACAAAGGGTAATTAATACTGTTAATATATGTATAAAAAATATATAGGCCTTTATTGCTGATTGTTAGTTCACGAGAGTTTATACATTAATGTTAACAAATGAGACCTTAAGTGTTACCAATAATTATAACACTTTTTAACACCATTAATGTATAACTTGTATTGAATATTTTGCTATTTTATGGCATTTTTGTGACGCTAGAATGAAAAAAAGTTTTTTAAAGTTTTTTTATACAGATGGAATGTATTGCTATATTCAATATAATTCCTGTTTGTTTGTATAGTTGTTTTGACAATACAAACCTTTTCAAACTGGTTTTTACAGAAAATGCATGTTTAAAATATTACAATAAAAAAGCCAGGTGATTGTGTCAGTTGTCTTTAAATTATAGTTTAAGTCTGATGTAGTACAACCAGTCAAGGGTGCATATGTGATGCTTTTTTCTTTCTTTTTTTTTTTGACAGGTGGATCCGCCCGGAGGAGAATGGCGATGAATGATGTGTTTAGACCTCTATGATGGGGCAGGGCAGCTGGTGTTGTGAATCAGGCCGCCGTGGTGAAAGGGTACGGCTTCTTCACAACACCAGGGTCTCACCTCATCACACTCAACGACACCATTCACACACTCGCATACGCACCTGTCAATTGACAGAGTGAGAGGATACAGCTTTCCTGCCACCAATCACAAGCATATGTCAAAACAATTAACCCGTGTCTGCAGATGACAGATGAAGTGTGTGGAGTAGAGTTGCTGTATATTCTCTGCTCTGAACTTTCAGAGATTTTGGTGTATTATGTGGCTGTGTTTTATAATAAATCATATTAGCAGACTGAATTCTCAATGGACAGGTAAGTACGGTGGATTTATTAACAATGGCATTGCTGATATTAATGACATAAATTGAATATCACTGTGTGGCTGGAATTGAAATATTTTAGTAATGAAAATAAACTGAGCAGAAGAGGATTGGAAATTAATGTGTACAATAATAAAAGTAAAACCAAATGATTGTGTGGATTTTTTTCTTCATTTATAATTATATAAAAGATCAGTTTTTCAGTCAGTTGAACACAAAAGGTCAGTTAAACAAAATAGTTACCTTCTCATTTTTTTTTTCTTTTACACATTTTAATTGTCTAGCTATCAACATTTTATTTTTTATAAATATATTATATTATATTATATTATATTATATTATATTATATTATATTATATTATATTATATTTATTATATTATATTATATTATATTATATTATATTATATTATATTATATTATATTATATTATATTATATTATATTATATTATATTATATTATATTATATTATCATAGTCATAAATGCAGGACCTGATTTCACCCAGTGCAACATGTACCTGGACAACGTTCCATCAGATTTGAGGGACAAGTTAACAGTTTATGTCAAGTTTAGGCTTACATCCCGGGTTAGGTGCTTCTACATCAGTGTTCTTCATCAGGCATCATTTGCCTCTGATTTTAGGGATAACTAATGGGTAGTAATAGGTTTGGGGGTAATTCCGAGAAATTCAGAGAAAGTTTAGTACTTGCTCCCTCTGGTGGATACAGGTCATTTTAACCTCCCCCCATTCAAAAGAAAATGTTGTGTGTGTGTGTGTGTGTGTGTGTGTGTGTGTGTGTGTGTGTGTGTGTGTGTGTGTGTGTGTGTGTGTGTGTGTGTGTGTGTGTGTGTGTGTGTGTGTGTGTGTGTGTGTGTGTGTGTGTGTGTGTGTGTGTGTGTGTGTGTGTGTGTGTGTGTGTGTGTGTGTGTGTGTGTGTGTGTGTGTGTCTGGGATAAATGTCTGGGAGAAAGAGAAGCATAGACATATGGATGAATCTGAAAAAGCATGATGAACAGGCTCAGTTCAGTCTGGTTTTTGTGCCTCTGAGATGCCAGAGCACGAGTACTGAATAGAGCTTTCTTTTGTTTTGTTTTCCGCACTTAAACAGACCAATACACACAAAATGTCAACATTTTCATTTTGGAAAGTATTCACGTAAACAAAGTTGAGGTGTTAGATGTTGAGTTAAGTGAACGTAAACAGTTGGGGGAATATCGGATGTGTATCAGTGTGTAGGATTTGTGCATTCTGCCTTAAAGTGACAGCAGCTTTGTAAAAAGCTTTGTAACTTTTAAGTATTTAAATTCAAGGTGGTCGTATGGAGCATCACTGACTGGCTTAAACCACCATGGCATAGCGTGCATTTATACAAAAATGCAACAATAATAAAATAATGCATTGAGATAAAAAAGGAAATTTACTTTGATACTTAAGTACTTTTAAAAGCAAGTACTTCTGTAAAATAGTTTTTAACAACTTTCACTTGTAACAGAGTAAAATTTGACCAGTAGTACTTTTACTTTCACTCGAGTAATGAAGTTGTGTACTTTGTCCACCTCTGGCAATACACAGTGCATCATTTGTTGTGTATGGGGCTGCATAGCCGCGATCAGTCAGGGTGCCTGCGGACCCTTGTCCACTGCCGAAAGCACCAACAGTGGGCATGTGAGCATCAGAACTGGACCACAGAGCAATGAAAGAAGGTGGCCTGGTCTGATGAATCACGTTTTCTTTTACATCACATGGATGGCTGGCTGCGTGTGCACCACTTACCTGGGGAACACATGGCACCGGCGGAGAAGGAAGCCGGCGGAGGCAGTGTGATGCTTTGGGCAATGTTCTGGGTCTGGGAAACCTTGGGTCCTGCCATCCATGTAGATGTTACTTAGACACGAATCACCTACCTAAGCATTGTTGCAGACCATATACACCCTTTCATGGAAACAGTATTCCTTGGTGGATGTGGCCTCGTTCAGCAGGATAATGTGCTCTGCCACAAAGCAAAAATGGTTTAGGAATGGTTTGAGGAGCACAACGAGTTTGAGGTGTTGACTTGGCCTCCAAATTCCCCAGATTTCAATCCAATCGAGCATCTTTGGGACGTGCTGAGCAAACAAGTCCGATCCATGGAGACCCCACCTCGTAACTTACAGGACTTAAATTATCTGCTGCTAACATCTTGGTGCCAGATTCCACAGCACACCTTCAGGGGTCTAGTGGAGTCCATTCTGTGATGGGTCAGGGCTGTTTTGGCAGCAAAAGGGGGACCAACACAATATTAAGTCCTAATGTTATACCTGATCGGTATATATATATATATATATATATATATATATATATATATATATATATATATATATATATATATATATATATATATATATATATATATATATATATATAGTGCTGCTTTGAGGTGATTTAATAACCCTATAACACAATGAAATGTCCAGTCAACCTCCTTGATCTAGTTTGAATAGCACTGCATCACTATGGGTTCCCTGAGGGTTCACTAGACACACACATATATCAACATAGCTCTCTCCTCTTTTCTCCTGTGAAGAGGTGCTGATGCCATTGCTGACAGGACCATCACAGCATCTGTTTTGCTCAAGTCAGTCGGATACGGAGCCTGAAGTGTGAGTAAAAGGCCTTGCTCAAAGGACAGCAGCATGCTGTCTCTCAGGGTCCAGTCATGTATGTACATAGTACTAGTACATAGTACTAGCAATACAGGTGCCATATCAAAAATATCTGATTTGTGAGTCCTGCTCTGGTCATTGGAGAGTGACCAGATCTGTTCTGACCTTACTGAGATATGCAGTCAAGATGTCAGGCGACCCGGGAGCATGACATGTCCGCCTGCAGCACGCCACTGGCTATGCTCTTTAGCTGCGCCTGCTGACAGTCACAGTATTTTGGAATGAACATAAATCTAAGTGTTACTTCCTTCTTACAGCATTTTCTATCTTCATCTCGCAGGTTTACAGTGTTCCCAACAAGTATTCCTGTTATTGGCACATTGCAATGTGTTACAACAGCAAGTTTCTGTCAGAAACAGCATTCAAACAGGGGCATTAAAACAAACTGGGGCTCGTGTGAGGGAGGCAAAGAGGTGATACACACAAAATAAAAGGTTAAAAGTACAAGAATTATGTATTTTCAAAGTTGTAGCCCTATATGATAAAACTGATATATAAACATTTAACAGTATATTTTAAATATAAATACAACATTTAAAGCAACAATAAGAGCAAACCCTACACTAACATTCAAAGGTTGGGATTGCTACACTTTTGTCTTTCTTTTTTTCAAAGAAACTGATAAGGCAGTAAAGATATTTATAATGTCACAAAAGTTTACTTTTCCAAATAAATATAATGTTCAAATAAACTTTGTGTTCAACACAAAATCATTTTCGAATGTCATAATAACAAAGGTTTCTTATTAGCAAAATATTAGGATTTCTGATCTATATATATATATATATATATATATATATATATATATATATATATATATATATATATATATATATATATATATATATATATATATATATATATATATATATATATATATATATATATATATATATATATATATATATATATATATATATATATATATATATATATATATATATATATATATGAATAACACTGGTTATCTCTTCATCCCGGCACCTGTTAGTGGGTAGGATATATTAGGCAGCAAGTGAACATTTTTGTCCTCAAAGTTGATGTTTTAGAAGAAAATGGGCAAGCGTAAGATTTTAGTGAGTTTGACAAGGGCCAAATTGTGATGGCTAGACGACTGGGTCAGAGCATCTCGAAAACTGCTGCTCTTGTGGGGTGTTCCCAGTCTGCAGTGGTCAGTATCTATCAAAAGTGGTCATGGGCGGCCAAGGCTCATTGATGCACGTGGGGAGCAAAGGCTGGCTCGTGTGGTCCGATCAAACAGACAAGCTACTGTAGCTCAAAATGCCTTGACGGGTCAGCAAAAGGGGGATAAACAAAATAGTAGGAAGGTCATAATGTTGTGCCTGATTACAAATAATCAGTTACTGATTCCAAATTACATTCCCAATTGGTGCTAGTAACGTAATCCATTGCAATACACATTTAAGGTAATATAATCAGACTATTTTGGATTACTTTTTTAGATTACTTTTGACCTACCTAGACTGAGGTTTGTGATGGAGGTGCAAAGGTTTGTGGGTTTAATGAAAAGCTAATAAGTAATTAAATCATAAAAAATCAAAATAAATCATACATTTTATAATTATTAGCCTATTTACTTAATTTTATTATTAACCTAACTTATTAACTTAAAATCTCAGGGGGTAGTAGGCTACTTTAAGTAAATATAATAGAACAAAAAGTTGGAGAATCCCTGCATTGCATGCAAAAATGAAATTCTTTTTAATGTGTTTGAAAGACAAACGTCTTCCAAATACACTAATGGATGGTTAATTTATCCACTAAGTGATTATTCAAATAATAATTACTGTGTACGTCAGGAACCGATTAGATATACAATGCTGCAGCGTTGAGAAAACACATCTTAAAGTGAAATGATTTGTGTAAATCCAGTGATCAAATAAGTTGTGGGTCTCAGTTTTTAGTCACATAGTGGCCTATAAGCAATAGGCTTTTAGAAAGGAAAATTTAGATGAATGATATGGAGAATCAATTAATTATGAATAATGTAGGCTACTGCCTTCGTGATAATACCATGTATGCTAATCATGCAATCATTAAAAAAGTAACTAGCCTGATGAGTATTTTAAAACGTAATCTAATTACAAGTACTAGGCCTATATATAATATAATATAGGCCTATATTGCAATATATTCAACAGCGGTGGACCAGAAACAGGGTCATGGCCGGCCAAAGCTCATTGATGCACATGGGGAGCGAAGGCCTGCCCGTGTGGTCCGGCCTTTATTGTTGAAAGAAAGAAAGAAAGAAAGAAAGAAAGAAAGACAGAAAGAAAGAAAGAAAGAAAGAAAGAAAGAAAGAAAGAAAGAAAGAAAGAAAGAAAGAAAGAAAGAAAGAAAGAAAGAAAGAAAGAAAGAAAGAAAGAAAGAAAGAAAGAAAGAAAGAAAGAAAGAAAGAAAGAAAGAAAGAAAGAACGCAAAATAACCTATAGATGGCGCCAGAGCTGAAGATGGACTGACGATTAGTTCTGCCTGGCTCAATGAAGCGGCTCTCTCTAGCTGCACTTGATTTCCAAAAACAGGCACTCAGGCAGTTGATTACTCCTGTCTGGAGGATTAGGCCTGAATGGAGTAACTGTAACATGATATCAAATTCGAGTTTTAACCACAGCGAACATGTAAGATTGCATAATCCCAGGTAAATAATGGTATGGTGTTTTGGACATTTGTATCTCATGCTGACATGAATTGTGTGTGTGGCTGATTAGGTCCGGGACTGTTGTGTGTATTTTAAGAGCGCAAAGAGTTATGTGTGTGTCCTTGTTTAGTGTTGACCAGTGTTTTTTTGTGTTGACTTGAGTGTATTGAATGCTGATTAAATCTAATGGCTCTAAAGTGTAAGTAGTATGCTGTTTTCTGGAGGAACCATTTCTCGTTGTGTTGTTTGTTTTTGTGTCAAAATAAGAGGACTGTGATTACACTATGCACAGTATGTAGGTCAAGAACACACACTATGGTCCATGTCTGCACCTGTCCAGTCAAGCCTTTATTGTTGTTTAACCATATATCCTAATATATAATGCATTAAACTAATTAGTTGCAGGTAGAAAGCACTGCATTTGTGTTTTATATGGTGGGGTGGACCAGGTCTGTGAGAATATGAAAAACATTCATGACATGTATTCCTCAAATCTCTTGTTTGTAAACTTCAGCCATGTAATTTACCTTAAAGCAAAGCTATTATCTAGGGTTTTAAATGATTTTTCATTGTGTATTTGCAGTATACAGTTGCAATAAAAAGTATGTGAACCGCTTGCAGAATCTGTGTAAATGTGAATTATTTTACCAAAATAAAAGAGATCATACAAAATGTGTTATTTTTTGATTTAGTGCTGTCCTGAATAAGATATTTAACTATTTTGTTTTTTACATATAGTCCACAAGACAAAATATAGCTGAATTTATTCAAATTGCATTCAAAAGTGAGCCATTGATTTTCAAAACTGTGTGTCGTTACTTGGATGATCTGGAAAACTTTTGAACAGGATGAAGATGTCCAAAGTTTTTTTTATTTTGTGTAAATAGAATTTTTTCATTTAGGACTGCCCCTCAGAAGCAACAGAAAATACTTATATGTTTCCCGGAAGACAAATTACCTTGATCTTCAACTTTGATAAGTGTTCACCCCCGGCTCTTAATGCATTGTGTTTCCTTCTGGAGCATCAGTGAATGTTTGAACCTTTTTTAATAGTTGTGTTTGAGTCCCTCAATTGTCCTCAGTGTGAAAAGATGGATCTCAAAATCATACAGCTGGAGAGGGATTAAATATGCAAAAGATGCTGGAAAACTGAAGAATTTGCAGGACCTGGATGATTTTTCTGAAGAACATTGGGCAGTTTAACTGCTCAAGACAAACAAAGGACTCAAGAACAACCATCACAAAACACAAAAACAGCTGTGGATCACTGTGGACACACAGTATTAAGAATCAATGGTTCATAAACTTTTGAACGAGGTAATTTTAATAAATGCAGCTTTTTTTTTTGTCTTGTTCATTATGTAAACATTTGTTCATGTACAATCTCATTCATGAAAGTACTAAAGAAAAAAAGGAACATGCCTTTTGTATGATCTCTCTTATTTAGTTAAAATGATTCACATTTTCACAGATTCTGCAAGCGGTTCACACTTTTTCTTGCAACTATATATTTTGAGGTCAGTAATGTTTTTGTTGTTGTTGTTGTAATTTATACTTTCATTAAGCAAGGATGCATTACATTGAACAAACTGCTAATCTTTGATACATTATATTAATCAAACTATCCAGATTTTGTTGTTTTTTATCACAGTTTCCACAAAAAAAATCAACAGCTCAACTGGTTTCAATGTTGTTGAATATATATATATATATATATATATATATATATATATATATATATATATATATATATATATATATATATATATATATATATATATTTTGGCTGCTAAATTAAACTTTACTGTATTTTTGATCAAATAAATGCAGCCTTGGTGACCATATCACAAGATCATAGTGTGTGTGTGTGTGTGTGTGTGTGTGTGTGTGTGTGTGTGTGTGTGTGTGTGTGTGTGTGTGTGTGTGTGTGTGTGTGTGTGTGTGTGTGTGCGTGTGTGTTTTTGGAGAATTATTAATTGATCCTGCATACATGCAGTATAATGTATAATCTTTGTCCTCTGATTTTGACCTGTTGAAAAGGTCTGTCCTGCTTTTCCTTTCTCATGTGCCTTGATTTCTCTTGCCAGAAGTAAGTAACGTGATGTATGTGACCACCTTCCTGCGTTATATTAGGTACGTTTTATCCATATTAAACAAAAAAGTTAGGGAAAAATAATATGCTATTATAGTCCATATAGACAGCTGTAAAGAAAATGTACAATGCTTAATTATTGCTGTCCTCGTGCATCCAACCAATAATATCATTCTCATTCTTACAGGCTTGGTGGTAGATGCGTTTCTGCTCGTATCATTCAGAGGAGGAGTCTCTCAGGAGCGGATGCTATTAATGCCCTGCGACCCTTTTACTTCGCAGTACACCCTGATTTCTTTGGCCAGCATCCAAAAGAGAGAGTAATAATAATTCAATAATTCATATTATTATATACATAACAATTTAATGTAAAGGCATGATAATGATGCTTGCTATATGTAAATATGGTAGCACTTTACAATAAGGTCTCATTTGTTAACATTAGTTAATGTATTATGAACATGAACTAACAATGAGCAGTACATTTGTTACAGTATTTATTAATCTTTGTTAATGTTAGTTAATCAAAATACAGTTGTTCATGTTAGTTCACAGTGCATTAACTAATATTTACAAAAACAACTTTTGATTTTAAAGGGTTAGTTCACCCAAAAATGAAAATTATGTCATTAATTACTTACCCTCATGTCGTTCGACACCCGTAAGACCTCCGTCTTCATCTTTGGAACACAAATGAAGATATTTTAGTTGAAATCCGTTGGCTCAGAAAGGCCTCCATTGGCACAATGCACGGTACACTCTCAAGACCCATAAAAGGTACTAAAGACGTCGTAACAAAGTCCATCTCATTACAGTGGTTCTACAATAACTTTATAAAGTGACGAGAATAATTTTTGTGCGCAAAAAAACCCTAAATAACGACTTATATCATGATCGATTCCAAAACAAGGCATCATGAAGCTTCGAAGCGTTATGAATCAGTGAGTCGATTCAGCGGTTTGAATCGCCAAAGTCAACTGATTTCAGCAGTTTGGCGGTTTGACACACGATCCGAATCATGATTCGACTCGCTGATTCATAACGCTTTGAAGCTTCATGATGCATTATTTTGAAATTGGTCATCACTATATAAGTCGTTATTTAGGTTTTTTTTGCGCACAAAAACTATTCTATTCGCTTTATAAAGTTATTGTAGAAACACTGTAATGAGATGGACTTTGTAACGACGTCTTTAGTACCTTTTATGGGTCTTGAGAGTGTACCGTGCATTGTGCCAATGGAGACCTTTCTGAGCCATCGGATTTCAACTAAAATATCTTAATTTGTGTTCCGAAGATGAACAGAGGTCTTACGGGTGTCGAACGACATGAGGGTAAGTAATTAATGACAGAATTTTCATTTTTGGGTGAACTAACCCTTTAATAATGTATTAGTAAATGTTGAAATGAGCATGAACTAAAATGAATAAATAGCTAACTAATGTTAGCTAATAAAACCTTATTGTAAAGTGTTATATTTGATTCTCTTTCCCACATTTCTCTGCAGAGCAGTTGTAAGGGGTTTTAACATTGTTTTGTTTTCTGTGTTATAGGAAGTGAATGAAAACTCCCTCCAAAGGTTAAATGGTTATCTGGAAAATCTTCAAAAACCTGGAGCGAGATCCCCCAAACCCACTAACTTCACTTTTTATGTCAGGGACACCAAAGGAAGAACAGACTCCAGTGGTACTCTGATAGTCTCAGGTAACACCAGTTCACCTTCAGTGATTTTTACTGCCAAACTCCAAAAAAAGCTAACACTTTACAATAAGGTTTCATTAGTTAACATTAGTTAACTACTTTAGTTAACACGAACTAAGAATGAACTTATTAGTCATAGTTAATGCTAATTTCAACAATTACTACATTGTTTCAATCAAAATGTATTAAAGGGTACATACATAACACACACAGTTTCTGCCAATCTCCTGTTAATCTTGAGTACCTATAGAGTAGTATTGCATCCTTCATATCTCAGAAGAGTCTTTAGTTTTATCATATTTATAAAAGACAAATACGCTGTACCGATTCTTTCCAAAAACGAGAAAAAGAGTCACGAGCACACACACACACACACACACAATACATCATGGCATTATCCCTGGATAACTTTCAATTAACTGTACGTTCGTGTTGTTTACATTATATGCACTTATAGTGCATTTTTTTGATGGTGATTGCCATCAAAACACACATTTGATGCAGTTTCACTCACCGCCAGGACAAATAAACACACTTGCTGAACACACACTCCAGAAAAACAAACTGCATCCACTGTTCCCTTAACGCTGGCCCATGGTTTAAATGATTTTGTTCCATTGTTTTGCTTGTTGTTGTGTTGTCTGTTGCTGTTGTACAAGCAGGATGTGGTGGTTGGTCAGTGTGGTATTTGTCCCGCCTCTCCTTCACTGTGATTGGATGGCTGGCTAAAACATTTTTCAACTGTCAGAGTCCGGAAAAAATACGCCAAGCATTCAGTGTAAAATAGAAGTGGAGGATGTAAGCTTGTTTCCGCCATGGAATAAAAAAAAAATAATACAAATGGTGATTACGATTTTTTAATCTTACAATTGAGACTATTTTTCTCGCAATTGCGAATTTACATCTTGCGATTCTGACTCTTTTTCTCAGAATTGTGAGATATAAACTCGCAATTGCGAGTTATAAAGTCTAATTCTGAGAAAAAAAGTCTGAATTGCTAGATATAAATTTGCAATTGCAAGAAGAAAAGTCAGAATTGTGACTTCTTGCAAAAACATTTAAAAACTTACTGACCCAAATGTTTGAATGGTAATCTATGTTCTGTTTCCAATGCATGATTTTAATTGAAGAACCTACATTTCCCAGGATTCCGGTTGGTGAGTTTCACCCTGCAGTCTAAGGATGTTCTGAGCACAGTGCTGGATGTTCTGAGGTCCTGTAGCCTCTCGGTTGAACACATGCAGGATGAGCTCAAGGCTGAGACCAGGAAGAGTTCAACACAACAGCCTGAAACAGCTTTCTATCGGCCCATCAAATGGGACAAGACTTATTACACTTTCACTGGCTTCAGGGACCCAGAGCAGGAGTTAGAGCAAGCCAAGAGAGTGGAGCCCACACTCAGGTATTAAGAGAGAGAGAGAGACTGACGTTTTTATAGTCAGTTTAGGTTGCCTATAGACTCTTAGCACTATCACATTTCTCATTTATATTCCTTTTGAGCTTTTATTGAGAGGACAGTAGGGTCATTCCATGTCAACTCAACCAGAGGTCCTCTGCTAAAATTGATAGAAATACATAAATGAAGAAGAAAGCCAAAATATTAAAGGGGTGGTAAACCACGATTTCACTATTCTAATTTTAGCTAACGTGTAATGTTGCTGCTTGAGCATAAACAACATCTGCAAAGTTACAACGTTCAAAGTTTAAAGCAAAGGGAGATATTTGCTTTTAAAGAAATCAGTTTCTAAGGACTACAGCAAACGGCCGCTAGGGACTACTACACATTCACCCAGGTTTTGCTGACATCACCAGGCCCAATATTTACATAAACCCCTCCTCCGGGGAATATGAAATAAGGGGGGGTGAGGCCATTTTGTATCGCGGCGCTGTTGTGGTATAGTAGGCTGGAGTGTTGTTGCCGCGATGCCAAGGAAACGCTGTTATTTTCATCCGGATTGCAGGTCTGGGGTACTTGCTCTGTTCAGCCTTCATAGGGACGGGGGTGCGTTGCAGAGCGTTTAACATAAAACATGTTATATGCACGTGTGTTTGAGTCAGCGGGGAATCAGGCACGCGCAGGGCTCCCTGCAGCACATCCACGGAGGAGAACATCCACCGTCTTCGCGATTTCAATGCCAGATTTGCACAACGTCAGCTGCGTGAAAAAAACACTGCCGGTGCGTGGATGCATGACGCGCGCGCTGCACATTTCACGGAGGACAACACAAACTTCCACAAACTTCGCGAGTTCAATACAGGATATACACAACGGCTTGTCCTGAAAGCTGGATTTACAAACAGAAGCTGTTCACGGGCCACAACCTGTAAGTCTGATTTATTTTTCATCGATGTGTTTTCCTGTAATAGGTTGTAGCAAGGAAGTAAACAGATGACAACGCTGTTCTGCAAACCAGTCTGTTAAATGCTCATTCATACTTAACGTTATCCGACGAACACCTATTGTTACAAACACTAACGTTAAAATCTCAACAGCGAACCTGGCATTAGTGTAAATGATTCTTTGATTAGAGCTTTTATGTATTGTTTATCTACAGGCATGCTAAACATGGTTCTGTGTGTGATTTGGCTAACTTACTAGTTAAAGCCAGTGCTTAGTGTTTGTTTTGGGTTAGTTCTTGTGACAGATATTTGGCTATAATCGTTCTAAAAATACAAAAGTTAAAGTGCCATTCAGTAGCGATCATTATAGATCCGCAGTCTTTACTCTTGAGGACTGAACAGGTTCTGCTCGATCATCTTCACTCAAATGTTCTGGGTCTGATTCGGGCTCAGATTGGTATGGTTTTATTGACGCCGTTGTTTCTAATACTGACCAAAGCACAGTCTACCGGTAAGGTAAGGGGCGTGACGTTTCCGACATACGTGCACTAGGCGTTTAGCGAATCACAACACACTGGGCCAGCTAACCAATCTGAGCCCATCGCGTATTTTTGAGGGACTGGCTTCATACAACCCGGAAAGCATCAGACCGTTTTACAAGGAGGGACAGAGCAGTGTAGAATAAAGGTCAAATATATGAAAAATAAGGCAATTTTTTTTAAAACGAAGCATGAACACATGTTACAGTGCACCCCACAAACACAGTCAAGCCTTCAAAAGAATGTGTTTTACCACCCCTTTAAATGTTATATATTTACTGAGTAATTCACTGTTTTGTAGAGTGGGGTCAACATGGTTGTTTTGGTGCCAAATTACAGGGGGTAAACATGACTTTAGAAAAATGTACACAGAGATTGGTAGGTCTATTAGGTAAATCTGTTGACTTTAGCAATCTTTGTTGGATTATATGCCAACGGTGACAGTTCAAAAATGGGAAAAAGCACTTCTTGTGTTTTTTCCCCCAAGTTTGCATGTCTGTAATTCAAGAAGTATTAAAGATATCTTAATATCCTTTTAGATTCTGGTTTTTAACAAACATTTCTTGTGATATCTTCATTTTACATGCCCTATATGGTTCGTTCCCAGAGATATTGAGATCTTAATGCGGCTTTTCAAACATCTGATACTTATTGTGTGTAAAGAGGAATGTCCGAAGAATAAATAATACTAAAACTAGAAATATATCTGGTTTCCCTCTATCAAAATAATTGCAAACAACATGCCTCTCTGAGTGCCAAAAATATATGTTTTTTATGAACTTTAAATGTCTCTAACTCAAGAAGTGTTAAAGATATCTAATTTTAGATTCTTGTTTCTGAATTTTTTTTTTTGGGAATTTTAATTTTTAAGGGCCTATATAGTTCAATCCCAGAGATATTGGGATGCTTATCAATATCTTCAGAAGCTTCATTAACAAAATTACTTCTTCCAAATATCCCTGAAACTTATTCAAATATTGATTCTTATAAATACACTTTTGACAGCAAGTTAATGTGCTTCAACTTGACCATTTTAGTGGATTGTTGGCACTCAGAGAGGCAAGTTGTATGCAATTGTTTTAATAGAGGGAAACCAGATACATTTCTAGTTTCAACATTATTTATGCTTCAGACATTCCCCTTTAAATTCAATAAGTATCAGTTGTGTGCAAAGCGACCCGCATTTGGTTTTGGACCATTGAAAATGGGTAAAATTCAACAAATTGAACATGGAGCTGCATTGAGATCCCCATATCTATGGGATTGGATCACATAGGGCCTTGAAAATGAAGATTTCAAAAGATATGTTTAAGAACCACATTCTAAAACCATATTGAGATGGTTTTAATACTTTTAGAGTTACAATATAGCTATGAAACTCACACAGGTATATCCTATGCAATGGTGTTGATAGAAAGATTAAAAAAAAAAAACGAGATACATGGAATGCAACTCCAAGAACAAGTGCTTTGCAAGCATAAAAACTAATATTGGGAATATAATTTCACACAATATCAGTGTAATAATATTTGAAAACAGGTTCACAATGTAAAATAAAATACAGTTTCACCTTCATATCAATATAGAAATACTTAAAAACATCTATAAGAGAATCAGAAAGTACAATTTTGGAATTTTTTTAATATAACTCCGATTGTATTCGTCTGAAGGAAAAATGTACTCCTAGGATGACTTGAGGGTGAGTAAATCATGGGCTAATTTAGATTTTTGGATTAAAAAAAATTATAATTTCCTGATTATTTACCCAGCCAAGATGTACAGTATATGTCTTTTAGAATAATCAGGACATTTTCATTTTTGGGTGAACTGTTCCTTTAATTTGTCAGACCACCTAACTGCTAGACGAGAGCTTTAGCAGCTTTGGTTAATGTTCAATTTGAAATTTTGTCGAACTCGTGAGACACCAGTGGGTGTATCACAGTGGCCGGAAAGATCCCAGCTGGCACCTTTATCATCACACTAGAAACCTTGTTTGTGTTTCTACATTTAGCCTTGTCCTTCTCCACATTAATGGTTTTTGTGCCATTTAGTAAAATGAGTAATGTGTACATTGAACCACAGATGAGCCCAGGCTAAACAGAAACCATACAGTGGGCCCCATAGCCTGAGATGGAAGCTTTGGAAACACTGAAATTCAATGCACACACTTTTAACCGTACAACGCTTACTGTATCATATATGGTACGCAAATTCCACAGATCTCTTAATTTTCAACATGAGCAAATCTTTGCTGAAAAAACTGTTGTACTCAATCTACTACATGCTACTGTCTTCTAATTAATAGGTCATACTTTTTTAGCAAGTTTAGTATATCATCTTTTAGGTCGTGGTAGGCTACACGTATTTTTGCTTTAAAAAATATTTTTTATAAAGTAAGTGCAATATAATAACTTTTATATTACTGTTACTAATATTTCAAGATGAACACTTACTGGACTGAAATAACTTTTTACTTCTTTACTTCTATTATCTTTACATAATTTAAAAAATAAAAATAATGTTTAAATGTGAGAATTAAATATGATCCATCAGGCATTTGAGGAATGCTTATTTGTATATCCCTCAATCATCATTGTATTGCATTGCATAATTGTTTTGCCCCCCACAATAAAAACTACAGAGCTTCAATCATAAAACTGAGCATTTAAATAACATCATACTTTTATTGTGTAATCATACATATTTGTGTAAGTAGTCTAATATACTGTTATGAATGTCTCATCAATTATTTTATATAAGCTATCAGAATCTTATTTTGTGGCCATGTAAGTATTAGCAACTGCACCATATTTTTGCTCAGTTTGGTCCTCTGAATAAAACAGTTTTTTTTTCTCCCTCAAGTATGAGCTACATATTCTCACTATATCATACTAAGCCATAAGCCTATATTGCCAAAAGTTTTGGGACGCCTGCCTTTACATGCACATGAATTTTAATGACATCCCATTCTGAATCCATAGGGTTTAAATTGAGTGGGCCCACCCTTTGCAGATATAACAGCTTCAACTCTTCTGGGAATTTTTGACCGTTCTTCTAGAAGCGCATTTGTGAGGTCAGGCACTGATGTTGGATGAGAAGGCCTGGCTCGCAGTCTCCTCTCTAATTCATCCCAAAGGTGTTCTGTCGAGTTGCGGTCAGTCAAGTTCAAGCACCAACCTTGCTCATCCATGTCTTTATGAACCTTGCTTTGTGCACTGGTGCACAGTCATGTTGGAACAGGAAGGGGTCATTCCCAAACTGTTCTTACAAAGTTGGGAGCGTGAAATTGTCCAAAATGTCTTGGTATGCTGAAGATCAACCCCTGAAAAACAACCCCCACACCATAATCCCCCCTCCACCAAACATTACACTTGACACAATGCAGTCAGGCAAGTACCGGTCTCCTGGCAACCGCCAAGCCCAGACTCGTCCATGGATTGCTAGACAAAGAAAGCGTGATTCGTCACTCCAGAGAACACGTCTCCACTGCTCTAGAGTCCAGTGGTGACGTGCTTTACACCACTTCATCTGACGCTTCGCATTGCACTTTTTGATTTAATTTTACGTGGCCTACCACTTTGTGTCTGAGTTGCTGTTTTTCCTAATTGGAAAACTTCCTACTTCCACTTTGTTATAATACCAATAACAGTTGACCGTGGAATATTTAGTACTAGTAGTGAGGACATTTCACAAATTGATTTATTGCACAGGTGGCGACCTATCACGGTACCACGCTTGAATTCCCTCAGCTCCTGAGAGTAACTCTATTCATTCACAAATGTTTGTAAAAGCTCAGGTGCTTGATTTTGTACACCTGTGTCCATGGAGGTGGTTGGAACACCTGAATTCAATGATTTGGAGAGATGTCCCAATACTTTTGGCAATATAGTGTATCAAATATGATACTCAACAAAAACACACATGTAAACTTTTTTGAAGATTTAAGATAAGGTTCAATAAACTGTTCCATTTCAAAACAAGTGATTTTCCTGATTATTATTTTATATGTCAAGTCTTACAGGGTTAAACCTGAACTGGATCATTGTTTGCTCTAGTCTTGCATGGTGTAGTGATAATAGAATTGGGTAAATCTTAACCAGACTACTATGTACTCCCTGACCCATTTGAGAGGAGGAACTTTGAGCTTTGTTACAACTAGGGTTTTGGACACCTGGATAGTATTGTCAAATACTTTGTAATATATATGAACAAAGATAGTTTATGTCAGGCAAAGTTTATTGGCAATAGTCTTTAATTAATCTGGGATATATAATGTTTCTTTTAACTCATTGGCAGATCTGAAACATTGTTTATTTGTGTTTATTTTCAGTTTATGGCTGAGAAACAATGAGCCGGAGGCCACAAAGAAACAGAATGCCAGTCTTCCACGCCGTGAGGAGCTGAACAGATTGAAAAGAGTGCTGATTCAGAAACTTGGTTTGTTGGATATCAGGTCAGCTCCAACTCAGACTAAAGTGCTCTTATAGTCTGTAAAGTGTTTTTTTGTGTGGTTTACTGGTTAATGCTCAAGAATAGCATCCCTCTAATCGTTCTAAAATTCTTCAGTTAATGGTGAACTTGAAATCTTGAAAAACTCATTAAAACTGTTTAATCAATGTTCAAACATTTATCACATGTCCTGGAAAGAGTACAATCATAGCATTAATCAACCATTAAGTGACATTTTGGTTATAATGTCTGGTGCTGTGGCTTGTTTATATTTTAATACATAGTTAGCAAGTAGTCTTTAAATGTATAAGATTAAAAAAACTATTCTTTTTGCTATATATGTTGCTATATAAGTATAAAAGTTGGTGATACTACATCAATTACAAACTGCAAGTACTGAATGGGTTGAAAATTGCCTTTTTTAAAAAGTTTTTTAGTTGAATTTCCTTGACTTTAAATCTATTATAGAAAAGGAAAAGAAATGGAAAGAAATGAAAAGGTCTGAAAATTAACCCCATTAAAGCGATCTTGATTTTGTTTTCTTTAAACTCATCCTAGTAACTGCATCCATATAATTAATAATTAATGGTATATTCATCATGATATGGAAATCCTCTCCAAATATACACAATTAATACTTGTACTCTGCAAGGATGCATTAAGCTGATCAAAGGGGACGGTGAAGACAATTGTTATAAAATATTTATATTTCAAATAAATGCTGTTCTTTGAAACTTTCCATTCATTCAAGAATCCTGAAATAAAATATCATGGTTTTCACAAAAACTATTAAGCAGCGCAACTGTTTTTAATATTTATGATTACAAAAAATCTTTCTTGTGCACCAAATCAGCATATTAGAATGATTTCTGAAGGATCATGTGACTGAAGACTGGATTAACGGCTGCTGAAAATTCAGCTTTTCCATCACAGGAAGAAATTACATTTTTAAAATGTATTAAAAAAGTAGGCCTAATTTTCATATTCATTTTCAATTAGTTTAACTTTTTTTTTCATTAAATGCAGCATAAAAACATTAAAAAAAACAATACTTTTAAACGTCAGTGTATGTCTGCTAATGCTGGCATGTGTAAAACTAAATGTTGTTGACCTGTTGAACACAGTATCTTGTGTTCTTACATCCTGTTTTCAGGATGTTCACCTTTGATCATGTGGTTCTCTGTCCTGTAGGTGGCAGCGCAAATGGGGAGTTTCACACAAATGCTGTCAGCTGCAGAGTCTGGTTCGTCTCTCCACACAAAACCCTGAGGCTCTGCACCACCTGAGAGGTAACCATGGAAATAGAATTCATGAGATGGGATTATATGGCCCAAATGTTCAATGTGCACAAATATTTACTCAATTTCCTCTCTTTCCCCAAAAAATAGGACACATAATAGTTTTTACTGACCAATCAGGGATGAATGCCTCAGGGCATGTGATGTTAGGAACAATGGATGTCCACCATCAGTGGTCAAAGGTACAGCTTTTTTATTAAACCAGTGTCATGGTTATCTTTACTTTTAAAAAAGCTTAAAAGGTTAGTTCACCCACAAATGAAATTTTGTCAATAATTGCTTACTCTCATGTTGTTCCACACCTGTAAGACTTTCATTCATCTTCGGAACACAAATTAAGATATTTTTGCTCAAATCTGAGAGTTTTCTATCCTTCCATTGACAGCTACGCAACTACCACTTTGCTTCAAAAAGTTAATAAAGAGATTGTAAAACTAATCCATATGAATTGAGCAGTTTAGTCCAAATTTTCTGAAGAGACACGATCGCTTTATATGATGAACATATTTAATTTAAGCATTTATTCACATAAACATTGATCAGCAGAAGCTCAACCGAACAAACTTGACGCGTGAGAACAAACCTCATTGGTTGTTGCTGAAGCTCAAACGTGCTGCGAAACACACAAGAATGAACCTCTTCGGTTCTTGTGGAAGCTCAAATGTGATGCGTAACACATGAGAATGAACCTCATTGGTTCTTGTGGAAGCTCAAACGTGATGCGTAACGCATGAGAATGAACCTCATTGGTTTTTTGCAGAAGCTCAAATGTGATGCGTAACACAAGAATGAACCTCATTGGTTCTTGCAAAAGCTCAAACGAGCTGCGTAACATGAGAATGACCACACTGGTTCTTGCTGAGGCTCAAACGTGATGCGTAACGCACAAGAATGAACCTCATTGGTTCTTGCAGAAGCTTAAACGTGATGCGTAACATGAGAATGAACCTCATTGGTAATTGCAGAAGCTCAAAAGTGCTCTGTGTAACATGAGAATGAACCTCATTGGTTCTTGCAGAAGCTCAAACGTGCTGCGTAATGCATAAGCTTCCGCTTACCACAACTGATGTGTGTGTTGATGAATGTTTATACAGTGGAGAGAACATGTATTTGATACACTGCCAATTTTGCAGGTTCTCCTACTTACAAAGCATGTAGAGGTCTGTAATTTTTATTATAGGTACACTTCAACTGTGAGAGACGGAATTTAAAACAAAAATCCAGAAAATCACATTGTAGGTGTGGCGCACAGCTGGCGCTCATTGTCATACGCCACCGGCCCATTCTCACGGTCCCTCGCCTCGCTGCTTGCCACAGTAGGATTTTTAAATAATTAATTTGCATTTTATTGCATGACATAAGTATTTGCTCACCTACCAACCAGTAAGAATTCCGGCTCCCACAGACCTGTTAGTTTTTCTTTAAGAAGCCCTCCTGTTCTCCTCTCATTATCTGTATTAACTGCACCTTTTTGAACTCGTTACCTGTATAAAAGACACCTGTCCACACACTTAATCAAACAGACTCCAACCTCTCCACAATGGCCAAGACCAGAGAGCTGTGTAAGGACATCAGGGATAAAATGTAGACCTGCCCAAGGCTGGGATGTGCTACAGGACAATAGGCAAGCAGCTTGGTGAGAAGGCAACAACTTTTGGCGCAATTATTAGAAAATGGACGAAGTTCAAGATGACGGTCAATCTCCCTCGGCCTGGGGCACCATGCAAGATCTCACCTGGTGGGGCATCAATGATCATGAGGAAGGTGAGGGATCAGCCCAGAACTACACGGCAGGATCTGGTCAATGACCTGAAGAGAGCTGGGACCACAGTCTCAAAGAAAACCATTAGTAACCTACTACACTGTCATGGATTAAAATCCTGCAGTGCACGCAAGGTCCCCCTGCTCAAGCCAGTGCATGTCAAGGCCCATCGGAAGTTTGCCAATGACCATCTGGATGATCCAGAGAAGGAATGGTAGAAGGTCATGTGGTCTGTTGAGACAAAAATAGAGCTTTTTGGTCTAAACTCCACTCGCCGTGTTTGGAGCAAGAAGAAGGATGAGTACAACCCCAAGAACACCATCCCAACCATGAAGCATGGAGGTAGAAACATCTTTCTTTGGGGATGCTTTTCTGCAAAGGGGACAGGACGACTGCACCGTATTGTGGGGAGGATGTATGGGGCCATGTATCGTGAGATCTTGGCCAACAACCTCCTTCCCTCAGTAAGAGTATTGAAGATGGGTCATGGCTTGGTCTTCCAGCATGACAACGACTCGAAACACACAGCCAGGGCAACTAAGGAGTGGCTCCGTAAGAAGCATCTCATGGTCCTGGAGTGGCCTAGCCAGTCTCCAGACCTGAACCTAATAGAAAATCTTTGGAGGGAGCTGAAAGTCCGTATTGCCCAGCGACAGCCCCAAAACCTGCATGATCTGGAGAAGGTCTGTATGGAGGAGTGGGCCAAAATCCCTGCTGCAGTGTGTGCAAACCTGGTCTAGAACTACAGGAAACGTATGATCTCTGTAATTGCAAACAAAGGTTTCTGTACCAAATATTAAGTTCTGCTTTTCTGATGTATCAAATACTTATGTCATGCAATAAAATGCAAATGAATTACTTAAAAATCATACAATGTGATTTTCTGGATTTTTGTTTTAGATTCCGTCTCTCACAGTTGAAGAAATTACAGACCTCTACATGCTTTGTAAGTGGGCAAACCTGCAAAATTGGCAGTGTATCAAATACTTGTTCTCCCCACTGTATGTGAATAAAAGCTTAAATTAAATCTGTTCATCATGTAAAGCGATCAAGTCTCTTCAGAAAATTTTGACTAAACTGCTCAATTCATATGGATTCGTTTTATGATCTCTTTATGAACTTTATGACGCGTCAAATTGTCAGTTGCGTAGCCATCTAATCTATGGAGGGACAGAAAGCAGATTTCATCAAAAAGATCTTAATTTGTGTTCCAGAGATGAACAAAGTCTTACGGGTTTGGAACAACATGAGGGAGAGTTACTAATGACAGTTTTATTTTTGGGTGAACCGTCTCTTTAAAAAAGCATGGCAAACATTTATGCTAACTATGAGGCATGTGTTTCTGTGTCTGTCCATGTGTATGTTTAGCTCTTTGAAAGATTACAGAGTTACAGAAGCCTTTTCCAGCAGTCGGATTGGCTGAAAGAGCGCATCAGTTACGTTTTGGGAGGGATTCAGGTGATCCACATCATGCGGTTGGGTCCAGCTCTGCCTCTGGAGGAACACTACACTACCCTCAACACCTTCCACAAGAGACTGTTGCCTCAGCGCCTCTTTCTGCACCCCCGTAGCCTGCAAGGCCTCACGATGACCTTGGAAAAGTAAATACTCGTATACTTTCATTCCAGCCATTTGTTTGTGTGTATTTCCTTAGTTTACAACCTTCAGCTATGTGAGGCATCACTAAAAGCACGATTGAGCCTCAGTGATAACAGGCTTGAGCAGTGATTACACATAGACAAATCTCTTTGGAAAAACACCAGCATAAGGTTAACATGAAATCAAAAGTAGCGTTACTTTTTAAATAAATGTCCCTGGTCTTGTGCATGTTTTATGAGGTCATGTTTTTCAAAAGAAAAAAAAAATTCAGACACACTTTATTTTGATGGTCCCCTTTAGACATTCTCTTGACTCTAACATTGCACCTACATGTCAACTACTAGTCTTTAGAGTATTATTAGACTCTCTGCTTAATATCTAACACTTTATTTTGATGGTCCCTCAACAGACAGTCTACTGACTATAAGTAACTTTGCAACTATGTCAACCTATTGTACTATCCTGAACTAGGGATCGACCGATATGGATATTTTAGTGCCGATGCCGATACCGATTTTTTTTCATCAGCCTTAGCCGATGACCGATACGGGCTGCCAAATTTTCTTGAGCCGATATTTGGAGCCGAGACTGCTTTTGCTCTCTCAATTTACATCATAAAAATGACACAATGATCATGATGATAACAATTTAAAATTTTAATTTTAAAAAGGAACATTTATTGAACAAAAAATATTATATATTTAACAAATAGTAAAAACAGGTGTGGTAGAACAAGAAAAAAAAGAGTTCAGTGGTGAAAATAAATTCTGAAAATAAATATTTAAGCATAAATAAAATAATTACACTATTGCACACAGTATCAACAAGCAAGCAGCATAATAAAGTGCACACTGACTGTACTATACTTAATTTTAATATTTACAACCTAGTAATTTAATGGTTAAAGTCCATTTTCAACCCAACTTGGGTTATTTTTAACCCAGCATTTTTTAGAGTGTAGGTGCACCTAACTTAATCTCTTGTAGAGCAACACCAGCGGTAATTCAGGAAAAAATCTCCCAATGCTCCACGTGAAACTTCAGTCTTTCGACCTTTTACCATCGTGTCAATTCTCAATTGATTTTGATTAATATGCGCGAGGGAGAGCAAGACAGTTTGAAGACAGTGAGAGCTGCATGTGGACACCTGTCTATAAATAATGCAGGGAAAAAATTATCGGCGAACGCAGCAGCCTTGTATTGGCCGATGCCGATACACGTAAAAATTGCAAATATCGGCCCGATATATCGGGCTAACACTATCCTGAACCCTACCAGTCTATTAATACTCTACTAATACTAGAGTACTAGTTGACATGTAGGTGCAACGTTACTTATAGTCAACAAAATATTTAAAGAGGACCATCAAAGATCAGGATCAGGAAATATTTTTTTCTCCTCCTCTGTTAAAGGAGAGAAAAATTAATACAATATTTTTATTTGGTAAGATTTTTTAAAATGTTTTTGAAAAAGTATTTTATGCTCAGCAAGGCTTTATTTTTTTTAATCAAAATAAAGTAAAAACAACAACAATTGTACTGTAAAATATTATTACAATTTAAAACTTTGTTCTATTTTAATATATTTTAAAATGTAATTTGTAAATTGTTTAAGCTCTGAACCTAACTAATTTATTCCTGTGATAGTACAATTACATTTTCAGCATCATTATTCCAGAATTTCTTGCTCAAGAAACATTTCTTAGTATTATTAATTTTGAAAACCGTTGTGCTGCTTAATATTTTTGTGGAAACTGTGATACGTTGTTTTATGATTCTTTGATTTATAGAAAGCTCAAAAGAACACCAGTTATTTGAAATATAGAAATAGGGGACCTAACACTTTATGACTTTCTCAGTTTGTGTAAATCCACTTGGGGTTCAGAGTATTTATTTTTTCCCACATTAATTTCCCACGTCTAGTACAATTATGTGGTTTTGTTTCATTAATACAGTGTATACATTTTTCTTGATTTACCCCAAAAGAATGGAAGTGAAATGTGACAACATGCCCCATAATGACCAACTGACAGCTTGTCGTCTGATATAATCAAAAAAATATACAAATGAAATAGACAAACTCAAATATTTTGTCAATAAAATACAATTATTAACTTTTTCAAATAAAATAATGGCATTTTTTAATCAATAAAAATATTTTTTTGAGTTTGACAACAAATACACCTCAAAACACAGTTATACAGCATAGTTAAAAAAAAAAAACCAATAATTAATAATTTCTGAACATTGACTCACAGTCTTTATTCACCCTTTTTGTCATGGTTTCTGAATAAAATACATACAAGTATAGAATAGAATATCATAGTTCTAATGGGGGCTCATTGTGGCAACATGCCCCACCTGCGCAACTGGGATTTAAACCCGGCGTGTGTCTTCTGCTGGTTAGATCAGCATTAAATAACAGATATAAGATTAAAATAATATCACATTTGTCTTATTTTAAATGAACACAAAAAACAGAGATGAAAAAATGAACTTAAGAATTTACTTTTGTTATGGTTAAATAAATGTTCAGTAATATCTTCCAAAGATTGTTTAATTTTGCCACTTTTTTTTCTCTAAATAATGTTGATATGGCAACTAGTAAATACAGTAAGTTTTGTCATCCTGGCTTGTGTGGAAAATGTTAAACCATGTGTGTTACAACTAACCCCGCATTAGGTTGTGCCCCGCTCTCCTCTATATTTTTAGTAAAAATGTAAAAATAGAAATCTTTTGTAACATTAAAAATGTCGGTAACACTTTACAATAAGGTATCATTAGTTAATATTAGTTAATGTATTAACCATGAGCAGTAGTACATTTGTAACTGTATTTGTTAATCTTTTTAACGTTAGTTAATAAAAATACAGCTGATCATTGTTTGTTCATGTTAGTTCTCAGTGCATTAACTAATGTTAACAAGATTTTAATAAACTGCTAGTAAATGTTGAAATTAACATTAGCAAAGATTAATAAACGCTAAAGTGCAGTTCATTATTAGTTCATGTTAACCAAAAGTGTTACCAATATGTCTTTACTGTCACTTCAATGTATCCTTGCTGAATAAAAGTATTAATTTAGTTTAACAAACAAAAAAAAACCTTTGAACGATTGCATATTATAATAAAAATTATATAAATATAAAATAATTGTAGGCAATATTCATGTCATAGCCGACGACATTATGTGGCCAAAAAGCCAATTCTCCAGTGACAGGCTTTAAAGTAGATGTGTGATCTGACTAAATAAAATTATTTGCCATCAACACAAATTGCATATATTTCATTATAGTAGATGTTTTATTAGTGCCTGCCCGGTTATTTATTTATTTAACTATTTTCTTCTGGTGCCATCAGCCAATTAGAATCCACCCGACTTATAATAACTGCAAAAATAATTACAGTATGTGCTTAGATTAAACAGAACGTATCGTCCATTGGTGTGGCCGATTACATAGTTATCATTGTAGTTATAATTCTTGATGTGAACAGGCCTTTAGATTTATGTCTCAATTTGCGAGAATTTACTTATTGTAGCTTTAAATGGATTGCTGTGGAAAATGTTTTATTGTTAAGAATAGTATTCCACTGAAAGGACAAGATAAACATAAAAATGAAACAGAAGAGAGACCATACTGGAGTGTTAACAACAGATTGTAGATGAATGGTATCGTCTTAATTGCGGTTCCCTGTGTTCTATTCAATTCTGTCGTATTTCTGACTGATATATCCTCACTGTTCACTGAGAAGTCTTTGTGCTGCTTAATGTCCTGTCAATCATTGTTTTTTCTATTCTGTTCTGTTGCCATAGTGACCGCTCCACCCCCTGCCTGCATGAGATGGGCCACTTCATCATCCCCACTATGTGTGACAGCCTCCAGCTGCAGAACTTCCTCCAGAGCCAGGCCCAGGAGGCCCGGAAACGCTTACAACGGAAAGACAAGTGAGTGCTTGGCCTATTGTTGCACATTAACATGACACCATAACTGACCATTTATTATGTTGCTGGTATTAATGTGCATGAATCATCGGTTAATTATACTAAAGACCAAACATGTTTGTTTTTATTATCTTTTTGTTTCTATTTTATTATCTATTTTGCTAATGTGACCAGGGATGTGAGGGCAGGGGAAACAGTATTAACTGCTATTATTACTGCATTTAATACATTCTTGATTCATCGACGTAGCGCCGGGGTTCGGGAATCCATGAAATGCACACTTTAGCCCGATTTTGAGAACTACGCCAAGACCTAAAGCACGATCAATGTAGAATTCAACAGCTTAGATACGCGCGTCTTCCTCTGCTTGTAAACAAATCGCTTCTGGGTCATGTGTCCGAACGCCAGATCTGCGTCATATTCTCGCGCATGTGTCGTGGAGGCACACGCGGAAGACAAGAACAAGTTGGATAAAGGTGTTATTTTGATTTTTTTTGCGCACAAAAACTATTGTCGTCGCATCGTATAATTATTGTAGAGCCACTGTGGTGAGATGGACTTTGTAACAACGTTTTAAGTGCCTTTTATGGGTCTTGGGAGTATTAATGTACTGAATGCCAATGGAGGCCTATCTGAAGCCTTTCTCAGCCATCAGCTTTCAACAAAAATATCTTCATTTGTGTTCCGAATATGAACGGAGGTCAAATCCTAAACCTATAGTAAGTACATGGTGTTAATTAATATTACTCAGCAGTGTTGGGGAAAGTTACTTTTAAAAGTAATGCGTTACAATATTGCATTACTTCCAAAAAAATAAAAAATAACTAATAGTCATTTTTCTCATCTGGCCTGGACTTGCTTGTTTGTTTGTTTTTAATAACAAAAACGTTCTAGTTTTGGCAAATGTAGGGCCTTTTCACACCAAAAGTTAAATGAATAGGCTTAGGCTATTAATTGAATAGCCCTTACAGTACAGGGCGCAGCTCAAACAAACCTTACAGCTATGCTGTCATTCTGAATCACATAAGAATAGGATGCAGGAGAAAAAAGTTCAACTCTCTTACTTCAGTAATAAAAAAGGAAACACAAATGACGTTATCTAAAGTCATTTTTGCTTATGAGTATGGTTGAATTGGATGATCGGGGTCAGCAGTAAAGATATTGGCTATTAAAATTAAATAAATACATTAATCACCGTTCTATATTAAATATTAAACACACACACATATACAGTTATGGTTAGAATTATTGGCACCCCTGGTAAAATTGCAAAATTGCAAAAACCTAACCTTTCATTGAAGTAAAAGAATGGAAAGTCGGGGTGAAATCGCATTATGAAATAAATGTTTTTCTCCAAAACACGTTGGACATAATTATTGGCACACCTAGAATTTTTCTATGAGTAGAATATCTCTATTCCCATTAATAAATAAAAAAGAAATAGCAGACCAGAGTGACTAGGAACATGAAATTGTCTAGCTGTGACGTCTTGTTTCACAGGAGTATAAATACGAGGTTACACAAATGCCAAATTCCCATAATCATTCATCACAATGAGTAAAACCAAAGAGTATAGTTCTGATGTGCAGCAAAAGATTGTTGTGCTTCACAAAATAGAAAGTGGCAGTTGAAAAATAGCTAAAGCATTGAAAATTCCCATTTCCACCATCAGGGCAAAAATTAAGAAGTTCCAATCAACTAAAGGTGTTATGAATCTGCCAGAAAGAGGATGTGTGTCTATATTGTCTTAATGCACGGCGAGGAGGTAAGTTTGAGTGGCCAAAAACTCTCCAAAGATCTCAGATGGAGAATTGCAGAGATTCGTTGAGTCTTGGGGTCAGAAAGCCTATTAAAAAAAAATTCAAACAACCCCTACATCAGCCCATGCTGTTTGGGAGGGATTCAAGAAAAATATTTCTTGCTCATCCAGAAACACACTCCAACATATTCAGTTGTCAGACATGACTGGAAATTCAAGAGGGACCTGGTTCTATGGTCAGATGAAACTATAAAAAGAGCTTTTTGGCAGCAAACCAAACAGATGGGGTTGGTGCAAACAGGGATAAAATGTACCCCATGTCCACGGTTAAAAATACAGCTGGATCTTTAATGTTGTGGGCCTATTTTTTTGCTGGAGGTCCTGGACATCTTGTTCAGATACATGGTATTATGGATTCTAGCAAAGGCCAACAGATAAAAAATCAAAACCAGATGGCCTCTGCTAGAAATCTTAGAATGAGCCGTGGTTGGATCTTCCATCAGGACAATGATCCAAAACAAACATCAAAATCAACACACTAATGTGTCACTGAGCACAAAATGAAGCTTCTGCCATGGCCGTCCCAGTCCCCTGACCTGAACCCTATAGAAAATGATTGGGGTGAGCTGAAGAGAAGAAGCACCAACATGGAGCTGGGAATCTGAAGGATTCTGTATGGAGGAACGATCTCTGATCTCTTGTCAGGTGTTCTCCAAACTCATCAGGCATTGTAGGAGAAAACTCAGAGCTGTTATCTTGGCAAAAAGAGGTTGCAAAAGAGTATTTAATAAAAGGGTGCCAATAATTATGGCCAACATGTTTTTGGAGAAAAGCATTTATTTCATAATGTGATTAACCCCCCACTTTCAATTCTTTTACTTCAATGAAAGCTTAGATTTTTGTGGGGTGGGGGGGGGGGGGGGGTTAGGGGGGGGTTAAATAAAAGATAAAAAGGATAAACAATGCAGATTTATTTTTACAGCCATCTATGATCATATGTACCGGGGGGGGGGGGGGGGGGCAATAATTCTGACCACAACTATATGTACACACAGAAACATTCAGGAGCACAGAAATGTATGAACACTGCCCGCAACTTTTATTTATAAAATTGCATCGCTACTGAATCGATACATTATATTTCTTAGCAACGAGGGGGTTACATCGCTATTCTAAAGTAATTAAACTCATAGCTTTATTGTTAATATAGAGACAATGAACAGACGCAGCGCAGTGACGCATCTCTCATCTCTCTCTCTCTCTCTCTCTCTCTCTCTCGATAATTAATTCAAATAAATGCTATAATTCATTCATTCAAATAAATGTAATTGTATGCCCTACTTTATCTCTGTGTCTGATTCAAAGCAGGCAGAATGCTGGATCAAACCGTGTAACCCTTCCAGTCAAATATTGCGCTGCAAACATCAATAACAGCTTTAAGTTGTCAATGCTGGCAAATGACTACGATAAGCATTCATTAAACTTTAGGTCAGGCGGTTCTTTGCCTCTACGTTGTGCATTAAAATTGTTGAATGCACAGCTAGGCGTGGATTATCCCTTACAAAGTATATTTGTGTTATTTAACATGGGTTTGCATTTCACAGTTTTTATTCATTTTGAAGAATAGTGAATCTGTTTTTGTGCAAGTGAGATGAGTAAGTGCCTGCTAACATTTAGTCTAGATGTACAATAACCATCATGTTTACACAGCGCACACAACGCCTGTGCCTCGTTTCTCTCAACATGGGGACAAGAGAGGTGTCAGTTGATATATTGGTAAACAGAGGAGCTTGCATTACTTATTTTAAAAAAGTAACTCTGATATTTAGTTGTAAATTGTAACTAACTTTATTGTTACTTTAAAAGTAATCTGATTACATTACTCGTTACTTGTAAAGCTTTACACTGTTACTCAGTACTTAAATGGGTCATTGACAAATAAAGCTTTAGAAAGGTGTTGATGTAATGCATATTTTTTTATCATGAACCATGTGTTTAAACACGTTTCAGTTGTCAAATAACATTTCAAAGTGTTTAAATTAATATTTGACTGTTTTTAAGTGAGGCGATACAACCAAATAGTTAGTTGTAGTTGTACCATGCATGGAAAGTGTACCAACCTACCCATACTTGAAACTAGCAGTTTTATCAGTATTTGAGAGAATCTGCCTCAAAAGGTCAGTTGGGGTAGCCTGACAAGCCAAACCCACATCAAGATGTTGGGTCTGGGAACACACCATTGGCAGGGCTCAATCCGAGGTGCGGGATAAACGGTTGTCTTTCAAATTCCTTCTGCACGCAATAGGATAGCGCTACAACCAGCCAGAGCAACAAAGAAGGTGAAGCGGAGCTCGTTTATAGATTAAACTTTCACCGGATCCGGTCGGCAAAACTCCGAACACATCTTCCTTTCTTAAGAATGACTTCAGTGCCGTTCTTTGTTCTTTTATCAAAGAAAAGCTTAACTCCAAGTCTTCCAGAATCTGGAAAATGTTGATGAAATTTGTTTTACTTTTTATCTAATGAGGACTTTAAAATCATTTTATTTTATCTATTGAGGACATTTAAAATCATATTTTCAACATTGTATCTCTTAATTATGACTTTATGATAATTGAAATGAGCTGATCAGTAATATAGTTGTATATTTAGTATTATACAGTATATATATTATACAGTTAAGTACTGAGTAATAACAACTTGTACTTACTATAGGGTTAGGATTAGGGTTTGTTTAATACTTGTACTCATGCAATATATACGGTTATTACTATGGTAAGTACATGTTAAATATGTAACAAGGACACTGTAAAATAAAGTGTTACCTCGTTTTGTAATATAGCCACTGTTTAAAGTCATCTTTCACTAAAATGGTAAATATTCCCTTGTATACAGGTTGGAGGCAGAAGAAGAAGACATAATTTCGAGTTGTCTGCAGGATTTGTCTCTGCGCAGTCTGTCTAAAGAGCCCAGCGTGTCGAGCAGTCAGATGATCCCCTGCTGTCGCCGTCTGATGGAAGAAAGATCCCCTCAGATGCAGGGTCTTCATCTGTGCGTCTCTCACTTCTATTCAGTCATGCAGGATGGGGATCTGTGTATTCCCTGGGACTGGAAAGGCTGAAACACACTGAACTTTACTGTAGTCACTATGAGATTTTGGAAATGGCCTATTGTGTAGGCATGATTATAAATGCACTTTGGTTCTAAAATACCTGCACATAGTGTTGTGCTTTTCAAGCAGTGGGCCCAGTATTGTAATGTTATAATAACTTGGCACAGAAAGTTGATTATTCATTATTTTCACTGCCAACCATATACATTAATCTTGAGCATGCACATGGTCATAAACTTTTTAATCATCATGTCTCAGTCTATTATAAAAATAGCTTTTGGAGATACTAATAAGGCTCTTTTTTGCCTTGAAACAATCAGTTGCTGGTTACAATTCAGAGATGTATTATTCTAATCTTATGTTAGTATTTTAACATGCAACTTTGAGTATATATATATGTATATAAATATAGTATATATACATACACACATTTTTGGCTGGTTCTGGTTTTCACTGGTATCATTTCAAAACCTGAATGTTCCTGATTCACGGGAGGTAAACACATTTATTTGTAATGCTGTCAGAATCTAAAATTCAAATAAAGTGTTTGGACAAATTATTTTTCGAAATGCTGACTGTATACAAGTATTAAAAAACAGAGTTCTCTTCAGATGTAATGACTGAACATTATCAATCCTAAATGCTGTAATACTGTCTGTCTTGAGATGTAGTGTACAGTGTATCTTTGCTGTTTGCTGCTATTGCGTTTCAAAGCTTTATAATCTGACATCTGTATGTATGATAAATATCGAACTGTGTAACCACAAATTGTTAATGGTCATTAATGTATAAATTGTTATTATGTACCTATTTGGTTCACAATGTTTTTGAAGATTTTGCTCATTGTGACAGTCCATGAATTTCCCACATGAATTTCCCATATGAAATGTAATAATTCAGTTGTGGCAAATATGAATGTGTTTAGTATTTTATCACATTGTTATTCTTATTAATGTTAAAAACAGCCTTTCTGCTCAATACATTTTTTTCCTAGGATTTTTTGGTATTAATTTGTTTTCTTTTTTTAATTGTACTGACCCCAAACGTTTGGTAGTGCATCACAGTTTCCACAAAAAAGGTCTTTGTTTCACATTACTTATTTATTTGTTACTATTTTTCATCAAATAAATACAGCCCTGTAAGCATAAGAGACTACTTTCAACAACAACCAAAAAAATCTCAATTATTCCAAACTTGTTTTGACTGTTAGTGTAGATGTTATTTAATGCGTCTCAAAGCTGAACTTGCAGGCACCCGCACATCTTTGAGAATGATCTCAGCCCTCCATGACTGAATGTGAATCATCACTTTCAACTGTTACCTGTGAGTCTGTTCATGGTCTGCGTCGCTGTACTG